>NC_139722.1:111094088-111500088 GCF_964211835.1 Anser anser
GAATACACAGACTTCAAAGACCTATCATTCGACTCCTACATAGTGCCCACCCCAGACTTACCCAACGGCCACTTCCGACTGCTAGAAGTTGACCACCGCGTAGTTATCCCAATAGAATCCCCCATCCGCGTGATCATTACTGCAGGAGACGTACTCCACTCCTGAGCAGTCCCAACGCTCGGAGTTAAAACAGACGCAATCCCAGGCCGACTAAACCAAACTTCATTCATTACCACCCGGCCTGGGATTTTTTACGGACAATGCTCAGAAATTTGCGGGGCTAATCACAGCTACATACCCATTGTAGTAGAATCAACCCCACTCCCACATTTCGAGGCCTGATCGTCCCTTCTATCATCATCCTAATCATTAAGAAGCTATGCAACAGCACTAGCCTTTTAAGCTAGCCAAAGAGGGACTTCCCCCTCCTTAATGATATGCCACAGCTTAACCCCGCACCATGATTTTCAATCATAATTATAACCTGATTAAC
Organism: Anser anser; assembly: GCF_964211835.1. NCBI lineage: Eukaryota > Metazoa > Chordata > Aves > Anseriformes > Anatidae > Anser > Anser anser. The sequence goes on from NC_139722.1 coordinate 111,094,582, forward strand.
CCTAGCACTCCTCATCCAACCAAAACTACTAGCCTTCACCACAACCAACCCCCCATCAAATAAGACCTCCCTCACTACCAAACCCACACCATGATCCTGACCATGAACCTAAGCTTCTTTGACCAATTTTCCAGCCCCAATCTATTTGGCATCCCCTTAATCCTACTATCCCTACTCTTCCCAGCCCTACTATTCCCGTCCCCAAACAACCGATGAATCAACAACCGCCTTTCTACTATCCAAACATGACTCCTTCACCTAATCACAAAACAACTAATAGTCCCACTCAACAAAAATGGCCACAAATGAGCCATAATATTTACATCCCTAATAATCATACTTCTTACAATCAACCTTCTAGGCCTCCTTCCATATACATTCACCCCAACCACCCAACTATCTATGAACATAGCCCTAGCCTTCCCACTATGGCTCGCCACACTACTAACAGGCCTACGAAACCAACCATCAGCCTCTTTAGCCCACCTATTACCCGAAGGTACCCCTACACCCCTAATCCCCGCACTAATCCTGATCGAAACAACCAGCCTACTAATCCGCCCCCTAGCCCTCGGAGTCCGCCTTACAGCCAACCTTACAGCAGGACACTTACTCATCCAACTCATCTCTACAGCCTCCATTGCATTAATACCCACCCTTCCTGCAGTATCCATCCTAACAATAATCATCCTACTACTCCTAACCATCCTAGAAGTAGCAGTAGCCATAATCCAGGCCTACGTCTTCGTGCTCCTTCTAAGCCTATACTTACAAGAAAACATCTAATGGCACACCAAGCACACTCATACCACATAGTTGACCCAAGCCCTTGACCAATCTTCGGGGCAGCCGCCGCCCTACTCACAACCTCAGGATTAATCATGTGATTCCACTACAACTCATCCATACTACTAACCCTAGGCCTCATCTCAATACTCCTAGTAATACTCCAATGATGACGAGACATTGTACGAGAAAGCACCTTCCAAGGCCATCACACTCCCACAGTCCAAAAAGGCCTACGATACGGCATAATCCTTTTCATCACATCCGAAGCATTCTTCTTCTTAGGGTTCTTCTGAGCGTTCTTCCACTCGAGCCTGGCCCCAACCCCAGAACTAGGAGGCCAATGACCCCCAACAGGAATTAAACCACTCAACCCGATAGAAGTCCCCCTACTAAACACAGCCATCCTACTAGCCTCAGGCGTTACCGTAACGTGAGCCCATCACAGCATCACAGAAGGAAACCGAAAACACGCCATCCACGCCCTAACCCTAACGATCCTCCTGGGATTCTACTTCACAGCCCTACAAGCAATAGAATACCACGAAGCCCCATTCTCAATCGCCGATAGCGTCTACGGATCTACCTTCTTCGTTGCCACTGGATTCCACGGACTCCACGTAATCATCGGATCCTCCTTCCTGACCGTCTGCCTCTTCCGACTGATCAAGTTCCACTTTACATCAGACCACCACTTCGGATTCGAGGCAGCAGCCTGATACTGACACTTCGTAGACGTCATCTGACTATTCCTCTACATAACCATCTACTGATGAGGATCTTGCTCTTCTAGTATATTAATTACAATTGACTTCCAATCTCTAGAATCTGGTATAAACCCAGAGGAGAGCAATGAACGCACTCATGTTCATATTCGCCCTATCATCAATCCTAAGCGCCGCCCTAACCGCATTAAACTTCTGACTCGCCCAAATAAACCCCGACTCAGAGAAACTCTCACCGTACGAATGTGGATTCGACCCACTTGGATCTGCTCGATTACCATTCTCAGTCCGATTCTTCCTCAGTAGCCATCCTGTTCGTCCTATTCGACCTAGAAATCGCCCTCCTACTCCCCCTGCCATGAGCCGTCCAACTCCAATCCCCCCTAATGACCCTCACCTGAACTGTAGTGATCCTCCTTCTCCTAACACTCGGACTGGCCTACGAGTGAATTCAAGGGGGCCTAGAATGAGCAGAATAACAGAAAGTTAGTCTAACCAAAAAGATAGCTGGTTTCGACCCAGCAGATTACAGCCAACCCTGTAACTTTCTTATGTCGCCCCTACATTTAAGCTTCTACTCAGCCTTCATTTTCAGCGGACTAGGGCTAGCCTTCCACCGAACCCACCTAGTATCCGCCCTACTATGCCTTGAAAGCATAATATTATCGATATTCGTAGGCCTATCAATATGATCCATCGAAAACCAAGTCTCCTCATTCACCATGGTACCAATTCTCATGCTAACCTTCTCAACGTGTGAGGCGGGCACAGGCCTGGCCATCCTAGTAGCCTCCACCCGCACACATGGCTCCGACCATCTACACAACCTAAACCTCCTGCAATGCTAAAAATCATCCTACCCACAATCATACTTCTTCCAACAGCCCTGCTGTCTCCACCAAAATTTCTATGGACTAACACCACCTTATACAGCCTCCTAATCGCTGCCCTAAGCCTACAGTGATTAATCCCAACCTACTACCCCTACAAATTTTTATCCAACTGAACAGGAATTGACCAAATCTCATCCCCCCTCCTAGTACTATCCTGCTGACTACTCCCACTCATAGCAAGCCAAAACCACCTGCAACAAGAACCCCTACAACGCAAACGAATCTTTATCTCAACCTTAGTCGCAGTCCAGCCATTCATCCTACTAGCCTTTTCCACCACAGAACTAGCACTATTTTACATCTCATTTGAAGCAACCCTCATTCCCACCCTAATCTTAATCACCCGATGGGGGAACCAACCAGAACGCCTAAGCGCTGGCATCTACCTGCTATTCTACACGCTAGTAAGCTCTCTACCCCTGCTAATCACAATCATACACCTATACGTGAAAATTGGCACCCTGCACCTGCCAACCCTACAACTAACCCACCCAACCCTATCCACCTCATGGACAGGAATACTATCAGGTCTAGCACTGCTCATAGCATTCATAGTAAAAGCCCCACTATACGGCCTACACCTCTGACTGCCAAAAGCCCACGTAGAAGCACCCATCGCAGGCTCAATACTCCTCGCCGCCCTACTACTAAAGCTAGGAGGATACGGAATTATACGAGTCACTCTATTTATGGGCCCACTGTCCAACCTCCTGCACTACCCCTTCCTAACCCTGGCCCTATGAGGCGCCCTAATGACTAGCTCAATCTGCCTACGACAGACAGACCTAAAATCACTAATCGCTTATTCATCCGTTAGCCACATAGGCCTAGTTATCGCCGCAGGAATAATCCAAACCCACTGATCATTCTCAGGGGCAATGATCCTAATAATTTCCCATGGACTAACTTCCTCCATACTATTCTGCCTAGCCAACACAAACTATGAACGTACGCACAGCCGAATTCTACTACTCACACGAGGCCTACAACCTCTCCTACCACTCATAGCTACCTGATGATTGCTGGCCAATCTAACAAACATAGCCTTACCCCCAACAACAAACCTCATAGCAGAGCTAACCATTATAATCACCTTATTCAACTGATCTGCCTTCACGATCATCCTAACAGGAATCGCAACCCTACTAACCGCCTCCTACACCTTATTCATACTACTAATGACCCAACGAGGCTCAATCCCCTCCCACATCACATCTATGCAAAACTCAACCACGCGAGAACACCTGCTCATAACACTCCACATTATCCCAATATTCCTCCTAATCCTCAAACCCGAACTGATCTCCGGAATCCCCTCATGCAAGTATAGTTTAAACCAAACATTAGACTGTGATTCTAAGAATAGAAGTTCAAACCTTCTTACCTGCCGAGGGGAGGGTTTAACCAACAAGAGCTGCTAACTCTTACATCTGAGCCTAAAACCTCAGCCCCCTTACTTTTAAAGGATAACAGCAATCCACTGGTCTTAGGAACCACCCATCTTGGTGCAAATCCAAGTAAAAGTAGTGAACCCCACACTACTAATCAACTCCCTCACACTACTCACGCTGACAATCCTCCTAACCCCAATCATCCTGCCATTTCTATTTAAAAACTTTAAAAACACCCCACAAGCCACCACCCGCGCTGTTAAAACCGCATTCCTAATTAGCCTAGCCCCTACAACCGCATTCATCTACTCGGGAGTAGAATCTGTCACCTGCCACTGGGAGTGAAAATTCATTATAAACTTTAAAATCCCCCTGAGCCTAAAAATAGACCAATACTCAATAACATTTCTTCCAATCGCCCTATTTGTAACATGATCAATCCTACAATTCGCCATATGATACATGGCCTCAGAGCCATACGTAACAAAATTTTTCACCTACCTACTGACATTCCTAGTCGCCATACTCCTCCTAACAACCGCAAACAACATATTCCTCCTATTCGTAGGCTGGGAAGGAGTACGAATCATGTCCTTCCTTCTCATCGGCTGATGACAAGGCCGAGCAGATGCCAACACCGCCGCCCTACAAGCCGTAATCTACAACCGAATCGGAGACATCGGACTGATCCTGAGCATAGCATGACTAGCTTCAACATTCAACACCTGAGAGATCCAACAAGCCGTACACCCCCACCAAACCCCAATCCTCCCCCTCATAGGATTAATCCTCGCAGCCGCAGGAAAATCCGCCCAATTTGGACTCCACCCATGACTGCCCGCAGCAATAGAAGGCCCCACCCCAGTATCAGCCCTACTGCACTCCAGTACCATAGTAGTAGCCGGAATCTTCCTGCTCATCCGCATGCACCCCCTGCTAGCCACCAACCAGACAGCCCTAACTGCCTGCCTATGCCTAGGTGCTCTATCAACCCTATTCGCTGCCACATGCGCCCTAACCCAAAATGACATCAAAAAAATCATTGCTTTCTCAACATCCAGCCAACTAGGACTAATAATAGTCACTATCGGACTAAACCTCCCACAACTAGCCTTCCTACACATCTCAACCCATGCCTTCTTTAAAGCCATACTATTCCTATGCTCAGGGTCTATCATCCACAACCTAAACGGAGAACAAGATATCCGAAAGATAGGAGGCCTACAGAAAATACTCCCAGTCACTACTTCCTGCCTAACCATCGGAAACCTGGCGCTGATAGGAACCCCATTCCTAGCCGGATTCTACTCAAAAGACCTCATCATCGAAAGCTTAAACACATCATACCTAAATACTTGAGCCCTACTCCTAACCCTTATAGCCACAGCATTCACCGCAACCTACAGCATCCGCATAACCATCCTAGTCCAAGCTGGACAAACCCGAATCCCCCCAATAGTATCAATAAACGAAAACAACCCACTAATCACCGCCCCCCTAACCCGACTCGCCCTAGGCAGCATTACAGCAGGAATAATCATTACCTCTTTCATCACACCAACCAAAACCCCCCCAATAACCATACCCCTTATCACCAAAACCGCTGCCATCCTCATAACAATCCTAGGAATCGTCCTAGCCCTAGAACTATCGAACATAACACACACCCTCACTCACCCCAAACCAAACCCCCTCATAAACTTCTCCTCTGCATTAGGGTACTTCAACCCCCTAGTACACCGATTCTTCTCCAAAAACCTACTAGAAAAGGGACAAAACATTGCCCTACACTTGATCGACCTCTCCTGACTCAAAAAAATAGGGCCAGAGGGCCTTGCTGAACTACAAGTAGCCGCAAGCAAAGCCGCAACCTCAATACACACAGGGCTAATTAAGGCCTACCTAGGATCCTTCGCCCTCTCCATCCTGGTAATAATCCTAATAACACACAGACTCACTAATGGCCCCTAACATCCGCAAATCCCATCCCCTACTAAAAATAATCAACAACTCCCTAATCGACCTACCCGCCCCCTCCAACATCTCTGCCTGATGAAACTTCGGCTCCCTTCTAGCCATCTGCTTAGCCACACAAATCCTAACAGGCCTGCTACTAGCCATACACTACACCGCAGACACTTCACTCGCCTTCTCCTCAGTAGCTCACACATGCCGAGACGTCCAGTACGGATGGCTCATCCGCAACCTCCACGCCAACGGTGCTTCGCTCTTCTTTATCTGCATCTACTTACACATCGGACGAGGCCTCTACTACGGCTCCTACCTATACAAAGAAACCTGAAACACAGGAGTAATCCTCCTACTCACCCTAATAGCAACTGCCTTCGTAGGGTATGTCCTACCATGAGGACAAATGTCATTCTGAGGGGCAACCGTAATCACCAACCTATTCTCAGCCATCCCGTACATTGGGCAAACTCTAGTAGAATGAGCCTGAGGAGGATTCTCAGTAGACAATCCAACCTTAACCCGATTCTTCGCCATCCACTTCCTACTGCCCTTCCTAATTGCAGGAATCACCCTAGTCCACCTAACCTTCCTACACGAATCAGGCTCAAATAACCCACTAGGAATCGTATCAGACTGCGACAAAATCCCATTCCACCCATACTTCTCCATTAAAGACAGCTTAGGGCTTACCCTAATAATCACCCCTCTAATAGCACTAGCCCTATTTTCACCGAACCTCCTGGTTCTTGGAATCCTAGTTGGGAGTGGTTGGCCACATGAGATGTACAGGATTTTTACCTGTGATTTAGTCTTGACAAGGCTATGTAATTGGTTTACTAACGTCTCATAAGAAAGAAGCATGAGCGGTTAATGCAGTTGGCTTGAAACCCATCCCCAGTGGTGCAAGTGCACTCTCTGAACTCACTGAAGTGCATCCCCAGTGGTGCCAGTGCACTCTCTGCACTCACTGCACTGCATCCCCAGTGGTGCCAGTGCAATCTCTGGACTCACTGCAGTGCATCCCCAGTGGTGCCAGTGCACTCTGTGGACTCACTGTAGTGCATCCCCAGTGGTGCCAGTGCACTCTCTGGACTCACTGCACTGCATCCCCAGTGGTGCCAGTGCAATCTCTGGACTCACTGCAGTGCATCACCAGTGGTGCCAGTGCACTCTCTGGACTCACTGCACTGCATCCCCAGTGGTTCCAGTGCATTCACTGGACTCACTGTACTGCATCTCCAGTGGTGCCAGTGCACTCTCTGGACTCACTGCACTGCATCCCCAGTGGTGCCAGTGAGCTCTCTGGACTCACTGCTCTGCATCCCCAGTGGTGCCAGTGTACTCACAGGATTCACTGCACTGCATCCCCAGTGGTGCTAGTGCGCTCTCTGGACTCACTGCTCTGCATCCCCAGTGGTGCCAGTGTACTCACAGGATTCACTGCACTGCATCCCCAGTGGTGCCAGTGCACTCTCTGGGCTCACTGAAGTGCATCCCCAGTGGTGCCAGTACACTCACTGGACTCACTGCACTGCATCCCCAGTGGTGCCAGTGCACTCTCTGGACTCACTGCACTGCATCCCCAGTGGTGCCAGTGCACTCTCTGGACTCACTGTAGTGCATCCCCAGTGGTGCCAGTGCACTCTCTGGACTCACTGCAGTGCATCCCCAGTGGTGCCAGTGCACTCTCTGCACTCACTTCACTGCATCCCCAGTGGTGCCAGTGCACTCTCTGGACTCACTGCACTGCATCCCCAGTGGTGCCAGTGAAGTCTTTGGACTCACTGCACTGAATCCCCAGTGGTGCCAGTGCACTCTGTGGAGTCACTGAAGTGCATCCCCAGTGGTGCCAGTGCACTCTCTGGACTCACTGCACTGCATGTCCAGTGGTGCCAGTGCACTCTCTGGACTCACTGTACTGCATCCCCACTGGTGCCAGTGCACTATGTGGACTCACTGTACTGCATCCCCAGTGGTGACAGTGCACTCTCTGGACTAACTGCAGTGCATCCCCAGTGGTGCCAGTGCACTCTCTGGTCTCACTGCACTGCATCCCCAGTGGTGCCAGTGCAGTCTCTGGACTCACTGCACTGCATCCCCAGTGGTGCCAGTGCACTGTCTGGACTCACTGCAGTGCATCCCCAGTGGTGCCAGTGCACTCTCTGGACTCACTGTACTGCACCCCCAGTGGTACCAGTGCACTCACTGGACTGACTGCACTGCATCCCCAGTGGTGCCAGTGCGCTCTCTGGAGTCACAGCACTGCATCCCCAGTGGTGCTAGTGCACTCACTGGACTCACTGCACTGCATCACAGGTGGTGCCAGTGCACTCTCTGGACTCACTGCAGTGAATCCCCGGTGGTGCCAGTGTACTCTCTGCAGTCACTGCACTGCATCCCCAGTGGTGCCAGTGCACTCACTGGACTCACTGGACTGCATCCCCAGTGGTGCCAGTGAACTCTCTGCACTCACTGCACTGCATCACCAGTGGTGCCAGTGTACTCTCTGGACTCACTGCAGTGCATCCCCAGTGGTGCCAGAGCATTCTCTGGACTCACTGCACTGCATCCCCAGTGGTGCCAGTGCACTCTCTGGACTCACTGCACTGCATCCCCAGTGGTGTCAGTGCACTCTCTGGACTCACTGAAGTGCACCCCAGTTGTGCCAGTGCACTCTCTGGACTCAATGCACTGCATCCCCAGTGGTGCCAGTGCACTCTCTGGACTCAGTGCACTGCATCCCCAGTGGTGCCAGTGCAATCTCTGGACTCACTGTAGTGCATCCCCAGTGGTGCCAGTGCACTCTCTGGACTCACTGCAGTGCATCCCCAGTGGTGCCAGTGCACTCTCTGGACTCACTGTACTGCATCACCAGTGGTGCCAGTGCACTCTCTGGACTCACTGCACTGCATCCCCAGTGGTGCCAGTGCACTCTCTGGACTCACTGCACTGCAGCCCCGGTGGTGCCAGTGCAATCTCTGGACTCACTGCACTGCATCCCCAGTGGTGCCAGTGCACTCTCTGGACTCACTGCACTGCATCCCCAGTTTTGCCAGTGAGCTCTCTGGACTCACTGCTCTGCATCCCCAGTGGTGCCAGTGTACTCACAGGATTCACTGCACTGCATCCCCAGTGGTGCTAGTGCACTCTCTGGACTCACTGCAGTGCATCCCCAGTGGTGCCAGTGCACTCTCTGGACTCACTGAAGTGCATTCTCAGTGGTGCCAGTGCACTCTCTGGGCTCACTGAAGTGCATCCCCAGTGGTGCCAGTACACTCACTGGACTCACTGTACTGCATCCCCAGTGGTGCCAGTGCACTCTCTGGACTCACTGCACTGCATCCCCAGTGGTGCCAGTGCACTCTCTGGACTCACTGTAGTGCATCCCCAGTGGTGCCAGTGCACTCTCTGGACTCACTAAACTGCATCCCCAGTGGTGCCAGTGCACTCTCTGCACTCACTTCACTGCATCCCCAGTGGTGCCAGTGCACTCTCTGGACTCACTGCACTGCATCCCCCGTGGTGCCAGTGAAGTCTTTGGACTCACTGCACTGCATCCCCAGTGGTGCCAGTGCACTCTGTGGAGTCACTGAAGTGCATCCCCAGTGGTGCCAGTGCACTCTCTGGACTTACTGCACTGCATGTCCAGTGGTGCCAGTGCACTCTCTGGACTCACTGTACTGCATCCCCACTGGTGCCAGTGCACTATGTCGACTCACTGTACTGCATCCCCAGTGGTGACAGTGCACTCTCTGGACTAACTGCAGTGCATCCCCAGTGGTGCCAGTGCACTCTCTGGACTCACTGCAGTGCATCCCCAGTGGTTGCCAGTGCACTCTCTGGTCTCACTGCACTGCATCCCCAGTGGTGCCAGTGCAGTCTCTGGACTCACTGCACTGCATCCCCACTGGTGCCAGTGCACTGTCTGGACTCACTGCAGTGCATCCCCAGTGGTGTCAGTGCACTCTCTGGACTCACTGTACTGCACCCCCAGTGGTACCAGTGCACTCACTGGACTGACTGCACTGCATCCCCAGTGGTGCCAGTGCGCTCTCTGGAGTCACAGCACTGCATCCCCAGTGGTGCCAGTGCACTCACTGGACTCACTGCACTGCATCACAGGTGGTGCCAGTGCACTCTCTGGACTCACTGCAGTGAATCCCCGGTGGTGCCAGTGTACTCTCTGCAGTCACTGCACTGCATCCCCAGTGGTGCCAGTGCACTCACTGGACTCACTGGACTGCATCCCCAGTGGTGCCAGTGAATGCTCTGGACTCACTGCACTGCATCCCCAGTGGTGCCAGTGTACTCTCTGGACTCACTGCAGTGCATCCCCAGTGGTGCCAGAGCATTCTCTGGACTCACTGCACTGCATCCCCAGTGGTGCCAGTGCACTCTCTGGACTCAAGGCACTGCATCCCCAGTGGTGTCAGTGCACTCTCTGGACTCACTGAAGTGCATCCCCAGTTGTGCCAGTGCACTCTCTGGACTCAATGCACTGCATCCCCAGTGGTGCCAGTGCACTCTCTGGACTCAGTGCACTGCATCCCCAGTGGTGCCAGTGCAATCTCTGGACTCACTGTAGTGCATCCCCAGTGGTGCCAGTGCACTCTCTGGACTCACTGCAGTGCATCCCCAGTGGTGCCAGTGCACTCTCTGGACTCACTGTACTGCATCACCAGTGGTGCCAGTGCACTCTCTGGACTCACTGCAGTGCATCCCCAGTGGTGCCAGTGCACTCTCTGGACTCACTGCACTGCAGCCCCGGTGGTGCCAGTGCACTCTCTGGACTCACTGCACTGCATCCCCAGTGGTGCCAGTGCACTCTCGGGACTCACTGCACTGCATCCCCAGTTTTGCCAGTGAAGTCTTTGGACTCACTGCACTGCATCCCCAGTGGTGCCAGTGCACTCTCTGGAGTCACTGAAGTGCATCCCCAGTGGTGCCAGTGCACTCTCTGGATTCACTGCACTGCATGCCCAGTGGTGCCACTGCACTCTCTGGACTCACTGTACTGCATCCCCACTGGTACCAGTGCACTCTGTGGACTCACTGTACTGCATCCCCAGTGGTGACAGTGCACTCTCTGGACTCACTGCAGTGCATCCCCAGTGGTGCCATTGCACTCTCTGGACTCACTGCAGTGCATCCCCAGTGGTGCCAGTGCACTCTCTGGACTCACTGCACTGCATCCCCAGTGGTGCCAGTGCACTCTCTGGACTCACTGCAGTGCATCCACAGTGGTGCCAGTGCACTCACTGGACTCACTGCAGTGCATTCCCTCTGGTGCCAGTGCACTCTCTGGACTCACTGCACTGCATCCCCAGTGGTGCCAGTGCACTCTCTGGACTCACTGCACTGCATCCCCAGTGGTGCCAGTGCATTTTCTGGACTCACTGCAGTGCATCACCAGTGGTGCCAGTGCACTCTCTGGACTCACTGCAGTGCATCCCCAGTGGTGCCAGTGCAATCTCTGGACTCACTGAACTGCATCCCCAGTGGTGCCAGTGCACACTCTGGACTCACTGCACTGCATCCCCAGTGGTGCCAGTGCACTCTCTGGACTCACTGCACTGCATCCCCAGTGTTCACAGTGCACTCTCTGCACTCACTACACTGTATCCCCAGTGGTGCCAGTGCACTCTCTGGACTCACTGCACTGCATCCCCAGTGGTGCCAGTGCACTCTGTGGACTCACTGCACTGCATCCCCAGTGGTGTCAGTGCACTCTCTGGACTCACTGCACTGCATCCCCAGTGGTGCCAGTGCACTCTCTGGACTCACTGCACTGCATCCCCAGTGGAGCCCGTGCACTCTCTGGACTCACTGAAGTGCATCCCCAGTGGTGCCAGTGCACTCTCTGGACTCACTGCAGTGCATCCCCGTTGGTGCCAGTGCACTCTCTGGACTCACTGCAGTGCATCCCCAGTGGTGCCAGTGCACTCTCTGGACTCACTGAAGTGCATTCTCAGTGGTTCCAGTGCACTCTCTGGACTCACTGCACTGCATCCCCAGTGGTGCCAGTACACTCACAGGACTGACTGCACTGCATCCCCAGTGGAGCCAGTGCGCTCTCTGGACTCACTGCACTGCATCCCCATTGGTGCCAGTGCATTCTCTGGACTCACCGCACTGCACCCTGAGTGGTGCCAGTGCACTCTCTGGACTCACTGCAGTGCATCCCCAGTGGTGCCAGTGCACTCTCTGGACTCACTGTACTGCATCCCCAGTGTTGCCAGTGCACTCTCTGGAGTAACTGCAGTGCATCCCCAGTGGTGCCAAAGCACTCTCTGGACTCCCGGCACCGCATCCCCAGTGGTGCCAGTGCACTCTCTGGGCTCACTGCAGTGCATCCCCAGTGGTGCCAGTGCACTCTCTTGACTCACTGCACTGCATCCCCAGTGGTGCCAGTGTACTCACTGGACTCACTGCACTGCATTCCCCAGTGGTGCTAGTGCACTCTCTGGACTCACTGCAGTGCATCCCCAGTGGTGCCAGTGCACTCTCTGGACTCACTGAAGTGCATTCTCAGTGGTTCCAGTGCACTCTGTGGACTCACTGCAGTGCATCCCCAGTGGTGCCAGTGCGCTCTCTGGACTCACTGCAGTGCATCCCCAGTGGTGCCAGTGCACTCTCTGGACTCACTGCACTGCATCCCCAGTGCTGCCACTGCACTCTCTGGACTCACTGCAGTGCATCCCCAGTGGTGCCAGTGCACTCTCTGGACTCACTGCACTGCATCCCCAGTGGTGCCAGTGCACTCTCTGGACTCACTGCACTGCAGCCCCGGTGGTGCCAGTGCAATCTCTGGACTCACTGCACTGCATCCCCAGTTTTGCCAGTGAAGTCTTTGGACTCACTGCACTGCATCCCCAGTGGTGCCAGTGCACTCTCTGGAGTCACTGAAGTGCATCCCCAGTAGTGCCAGTGCACTCTCTGGACTCACTGCACTGCATGCCCAGTGGTGCCACTGCACTCTCTGGACTCACTGTACTGCATCCCCACTGGTACCAGTGCACTCTGTGGACTCACTGTACTGCATCCCCAGTGGTGACAGTGCACTCTCTGGACTCACTGCAGTGCATCCCCAGTGGTGCCATTGCACTCTCTGGACTCACTGCAGTGCATCCCCAGTGGTGCCAGTGCACTCTCTGGACTCACTGCACTGCATCCCCAGTGGTACCAGTGCACTCTCTGGACTCACTGCAGTGCATCCACAGTGGTGCCAGTGCACTCACTGGACTCACTGCAGTGCATTCCCTCTGGTGCCAGTGCACTCTCTGGACTCACTGCACTGCACCCCCAGTGGTGCCAGTGCACTCTCTGGACTCACTGCACTGCATCCCCAGTGGTGCCAGTGCATTCTCTGGACTCACTGCAGTGCATCACCAGTGGTGCCAGTGCACTCTCTGGACTCACCGGGGTGCATCCCCAGTGGTGCCAGTGCAATCTCTGGACTCACTGAACTGCATCCCCAGTGGTGCCAGTGCACACTCTGGACTCACTGCACTGCATCCCCAGTGGTGCCAGTGCACTCTCTGGACTCACTGCACTGCATCCCCAGTGTTCACAGTGCACTCTGTGCACTCACTACACTGCATCCCCAGTGGTGCCAGTGCACTCTCTGGACTCACTGCACTGCATCCCCAGTGGTGCCAGTGCACTCTGTGGACTCACTGCACTGCATCCCCAGTGGTGTCAGTGCACTCTCTGGACTCACTGCACTGCATCCCCAGTGGTGCCAGTGCACTCTCTGGACTCACTGCACTGCATCCCCAGTGGAGCCCGTGCACTCTCTGGACTCACTGAAGTGCATCCCCAGTGGTGCCAGTGCACTCTCTGGACTCACTGCAGTGCATCCCCGTTGGTGCCAGTGCACTCTCTGGACTCACTGCAGTGCATCCCCAGTGGTGCCAGTGCACTCTCTGGACTCACTGAAGTGCATTCTCAGTGGTGCCAGTGCACTCTCTGGACTCACTGCACTGCATCCCCAGTGGTGCCAGTACACTCACAGGACTGACTGCACTGCATCCCCAGTGGAGCCAGTGCGCTCTCTGGACTCACTGCACTGCATCCCCATTGGTGCCAGTGCATTCTCTGGACTCACCGCACTGCACCCTGAGTGGTGCCAGTGCACTCTCTGGACTAACTGCACTGCATCCCCAGTGGTGCCAGTGCACTCTCTGGACTCACTGTACTGCATCCCCAGTGTTGCCAGTGCACTCTATGGAGTAACTGCAGTGCATCCCCAGTGGTGCCAGTGCACTCTCTGGACTCCCGGCACCGCATCCCCAGTGGTGCCAGTGCACTCTCTGGGCTCACTGCAGTGCATCCCCAGTGGTGCCAGTGCACTCTCTTGACTCACTGCACTGCATCCCCAGTGGTGCCAGTGTACTCACTGGACTCACTGCACTGCATTCCCCAGTGGTGCTACTGCACTCTCTGGACTCACTGCAGTGCATCCCCAGTGGTGCCAGTGCACTCTCTGGACTCACTGAAGTGCATTCTCAGTGGTTCCAGTGCACTCTGTGGACTCACTGCAGTGCATCCCCAGTTGTGCCAGTGCGCTCTCTGGACTCACTGCACTGCATCCCCAGTGCTGCCAGTGCACTCTCTGGACTCACTGCAGTGCATCCCCAGTGGTGCCAGTGCACTCTCTGGACTCACTGCACTGCATCCCCAGTGGTGCCACTGCACTCTCTGGACTCACTGCAGTGCATCCCCAGTGGTGCCAGTGCACTCTGTGGACTCACTGCACTGCATCCCCAGTGGTGCCAGTGCACTCTTTGGACTCACTGCACTGCATCCCCAGTGCTGCCTGTGCACTCTCTGGACTCACTGCACTGCATCCCCAGTGGTGTCACTGCACTCTCTGGACTCACTGCACTGCATCCCCAGTTGTGCCAGTGCACTCTCTGGACTCACTGCACTGCATACCCAGTGGTGCCAGTGCACTCACTGGACTCACTGCAGTGCATTCCCTCTGGTGCCAGTGCACTCTCTGGACTCACTGCACTGCATCCCCAGTGGTGCCAGTGCACTCTCTGGACTCACTGCACTGCATCCCCAGTGGTGCCAGTGCACTCTCTGGACTCACTGCAGTGCATCACCTGTGGTGCCAGTGCACTCTCTGGACTCACTGAAGTGCATCCCCAGTGGTGCCAGTGCAATCTCTGGACTCACTGCACTGCATTCCCAGTCGTGCCAGTGCACACTCTGGACTCACTGCACTGAATCCCCAGTGGTGCCAGTGCACTCTCTGGACTCACTGCAGAGCATCCCCAGTGTTGCCAGTGCACTCTCTGGACTCACAGCACTGCATCCCCAGTGGTGCCAGTGCACTCTCTGGACTCACTTCAGTGCATCCCCAGTGGTGCCAGAGCACTCTCTGGACTCACTGCACTGCATCCCCAGTGGTGCCAGTGCACTCTCTGGACTCACTGCACTGCAGCCCCAGTGGTGCCAGAGCACTCTCTGGACTCACTGCACTGCATCCCCAGTGGTGCCAGTGCACTCTCTGGACTCACTGCACTGCAGCCCCAGTGGTGCCAGTGCACTCTCTGGACTCACTGCACTGCATCCCCAGTATTGCCAGTGCACTCTCTGGACTCACTGCACTGCATCCCCAGTGCTGCCAGTGCACTCTCTGGACTCACTGCACTGCATCCCCAGTGGTGCCACTGCACTCTCTGGACTCACTGCACTGCATGTCCAGTGGTGCCAGTGCACTCTCTGCACTCACTGCACTGCATCCCCAGTGGTGCCAGTGCACTCACTGGACTCACTGCAGTGCATTCCCTCTGGTGCCAGTGCACTCTCTGGACTCACTGCACTGCATCCCCAGTGGTGCCAGTGTACTCACTGAACTCACTGCACTGCATTTCCCAGTGGTGCTAGTGCACTCTCTGGACTCACTGCAGTGCATCCCCAGTGGTGCCAGTGCACTCTCTGGACTCACTGAAGTGCATTCTCAGTGGTTCCAGTGCACTCTGTGGACTCACTGCAGTGCATCCCCAGTGGTGCCAGTGCGCTCTCTGGACTCACTGCAGTGCATCCCCAGTGGTGCCAGTGCACTCTCTGGACTCACTGCACTGCATCCCCAGTGCTGCCAGTGCACTCTCTAGACTCACTGCACTGCATCCCCAGTGGTGCCAGTGCACTCTCTGGACTCACTGCAGTGCATCCCCAGTGGTGCCAGTGCACTCTCTGGACTCACTGCAGTGCATCCCCACTGGTGCCACTGCACTCTCTGGACTCACTGCAGTGCATCCCCAGTGGTGCCAGTGCACTCTCTGGACTCACTGCAGTGCATCCCCACTGCTGCCAGTGCACTCTCTGGACTCACAGCAGTGCATCCCCAGTGGTGCCAGTGCACTCTCTGGACTCACTGCACTGCATCCCCAGTGGTGCCAGTGCACTCTTTGGACTCACTGCACTGCATCCCCAGTGCTGCCTGTGCACTCTCTGGACTCACTGCACTGCATCCCCAGTGGTGTCACTGCACTCTCTGGACTCAGTGCACTGCATCCCCAGTTGTGCCAGTGCACTCTCTGCACTCACTGCACTGCATACCCAGTGGTGCCAGTGCACTCACTGGACTCACTGCAGTGCATTCCCTCTGGTGCCAGTGCACTCTCTGGACTCACTGCAGTGCATCCCCAGTGGTGCCAGTGCACTCTCTGGACTCACTGCAGTGCATCACCTGTGGTGCCAGTGCACTCTCTGGACTCACTGAAGTGCATCCCCAGTGGTGCCAGTGCAATCTCTGGACTCACTGCACTGCATTCCCAGTCGTGCCAGTGCACACTCTGGACTCACTGCACTGCATCCCCAGTGGTGCCAGTGCACTCTCTGGACTCACTGCACTGCAACCCCAGTGTTGCCAGTGCACTCTCTGGACTCACTGCACTGCATCCCCAGTGGTGCCAGTGCACTCTCTGGACTCACTTCAGTGCATCACCAGTGGTGCCAGAGCACTCTCTGGACTCACTGCACTGCATCCCCAGTGGTGCCAGTGCACTCTCTGGACTCACTGCACTGCAGCCCCAGTGGTGCCAGTGCACTCTCTGGACTCACTGCACTGCATCCCCAGTATTGCCAGTGCACTCTCTGGACTCACTGCACTGCATCCCCAGTGCTGCCAGTGCACTCTCTGGACTCACTGCACTGCATCCCCAGTGGTGCCACTGCACTCTCTGGACTCACTGCACTGCATGTCCAGTGGTGCCAGTGCACTCTCTGCACTCACTGCACTGCATCCCCAGTGGTGCCAGTGCACTCACTGGACTCACTGCAGTGCATTCCCTCTGGTGCCAGTGCACTCTCTGGACTCACTGCACTGAATCCCCAGTGGTGCCAGTGCACTCTCTGGACTCACTGCAGTGCATCCCCAGTGGTGCCAGTGCACTCTCTGGACTCACTGCAGTGCATCACCAGTGGTGCCAGTGCACTCTCTGGACTCACTGAAGTGCATCCCCAGTGGTGCCAGTGCACTCTCTGGACTCACTGCAGTGCATCCCCAGTGGTGCCAGTGCACTCTCTGGACTCACTGCACTGCATCCCCAGTGGTGCCAGAGCACTCTCTGGACTCACTGCACTGCATCCTCTGTGCTGCCAGTGCACTCTCTGGACTCACTGCACTGCATCCCCAGTGGTGAAAGTGCACTCTCTGGACTCACTGTACTGCATCCCCAGTGGAGCGCGTGCACTCTCTGGACTCACTGAAGTGCATCCCCAGTGGTGCCAGTGCACTCTCTGGACTCACTGCACTGCATCCCCAGTGGTGCTAGTGCACTCTGTGGACTCACTGCAATGCATCCCCAGTGGTGCCAGTGCACTCTCTGGACTCACTGAAGGGCATTCTCAGTGGTGCCAGTGCACTCTCTGGACTCACTGCAGTGCATCCCCAGTGGTGCCAGTACACTCACTGGACTGACTGCATTGCATCCCCAGTGGTGCCAGTGCACTCTCTGGACTCACCGCACCGCATCCCCAGTGGTGCCAGTGAACTCTCTGGAGTAACTGCAGTGCATCACCAGTGGTGCCAGTGCACTCTCTGGACTCACTGCACTGCATCCCCAGTGGTGCCAGTGCACTCTCTGGACTCACGGCACTGCATCCCCAGTGGTGCCAGAGCACTCTCTGGACTCACTGCAGTGCATCCCCAGTGTTGCCAGTGCACTCTCTGGACTCACTGCACTGCATCCCCAGTGGTGCCAGTGCACTCTCTGGACTCACTGCACTGCATCCCCAGTCGTGCCAGTGCACTCTCTGGACTCCCGGCACCGCATCCCCAGTGGTGCCAGTGCACTCCCTGGGCTCACTGCACTGCATCCCCAGTGGTGCCAGTGCACTCACTGGATTCACTGCACTGCATCCCCAGTGGTGCTAGTGCACTCTCTGGACTCACTGCAGTGCATCCCCAGTGGTACCAGTGCACTCTCTGGACTCACTGAAGTGCATTCTCAGTGGTGCCAGTGCACTCTGTGGACTCACTGCAGTGCATCCCCAGTGGTGCCAGTGCACTCTCTGGACTCACTGCACTGCATCCCCAGTGGTGCCAGTGCACTCTCTGGACTCACTGCACTGCATCCCCAGTGGTGCCAGTGCACTCTCTGGACTCACTGCACTGCATCCCCAGTGGTGCCAGTGCACTCTCTGGACTCACTGCAGTGCATCCCCAGTGGTGCCAGTGCACTCTCTGGACTCACTGCACTGCATCCCCAGTGGTACCAGTGCACTCTGTGGACTCACTGCAGTGCATCCCCAGTGGTGCCAGTGAAGTCTCTGGACTCACTGCACTGCATCCCCAGTGGTGCCAGTGCACTCTCTGGAGTCACTGCACTGCATCCCCAGTGGTGCCAGTGCACTCTCTCGAGTCACTGCACTACATCCCCAGAGGTGCCAGTGCACTCTCTGGACTCACTGCAGTGCATCCCCACTGGTGCCAGTGCACTCACTGGATTCACTGCACTACATTCCCAGTGGTGCTAGTGCACTCTCTGGACTCACTGCAGTGCATCCCCAGTGGTGCCAGTGCACTCTTTGGACTCACTGAAGGGCATTCTCAGTGGTGCCAGTGCACTCTCTGGACTCACTGCAGTGCATCCCCAGTGGTGCCAGTACACTCACTGGACTGACTGCACTGCATCCCCAGTGGTGCCAGTGCACTCTCTGGACTCACCGCACCACATACCCAGTGGTGCCAGTGCACTCTCTGGACTCACTGCACTGCATCCCCAGTGCTGCCAGTGCACTCTCTGGGCTCACCGCAGTGCATCCCCAGTGGTGCCAGTGCACTCTCTTGACTCACTGCACTGCATCCCCAGTGGTGCCAGTGCACTCACTGGATTCACTGCACTGCATCCCCAGTGGTGCTAGTGCACTCTCTGGACTCACTGCAGTGCATCCCCAGTGGTACCAGTGCACTCTCTGGACTCACTGAAGTGCATTCTCAGTGGTGCCAGTGCACTCTGTGGACTCACTGCAGTGCATCCCCAGTGGTGCCAGTGCACTCACTGGATTCACTGCACTACATTCCCAGTGGTGCTAGTGCACTCTCTGGACTCACTGCAGTGCATCCCCAGTGGTGCCAGTGCACTCTTTGGACTCACTGAAGTGCATTCTCAGTGGTGCCAGTGCACTCTCTGGACTCACTGCACTGCATCCCCAGTGGTGCCAGTGCGCTCTCTGGACTCACTGAAGTGCATTCTTAGTGGTGCCAGTGCACTCTCCAGACTCACTGCAGTGCATCCCCAGTGGTGCCAGTACACTCTCTGGACTCACTGCACTGCATCCCCAGTGGTGCTAGTGCACTCTCTGGACTCACTGCAGTGCATCCCCAGTGGTGCCAGTGCACTCTCTGGACTCACTGAAGGGCATTCTCAGTGGTGCCAGTGCACTCTCTGGACTCACTGCAGTGCATCACCAGTGGTGCCAGTGCACTCTCTGGACTCACCGCACCGCATCCCCAGTGGTTCCAGTGCACTCTCTGGAGTAACTGCAGTGCATCCCCAGTGGTGCCAGTGCACTCTCTGGACTCACTGCACTGCATCCCCAGTGGTGCCAGTGCACTCTCTGGACTCACTGCACTGCATCCCCAGTGGTGCCAGAGCACTCTCTGGACTCACTGCACTGCATCCCCAGTGCTGCCTGTGCACTCTCTGGACTCACTGCACTGCATCCCCAGTGGTGCCACTGCACTCTCTGGACTCACTGCACTGCATCCCCAGTGGTGCCAGTGCACTCCCTGCACTCACTGCACTGCATCCCCAGTGGTGCCAGTGCACTCACTGGACTCACTGGAGTGCATTCCCTCTGGTGCCAGTGCACTCTCTGGACTCACTGCACTGCATCCCCAGTGGTGCCAGTGCACTCTCTGGACTCACTGCAGTGCATCCCCAGTGGTGCCAGTGCACTCTCTGGACTCACTGAAGTGCATCCCCAGTGGTGCCAGTGCGATCTCTGGACTCACTGCACTGCATTCCCAGTGGTGCCAGTGCACACTCTGGACTCACTGCAGTGCATCCCCAGTGTTGCCAGTGCACTCTCTGGACTCACTGCACTGCATCCCCAGTGGTGCTAGTGCACTCTGTGGACTCTCTGCACTGCATCCCCAGTGGTGCCAGAGCACTCTCTGGACTCACTGCACTGCATCCCCAGTGGAGCCAGTGCACTCTCTGGACTCACTGCACTGCATCCCCAGTGGTGCCAGTGCACTCTGTGGACTCACTGCAGTGCATCCACAGTGGTGCCAGTGCACTCTCTGGACTCACTGAAGTGCATTCTCAGTGGTGCCAGTGCACTCTCTGGACTCACTGCAGTGCATCCCCAGTGGTGCCAGTACACTCACTGGACTGACTGCACTGCATCCCCAGTGGTGCTAGTGCACTCTCTGGACTCACTGCACTGCATCGCCAGTGGTGCCAGAGCACTCTCTGGACTCACTGCAGTGCATCCCCAGTGGTGCCAGTGCACTGTCCGGACTCACTGTACTGCATCCCCAGTGGTGCCAGTGCACTCTGTGGACTCACTGCTGTGCATCCCCAGTGGTGCCAGTGCACTCTCTGGACTCACTGCACTGCATCCCCAGTGGTGCAAGTGCACTCTCTGGACTCACTGCAGTGCATCCCAAGTGGTGCCAATGCACTCTCTGGACTCACTGCACTGCATCCCCAGTGGTGCCAGTACACTCACTGGACTCACTGCACTGCATCCCCAGTGGTGCCAGTGCACTCTGTGGACTCACTGAAGTGCATCCCCATTGGTGCCAGTGCACTCTCTGGACTCACTGCACTGCATCCCCAGTGGTGCCAGTGCACTCTCTGGACTCACTGCACTGCATCCACAGTGGTGCAAGTGCACTCTCTGGACTCACTGCAGTGCATCCCAAGTGGTGCCAATGCACTCTCTGCACTCACTGCAGTGCATCCCCAGTGGTGCCAGTACACTCACTGGACTCACTGCACTGCATCCCCAGTGGTGCCAGTGCAGTCTCTGCACTCACTGAAGTGCATCTCCAGTGGTGCCAGTGAACTCTCTGGACTCACTGCAGTGCATCCCCAGTGGTGCCAGTGCACTCACTGGATTCACTGCACTGCATCCCCAGTGGTGCCAGTGCACTCTCTGGACTCACTGCACTGCATCTCCAGTGGTGCCAGTGCACTCTCTGGACTCACTGCACTGCATCTCCAATGGTGCCAGTGCACTCTCTGGACTCACTGCACTGCATCCCCAGTGGTGCCAATGCACTCTCTGGACTCACTGCTGTGCATCCCCAGTGGTGCCAGTGCACTCTCTGGACTCACTGTACTGCATCCCCAGTGGTGCCAGTGCACTCTCTGGACTCACTGCACTGCATCCCCAGTGGTGCCAGTGCACTCTCTGGACTCACTGCTGTGCATCCCCAGTGGTGCCAGTGCACTCTCTGGACTCACTGCACTGCATCCCCAGTGGTGTCAGTGCACTCTCTGGACTCACTGCACTGCATCCCCAAGGGTGCAAGTGCACTCTCTGGACTCACTGCACTGCATCCCAAGTGGTGCCAATGCACTCTCTGGACTCACTGCAGTGCATCCCCAGTGGTGCCAGTACACTCACTGGACTCACTGCACTGCATCCCCAGTGGTGCCAGTGCAGTCTCTGCACTCACTGAAGTGCATCTCCAGTGGTGCCAGTGCACTCTCTGGAGTCACTGAAGTGCATCCCCAGTGGTGCCAGTGCACTCTCTGGACTCACTGCACTGCATCCCCAGTGGTGCCAGTGCACTCTCTGGACTCAATGCACTGCATCCCCAGTGGTGCCAGTGCACTCTCTGGACTCACTGCACTGCATCTCCAATGGTGCCAGTGCACTCTCTGGACTCACTGCACTGCATCCCCAGTGGTGCCAATGCACTCTCTGGACTCACTGCTGTGCATCCCCAGTGGTGCCAGTGCACTCTCTGGACTCACTGTACTGCATCCCCAGTGGTGCCAGTGCACTCTCTGGACTCACTGCACTGCATCCCCATTGGTGCCAGTGCACTCTCTGGACTCACTGCACTGCATCCCCAGTGGTGCCAGTGCACTCTCTGGACTTGCTGCACTGCATCCCCAGTGGTGCCAGTGCACTCTCTGGACTCACTGCACTGCATCCCCAGTGTTGCCAGTGCACTCTCTGGACTCACTGCAGTGCATCCCCAGTGGTGCCAGTGCACTCTCTGGACTCACTGCACTGCATCACCAGTTTTGCCAGTGAAGTCTTTGGACTCACTGCACTGCATACCCAGTGGTGCCAGTGCACTCTCTGGAGTCACTGAAGTGCATCCCCAGTGGTGCCAGTGCACTCTCTGGACTCACTGCACTGCATCACCAGTTTTGCCAGTGAAGTCTTTGGACTCACTGCACTGCATCCCCAGTGGTGCCAGTGCACTCTCTGGAGTCACTGAAGTGCATCCCCAGTGGTGCCAGTGCACTCTCTGGACTCACTGCACTGCATGCCCAGTGGTGCCAGTGCACTCTCTGGACTCACTGCACTGCATCCGCTCATGATCGGAGGATTCGGCAACTGAGTAGTCCCCCTCATAATCGGTGCCCCCGACATAGCATTCCCGCGAATAAACAACATAAGCTTTTGACTCCTCCCCCCATCATTCCTCCTACTACTAGTCTCATCCACTGTAGAAGCTGGCGCCGGCACAGGCTGAACTGTCTACCCTCCCCTAGCAGGTAACCTTGCCCACGCCGGAGCTTCAGTAGACCTGGCTATCTTCTCACTCCACTTAGCCGGTATCTCCTCCATCCTTGGGGCCATCAACTTTATCACCACAGCCATCAACATAAAACCCCCCGCACTCTCACAATACCAAACCCCACTATTTGTCTGATCCGTACTAATTACCGCCATCCTACTCCTTCTATCACTCCCCGTACTCGCCGCCGGTATTACAATATTACTAACTGATCGAAACCTAAACACCACATTCTTCGACCCCGCTGGAGGAGGAGACCCAATCCTGTACCAACACCTATTCTGATTCTTCGGACACCCAGAAGTCTATATTCTGATCCTACCGGGGTTCGGAATCATCTCACACGTAGTCACGTACTACTCAGGCAAAAAGGAGCCCTTCGGCTACATGGGAATAGTCTGAGCCATACTATCCATCGGCTTCCTAGGATTCATCGTCTGAGCTCACCACATGTTTACAGTAGGAATAGACGTTGATACCCGAGCCTACTTTACATCAGCCACTATAATCATTGCCATCCCTACCGGAATCAAAGTATTTAGCTGACTAGCCACCCTGCACGGAGGAACAATCAAATGAGACCCCCCCCAATACTATGAGCTCTAGGATTTATCTTCCTATTTACCATCGGAGGATTAACAGGAATCGTTCTTGCAAACTCTTCCCTAGACATCGCCCTGCACGACACGTACTACGTAGTTGCCCACTTCCACTACGTCCTATCCATAGGCGCCGTCTTTGCCATTCTAGCAGGATTTACTCACTGATTCCCACTACTCACTGGGTTTACCCTACACCAAACATGAGCAAAAGCCCACTTCGGGGTAATATTTACAAGAGTAAACCTAACGTTCTTCCCCCAGCACTTCCTAGGCCTAGCAGGAATACCCCGACGATACTCGGACTATCCCGACGCCTACACACTATGAAACACCATTTCCTCCATCGGCTCCCTAATCTCAATAGTAGCCGTAATCATACTAATATTCATCATCTGAGAAGCCTTTCCGGCCAAACGAAAAGTCCTACAACCAGAACTAACTACCACAAACGTTGAATGAATCCACGGCTGCCCTCCCCCATACCATACTTTCGAGGAACCGGCCTTCGTCCAAGTACAAGAAAGGAAGGAATCGAACCCTCACATGCTGGTTTCAAGCCAACTGCATTCACCGCTCATGCTTCTTTCTTATGAGACGTTAGTAAACCAATTACATAGCCTTGTCAAGACTAAATCACAGGTAAAAATCCTGTACATCTCATGTGGCCAACCACTCCCAACTAGGATTCCAAGACGCCTCATCACCCATCATAGAAGAACTCGTTGAATTCCACGACCACGCCCTAATCGTTGCCCTAGCTATCTGCAGCCTAGTTCTCTACCTTTTAGCCCACATACTAACAGAAAAACTCTCGTCCAATGCTGTAGACGCCCAAGAAGTAGAGCTGATCTGGACAATCCTACCTGCTATCGTCCTGGTACTCCTCGCCCTCCCATCCCTACAAATCCTCTACATAATGGACAAAATCGATGAACCAGACCTCACCCTAAAAGCCATCGGCCACCAATGATACTGAAGCTACGAATACACAGACTTCAAAGACCTATCATTCGACTCCTACATAGTGCCCACCCCAGACTTACCCAACGGCCACTTCCGACTGCTAGAAGTTGACCACCGCGTAGTTATCCCAATAGAATCCCCCATCCGCGTGATCATTACTGCAGGAGACGTACTCCACTCCTGAGCAGTCCCAACGCTCGGAGTTAAAACAGACGCAATCCCAGGCCGACTAAACCAAACTTCATTCATTACCACCCGGCCTGGGATTTTTTACGGACAATGCTCAGAAATTTGCGGGGCTAATCACAGCTACATACCCATTGTAGTAGAATCAACCCCACTCCCACATTTCGAGGCCTGATCGTCCCTTCTATCATCATCCTAATCATTAAGAAGCTATGCAACAGCACTAGCCTTTTAAGCTAGCCAAAGAGGGACTTCCCCCTCCTTAATGATATGCCACAGCTTAACCCCGCACCATGATTTTCAATCATAATTATAACCTGATTAACCCTAGCACTCCTCATCCAACCAAAACTACTAGCCTTCACCACAACCAACCCCCCATCAAATAAGACCTCCCTCACTACCAAACCCACACCATGATCCTGACCATGAACCTAAGCTTCTTTGACCAATTTTCCAGCCCCAATCTATTTGGCATCCCCTTAATCCTACTATCCCTACTCTTCCCAGCCCTACTATTCCCGTCCCCAAACAACCGATGAATCAACAACCGCCTTTCTACTATCCAAACATGACTCCTTCACCTAATCACAAAACAACTAATAGTCCCACTCAACAAAAATGGCCACAAATGAGCCATAATATTTACATCCCTAATAATCATACTTCTTACAATCAACCTTCTAGGCCTCCTTCCATATACATTCACCCCAACCACCCAACTATCTATGAACATAGCCCTAGCCTTCCCACTATGGCTCGCCACACTACTAACAGGCCTACGAAACCAACCATCAGCCTCTTTAGCCCACCTATTACCCGAAGGTACCCCTACACCCCTAATCCCCGCACTAATCCTGATCGAAACAACCAGCCTACTAATCCGCCCCCTAGCCCTCGGAGTCCGCCTTACAGCCAACCTTACAGCAGGACACTTACTCATCCAACTCATCTCTACAGCCTCCATTGCATTAATACCCACCCTTCCTGCAGTATCCATCCTAACAATAATCATCCTACTACTCCTAACCATCCTAGAAGTAGCAGTAGCCATAATCCAGGCCTACGTCTTCGTGCTCCTTCTAAGCCTATACTTACAAGAAAACATCTAATGGCACACCAAGCACACTCATACCACATAGTTGACCCAAGCCCTTGACCAATCTTCGGGGCAGCCGCCGCCCTACTCACAACCTCAGGATTAATCATGTGATTCCACTACAACTCATCCATACTACTAACCCTAGGCCTCATCTCAATACTCCTAGTAATACTCCAATGATGACGAGACATTGTACGAGAAAGCACCTTCCAAGGCCATCACACTCCCACAGTCCAAAAAGGCCTACGATACGGCATAATCCTTTTCATCACATCCGAAGCATTCTTCTTCTTAGGGTTCTTCTGAGCGTTCTTCCACTCGAGCCTGGCCCCAACCCCAGAACTAGGAGGCCAATGACCCCCAACAGGAATTAAACCACTCAACCCGATAGAAGTCCCCCTACTAAACACAGCCATCCTACTAGCCTCAGGCGTTACCGTAACGTGAGCCCATCACAGCATCACAGAAGGAAACCGAAAACACGCCATCCACGCCCTAACCCTAACGATCCTCCTGGGATTCTACTTCACAGCCCTACAAGCAATAGAATACCACGAAGCCCCATTCTCAATCGCCGATAGCGTCTACGGATCTACCTTCTTCGTTGCCACTGGATTCCACGGACTCCACGTAATCATCGGATCCTCCTTCCTGACCGTCTGCCTCTTCCGACTGATCAAGTTCCACTTTACATCAGACCACCACTTCGGATTCGAGGCAGCAGCCTGATACTGACACTTCGTAGACGTCATCTGACTATTCCTCTACATAACCATCTACTGATGAGGATCTTGCTCTTCTAGTATATTAATTACAATTGACTTCCAATCTCTAGAATCTGGTATAAACCCAGAGGAGAGCAATGAACGCACTCATGTTCATATTCGCCCTATCATCAATCCTAAGCGCCGCCCTAACCGCATTAAACTTCTGACTCGCCCAAATAAACCCCGACTCAGAGAAACTCTCACCGTACGAATGTGGATTCGACCCACTTGGATCTGCTCGATTACCATTCTCAGTCCGATTCTTCCTCAGTAGCCATCCTGTTCGTCCTATTCGACCTAGAAATCGCCCTCCTACTCCCCCTGCCATGAGCCGTCCAACTCCAATCCCCCCTAATGACCCTCACCTGAACTGTAGTGATCCTCCTTCTCCTAACACTCGGACTGGCCTACGAGTGAATTCAAGGGGGCCTAGAATGAGCAGAATAACAGAAAGTTAGTCTAACCAAAAAGATAGCTGGTTTCGACCCAGCAGATTACAGCCAACCCTGTAACTTTCTTATGTCGCCCCTACATTTAAGCTTCTACTCAGCCTTCATTTTCAGCGGACTAGGGCTAGCCTTCCACCGAACCCACCTAGTATCCGCCCTACTATGCCTTGAAAGCATAATATTATCGATATTCGTAGGCCTATCAATATGATCCATCGAAAACCAAGTCTCCTCATTCACCATGGTACCAATTCTCATGCTAACCTTCTCAACGTGTGAGGCGGGCACAGGCCTGGCCATCCTAGTAGCCTCCACCCGCACACATGGCTCCGACCATCTACACAACCTAAACCTCCTGCAATGCTAAAAATCATCCTACCCACAATCATACTTCTTCCAACAGCCCTGCTGTCTCCACCAAAATTTCTATGGACTAACACCACCTTATACAGCCTCCTAATCGCTGCCCTAAGCCTACAGTGATTAATCCCAACCTACTACCCCTACAAATTTTTATCCAACTGAACAGGAATTGACCAAATCTCATCCCCCCTCCTAGTACTATCCTGCTGACTACTCCCACTCATAGCAAGCCAAAACCACCTGCAACAAGAACCCCTACAACGCAAACGAATCTTTATCTCAACCTTAGTCGCAGTCCAGCCATTCATCCTACTAGCCTTTTCCACCACAGAACTAGCACTATTTTACATCTCATTTGAAGCAACCCTCATTCCCACCCTAATCTTAATCACCCGATGGGGGAACCAACCAGAACGCCTAAGCGCTGGCATCTACCTGCTATTCTACACGCTAGTAAGCTCTCTACCCCTGCTAATCACAATCATACACCTATACGTGAAAATTGGCACCCTGCACCTGCCAACCCTACAACTAACCCACCCAACCCTATCCACCTCATGGACAGGAATACTATCAGGTCTAGCACTGCTCATAGCATTCATAGTAAAAGCCCCACTATACGGCCTACACCTCTGACTGCCAAAAGCCCACGTAGAAGCACCCATCGCAGGCTCAATACTCCTCGCCGCCCTACTACTAAAGCTAGGAGGATACGGAATTATACGAGTCACTCTATTTATGGGCCCACTGTCCAACCTCCTGCACTACCCCTTCCTAACCCTGGCCCTATGAGGCGCCCTAATGACTAGCTCAATCTGCCTACGACAGACAGACCTAAAATCACTAATCGCTTATTCATCCGTTAGCCACATAGGCCTAGTTATCGCCGCAGGAATAATCCAAACCCACTGATCATTCTCAGGGGCAATGATCCTAATAATTTCCCATGGACTAACTTCCTCCATACTATTCTGCCTAGCCAACACAAACTATGAACGTACGCACAGCCGAATTCTACTACTCACACGAGGCCTACAACCTCTCCTACCACTCATAGCTACCTGATGATTGCTGGCCAATCTAACAAACATAGCCTTACCCCCAACAACAAACCTCATAGCAGAGCTAACCATTATAATCACCTTATTCAACTGATCTGCCTTCACGATCATCCTAACAGGAATCGCAACCCTACTAACCGCCTCCTACACCTTATTCATACTACTAATGACCCAACGAGGCTCAATCCCCTCCCACATCACATCTATGCAAAACTCAACCACGCGAGAACACCTGCTCATAACACTCCACATTATCCCAATATTCCTCCTAATCCTCAAACCCGAACTGATCTCCGGAATCCCCTCATGCAAGTATAGTTTAAACCAAACATTAGACTGTGATTCTAAGAATAGAAGTTCAAACCTTCTTACCTGCCGAGGGGAGGGTTTAACCAACAAGAGCTGCTAACTCTTACATCTGAGCCTAAAACCTCAGCCCCCTTACTTTTAAAGGATAACAGCAATCCACTGGTCTTAGGAACCACCCATCTTGGTGCAAATCCAAGTAAAAGTAGTGAACCCCACACTACTAATCAACTCCCTCACACTACTCACGCTGACAATCCTCCTAACCCCAATCATCCTGCCATTTCTATTTAAAAACTTTAAAAACACCCCACAAGCCACCACCCGCGCTGTTAAAACCGCATTCCTAATTAGCCTAGCCCCTACAACCGCATTCATCTACTCGGGAGTAGAATCTGTCACCTGCCACTGGGAGTGAAAATTCATTATAAACTTTAAAATCCCCCTGAGCCTAAAAATAGACCAATACTCAATAACATTTCTTCCAATCGCCCTATTTGTAACATGATCAATCCTACAATTCGCCATATGATACATGGCCTCAGAGCCATACGTAACAAAATTTTTCACCTACCTACTGACATTCCTAGTCGCCATACTCCTCCTAACAACCGCAAACAACATATTCCTCCTATTCGTAGGCTGGGAAGGAGTACGAATCATGTCCTTCCTTCTCATCGGCTGATGACAAGGCCGAGCAGATGCCAACACCGCCGCCCTACAAGCCGTAATCTACAACCGAATCGGAGACATCGGACTGATCCTGAGCATAGCATGACTAGCTTCAACATTCAACACCTGAGAGATCCAACAAGCCGTACACCCCCACCAAACCCCAATCCTCCCCCTCATAGGATTAATCCTCGCAGCCGCAGGAAAATCCGCCCAATTTGGACTCCACCCATGACTGCCCGCAGCAATAGAAGGCCCCACCCCAGTATCAGCCCTACTGCACTCCAGTACCATAGTAGTAGCCGGAATCTTCCTGCTCATCCGCATGCACCCCCTGCTAGCCACCAACCAGACAGCCCTAACTGCCTGCCTATGCCTAGGTGCTCTATCAACCCTATTCGCTGCCACATGCGCCCTAACCCAAAATGACATCAAAAAAATCATTGCTTTCTCAACATCCAGCCAACTAGGACTAATAATAGTCACTATCGGACTAAACCTCCCACAACTAGCCTTCCTACACATCTCAACCCATGCCTTCTTTAAAGCCATACTATTCCTATGCTCAGGGTCTATCATCCACAACCTAAACGGAGAACAAGATATCCGAAAGATAGGAGGCCTACAGAAAATACTCCCAGTCACTACTTCCTGCCTAACCATCGGAAACCTGGCGCTGATAGGAACCCCATTCCTAGCCGGATTCTACTCAAAAGACCTCATCATCGAAAGCTTAAACACATCATACCTAAATACCTGAGCCCTACTCCTAACCCTTATAGCCACAGCATTCACCGCAACCTACAGCATCCGCATAACCATCCTAGTCCAAGCTGGACAAACCCGAATCCCCCCAATAGTATCAATAAACGAAAACAACCCACTAATCACCGCCCCCCTAACCCGACTCGCCCTAGGCAGCATTACAGCAGGAATAATCATTACCTCTTTCATCACACCAACCAAAACCCCCCCAATAACCATACCCCTTATCACCAAAACCGCTGCCATCCTCATAACAATCCTAGGAATCGTCCTAGCCCTAGAACTATCAAACATAACACACACCCTCACTCACCCCAAACCAAACCCCCTCATAAACTTCTCCTCTGCATTAGGGTACTTCAACCCCCTAGTACACCGATTCTTCTCCAAAAACCTACTAGAAAAGGGACAAAACATTGCCCTACACTTGATCGACCTCTCCTGACTCAAAAAAATAGGGCCAGAGGGCCTTGCTGAACTACAAGTAGCCGCAAGCAAAGCCGCAACCTCAATACACACAGGGCTAATTAAGGCCTACCTAGGATCCTTCGCCCTCTCCATCCTGGTAATAATCCTAATAACACACAGACTCACTAATGGCCCCTAACATCCGCAAATCCCATCCCCTACTAAAAATAATCAACAACTCCCTAATCGACCTACCCGCCCCCTCCAACATCTCTGCCTGATGAAACTTCGGCTCCCTTCTAGCCATCTGCTTAGCCACACAAATCCTAACAGGCCTGCTACTAGCCATACACTACACCGCAGACACTTCACTCGCCTTCTCCTCAGTAGCTCACACATGCCGAGACGTCCAGTACGGATGGCTCATCCGCAACCTCCACGCCAACGGTGCTTCGCTCTTCTTTATCTGCATCTACTTACACATCGGACGAGGCCTCTACTACGGCTCCTACCTATACAAAGAAACCTGAAACACAGGAGTAATCCTCCTACTCACCCTAATAGCAACTGCCTTCGTAGGGTATGTCCTACCATGAGGACAAATGTCATTCTGAGGGGCAACCGTAATCACCAACCTATTCTCAGCCATCCCGTACATTGGGCAAACTCTAGTAGAATGAGCCTGAGGAGGATTCTCAGTAGACAATCCAACCTTAACCCGATTCTTCGCCATCCACTTCCTACTGCCCTTCCTAATTGCAGGAATCACCCTAGTCCACCTAACCTTCCTACACGAATCAGGCTCAAATAACCCACTAGGAATCGTATCAGACTGCGACAAAATCCCATTCCACCCATACTTCTCCATTAAAGACAGCTTAGGGCTTACCCTAATAATCACCCCTCTAATAGCACTAGCCCTATTTTCACCGAACCTCCTGGTTCTTGGAATCCTAGTTGGGAGTGGTTGGCCACATGAGATGTACAGGATTTTTACCTGTGATTTAGTCTTGACAAGGCTATGTAATTGGTTTACTAACGTCTCATAAGAAAGAAGCATGAGCGGTTAATGCAGTTGGCTTGAAACCCATCCCCAGTGGTGCAAGTGCACTCTCTGAACTCACTGAAGTGCATCCCCAGTGGTGCCAGTGCACTCTCTGCACTCACTGCACTGCATCCCCAGTGGTGCCAGTGCAATCTCTGGACTCACTGCAGAGCATCCCCAGTGGTGCCAGTGCACTCTGTGGACTCACTGTAGTGCATCCCCAGTGGTGCCAGTGCACTCTCTGGACTCACTGCAGTGCATCCCCAGTGGTGCCAGTGCACTCTCTGGACTCACTGCACTGCATCCCCAGTGGTGCCAGTGCACTCTCTGGACTCACTGCAGTGCATCCCCAGTGGTGCCAGTGCACTCTCTGGACTCACTGCACTGCATCCCCAGTGGTGCCAGTGCGCTCTCTGGAGTCACAGCACTGCATCCCCAGTGGTGCCAGTGCAATCTCTGGACTCACTGCACTGCATCCCCAGTGGTGCCAGTGCACTCTCTGGACTCACTGAAGTGCATCCCCAGTGGTGCCATTGCACTCTCTGCACTCACTGCACTGCATCCCCAGTGGTGCCAGTGCACTCACTGGACTGACTGCACTGCATCCCCAGTGGTGCCAGTGCGCTCTCCGGAGTCACAGCACTGCATCCACAGTGGTGCCAGTGCACTCACTGGACACACTGTACTGCATCAAAGGTGGTGCCAGTGCACTCTCTGGACTCACTGCACAGCATCCCCAGTGGTGCCAGTGCATTCACTGGACTCACTGGACTGCATCACCAGTGGTGCCAGTACACTCTCTGGACTCACTGCACTGCATCCCCAGTGGTGCCAGTGCACTCTCTGGACTCACTGCACTGCATCCCCAGTGGTGCCAGTGCACTCTCTGGACTCACTGCAGTGCATCCCCAGTGGTGCCAGAGCACTCTCTGGACTCACTGCACTGCATCCCCAGTGGTGCCAGTGCACTCTCTGGACTCACTGCACCGCATCCCCAGTGGTGTCAGTACACTCTCTGGACTCACTGAAGTGCATCCCCAGTGGTGCCAGTGCACTCTCTGGACTCACTAAACTGCATCCCCAGTGGTGCCAGTGCACTCTCTGGACTCACTGCACTGCATCCCCAGTGGTGCCAGTGCAATCTCTGGACTCACTGTAGTGCATCCCCAGTGGTGCCAGTGCACTCTCTGGACTCACTGCAGTGCATCCCCAGTGGTGCCAGTGCACTCTCTGGACTCACTGCAGTGCATCCCCAGTGGTGCCAGTGCACTCTCTGGACTCACTGCACTGCATCCCCAGTGGTGCCAGTGCACTCTCTGCACTCACTGCACTGCATTCCCAGTGGTGCCAGTGAAGTCTCTGGACTCACTGCACTGCATCCCCAGTGGTGCCAGTGCACTCTCTGGACTCACTGCACTGCATCCCCAGTGGTGCCAGTGCACTCTCTCGAGTCACTGCACTACATCCCCAGTAGTGCCAGTGCACTCACAGGACTCACTGTACTGCATCATCGGTGGTGCCAGTGCACTCTCTGGACTCACTTCACTGCTTCCCCAGTGGTGCCAGTGCACTCTCTGGACTCACTGCACTGCAGGCCCAGTGGTACCAGTGCACTCACTGGACTCACTGCAGTGGATCCCCAGTGGTGCCAGTGCACTCTCTGGACTCACTGAAGTGCATTCTCAGTGGTGCCAGTGCACTCTCTGGGCTCACTGAAGTGCATCCCCAGTGGTGCCAGTACACTCACTGGACTCACTGCACTGCATCCCCAGTGGTGCCAGTGCACTCTCTGGACTCACTGCACTGCATCCCCAGTGGTGCCAGTGCACTCTCTGGACTCACTGTAGTGCGTCCCCAGTGGTGCCAGTGCACTCTCTGGACTCACTGCAGTGCATCCCCAGTGGTGCCAGTGCACTCTCTGCACTCACTTCACTGCATCCCCAGTGGTGCCAGTGCACTCTCTGGACTCACTGCACTGCATCCCCAGTGGTGCCAGTGAAGTCTTTGGACTCACTGCACTGCATCCCCAGTGGTGCCAGATCACTCTGTGGAGTCACTGAAGTGCATCCCCAGTGGTGCCAGTGCACTCTCTGGACTCACTGCACTGCATGTCCAGTGGTGCCAGTGCACTCTCTGGACTCACTGTGCTGCATCCCCACTGGTGCCAGTGCACTATGTGGACTCACTGTACTGCATCCCCAGTGGTGACAGTGCAATCTCTGGACTAACTGCAGTGCATCCCCAGTGGTGCCAGTGCACTCTCTGGACTCACTGCAGTGCATCCCCAGTGGTGCCAGTGCACTCTCTGGTCTCACTGCACTGCATCCCCAGTGGTGCCAGTGCAGTCTCTGGACTCACTGCACTGCATCCCCAGTGGTGCCAGTGCACTGTCTGGACTCACTGCAGTGCATCCCCAGTGGTGTCAGTGCACTCTCTGGACTCACTGTACTGCACCCCCAGTGGTACCAGTGCACTCACTGGACTGACTGCAATGCATCCCCAGTGGTGCTAGTGCGCTCTCTGGAGTCACAGCACTGCATCCCCAGTGGTGCCAGTGCACTCACTGGACTCACTGCACTGCATCACAGGTGGTGCCAGTGCACTCTCTGGACTCACTGCAGTGAATCCCCGGTGGTGCCAGTGTACTCTCTGCAGTCACTGCACTGCATCCCCAGTGGTGCCAGTGCACTCACTGGACTCACTGGACTGCATCCCCAGTGGTGCCAGTGAACTCTCTGGACTCACTGCACTGCATCACCAGTGGTGCCAGTGTACTCTCTGGACTCACTGCAGTGCATCCCCAGTGGTGCCAGTGCACTCTCTGGACTCACTGCACTGCATCCCCAGTGGTGTCAGTGCACTCTCTGGACTCACTGAAGTGCATCCCCAGTTGTGCCAGTGCACTCTCTGGACTCAATGCACTGCATCCCCAGTGGTGCCAGTGCACTCTCTGGACTCAGTGCACTGCATCCCCAGTGGTGCCAGTGCAATCTCTGGACTCACTGCACTGCATCCCCAGTGGTGCCAGTGCACTCTCTGGACTCACTGCAGTGCATCCCCAGTGGTGCCAGTGCACTCTCTGGACTCACTGCAGTGCATCCCCAGTGGTGCCAGTGCACTCTCTGCACTCACTGCACTGCATTCCCAGTGGTGCCAGTGAAGTCTCTGGACTCACTGCACTGCATCCCCAGTGGTGCCAGTGCACTCTCTGGACTCACTGCACTGCATCCCCAGTGGTGCCAGTGCACTCTCTCGAGTCACTGCACTACATCCCCAGTAGTGCCAGTGCACTCACTGGACTCACTGTACTGCATCATCGGTGGTGCCAGTGCACTCTCTGGACTCACTTCACTGCATCCCCAGTGGTGCCAGTGCACTCTCTGGACTCACTGCACTGCAGGCCCAGTGGTACCAGTGCACTCACTGGACTCACTGTACTGCATCACCAGTGGTGCCAGTGCACTCTCTGGACTCACTGCACTGCATCCCCAGTGGTTCCAGTGCATTCACTGGACTCACTGTACTGCATCTCCAGTGGTGCCAGTGCACTCTCTGGACTCACTGCACTGCATCCCCAGTGGTGCCAGTGAGCTCTCTGGACTCACTGCTCTGCATCCCCAGTGGTGCCAGTGTACTCACAGGATTCACTGCACTGCATCCCCAGTGGTGCTAGTGCACTCTCTGGACTCACTGCAGTGGATCCCCAGTGGTGCCAGTGCACTCTCTGGACTCACTGAAGTGCATTCTCAGTGGTGCCAGTGCACTCTCTGGGCTCACTGAAGTGCATCCCCAGTGGTGCCAGTACACTCACTGGACTCACTGCACTGCATCCCCAGTGGTGCCAGTGCACTCTCTGGACTCACTGCACTGCATCCCCAGTGGTGCCAGTGCACTCTCTGGACTCACTGTAGTGCATCCCCAGTGGTGCCAGTGCACTCTCTGGACTCACTGCAGTGCATCCCCAGTGGTGCCAGTGCACTCTCTGCACTCACTTCACTGCATCCCCAGTGGTGCCAGTGCACTCTCTGGACTCACTGCACTGCATCCCCAGTGGTGCCAGTGAAGTCTTTGGACTCACTGCACTGCATCCCCAGTGGTGCCAGATCACTCTGTGGAGTCACTGAAGTGCATCCCCAGTGGTGCCAGTGCACTCTCTGGACTCACTGCACTGCATGTCCAGTGGTGCCAGTGCACTCTCTGGACTCACTGTACTGCATCCCCACTGGTGCCAGTGCACTATGTGGACTCACTGTACTGCATCCCCAGTGGTGACAGTGCACTCTCTGGACTAACTGCAGTGCATCCCCAGTGGTGCCAGTGCACTCTCTGGACTCACTGCAGTGCATCCCCAGTGGTGCCAGTGCACTCTCTGGTCTCACTGCACTGCATCCCCAGTGGTGCCAGTGCAGTCTCTGGACTCACTGCACTGCATCCCCAGTGGTGCCAGTGCACTGTCTGGACTCACTGCAGTGCATCCCCAGTGGTGTCAGTGCACTCTCTGGACTCACTGTACTGCACCCCCAGTGGTACCAGTGCTCTCACTGGACTGACTGCACTGCATCCCCAGTGGTGCCAGTGCGCTCTCTGGAGTCACAGCACTGCATCCCCAGTGGTGCCAGTGCACTCACTGGACTCACTGCACTGCATCACAGGTGGTGCCAGTGCACTCTCTGGACTCACTGCAGTGAATCCCCGGTGGTGCCAGTGTACTCTCTGCAGTCACTGCACTGCATCCCCAGTGGTGCCAGTGCACTCACTGGACTCACTGGACTGCATCCCCAGTGGTGCCAGTGAACTCTCTGGACTCACTGCACTGCATCACCAGTGGTGCCAGTGTACTCTCTGGACTCACTGCAGTGCATCCCCAGTGGTGCCAGTGCACTCTCTGGACTCACTGCACTGCATCCCCAGTGGTGTCAGTGCACTCTCTGGACTCACTGAAGTGCATCCCCAGTTGTGCCAGTGCACTCTCTGGACTCAATGCACTGCATCCCCAGTGGTGCCAGTGCACTCTCTGGACTCAGTGCACTGCATCCCCAGTGGTGCCAGTGCAATCTCTGGACTCACTGCACTGCATCCCCAGTGGTGCCAGTGCACTCTCTGGACTCACTGCACTGCATCCCCAGTGGTGCCAGTGCACTCTCTGGACTCACTGCACTGCAGCCCCGGTGGTGCCAGTGCAATCTCTGGACTCACTGCACTGCATCCCCAGTGGTGCCAGTGCACTCTCTGGACTCACTGCACTGCATCCCCAGTTTTGCCAGTGAAGTCTTTGGACTCACTGCACTGCATCCCCAGTGGTGCCAGTGCACTCTCTGGAGTCACTGAAGTGCATTCCCAGTGGTGCCAGTGCACTCTCTGGACTCACTGCACTGCATGCCCAGTGGTGCCACTGCACTCTCTGGACTCACTGTACTGCATCCCCACTGGTACCAGTGCACACTGTGGACTCACTGTTCTGCATCCCCAGTGGTGCCAGTGCACTCTCTGGACTCACTGCAGTGCATCCCCAGTGGTGCCAGTGCACTCTCTGGACTCACTGCAGTGCATCCCCAGTGGTGCCAGTGCACTCTCTGGACTCACAGCACTGCATCCCC
The DNA here is from genome assembly GCF_964211835.1 of Anser anser. Classification (NCBI taxonomy): domain Eukaryota; kingdom Metazoa; phylum Chordata; class Aves; order Anseriformes; family Anatidae; genus Anser; species Anser anser. Next base: position 111,131,864 of record NC_139722.1, read on the forward strand.
AGTGGTGCCAGTGCACTCACTGGACTCATTGCACTGCATCACAGGTGGTGCCAGTGCACTCTCTGGACTCACTGCAGTGAATCCCCGGTGGTGCCAGTGTACTCTCTGCAGTCACTGCACTGCATCCCCAGTGGTGCCAGTGCACTCACTGGACTCACTGGACTGCATCCCCAGTGGTGCCAGTGAACTCTCTGGACTCACTGCACTGCATCACCAGTGGTGCCAGTGTACTCTCTGGACTCACTGCAGTGCATCCCCAGTGGTGCCAGTGCACTCTCTGGACTCACTGCACTGCATCCCCAGTGGTGTCAGTGCACTCTCTGGACTCACTGAAGGGCATCCCCAGTTGTGCCAGTGCACTCTCTGGACTCAATGCACTGCATCCCCAGTGGTGCCAGTGCACTCTCTGGACTCAGTGCACTGCATCCCCAGTGGTGCCAGTGCAATCTCTGGACTCACTGTAGTGCATCCCCAGTGGTGCCAGTGCACTCTCTGGACTCACTGCAGTGCATCCCCAGTGGTGCCAGTGCACTCTCTGGACTCACTGTACTGCATCACCAGTGGTGCCAGTGCACTCTCTGGACTCACTGCAGTGCATCCCCAGTGGTGCCAGTGCACTCTCTGGACTCACTGCACTGCAGCCCCGGTGGTGCCAGTGCAATCTCTGGACTCACTGCACTGCATCCCCAGTGGTGCCAGTGCACTCTCTGGACTCACTGCACTGCATCCCCAGTTTTGCCAGTGAAGTCTTTGGACTCACTGCACTGCATCCACAGTGGTGCCAGTGCACTCTCTGGACTCACTGAAGTGCATCCCCAGTGGTGCCAGTGCACTCTCTGGACTCACTGCACTGCATGCCCAGTGGTGCCACTGCACTCTCTGGACTCACTGTACTGCATCCCCACTGGCACCAGTGCACTCTGTGGACTCACTGTACTGCATCCCCAGTGGTGACAGTGCACTCTCTGGACTCACTGCAGTGCATCCCCAGTGGTGCCAGTGCACTCTCTGGACTCACTGCACTGCATCCCCAGTGGTGCCAGTGCACTCTCTGGACTCACTGCACTGCATCCCCAGTGGTGCCAGTGCACTCTCTGGACTCACTGCAGTGCATCCACAGTGGTGCCAGTGCAATCTCTGGACTCACTGCAGTGCATCCCCAGTGGTGCCAGTACACACTCTGGACTCACTGTACTGCATCCCCAGTGGTGCCAGTGCACTCTCTGGACTCACTGCACTGCATCCCCAGTGGTGCCAGTGCACTCTCTGCACTCACTACACTGCATCCCCAGTGGTGCCAGTGCACTCTCTGGACTCACTGCACTGCATCCCCAGTGCTGCCAGTGCACTCTCTGGACTCACTGCACTGCATCCCCAGTGGTGTCAGTGCACTCTCTGGACTCACTGCACTGCATCCCCAGTGGTGCCAGTGCACTCTCTGGACTCACTGCACTGCATCCCCAGTGGAGCCCGTGCACTCTCTGGACTCACTGAAGTGCATCCCCAGTGTTGCCAGTGCACTCTCTGGACTCACTGCAGTGCATCCCCGTTGGTGCCAGTGCACTCTCTGGACTCACTGCAGTGCATCCCCAGTGGTGCCAGTGCGCTCTCTGGACTCACTGAAGTGCATTCTCAGTGGTGCCAGTGCACTCTCTGGACTCACTGCACTGCATCCCCAGTGGTGCCAGTACACTCACAGGACTGACTGCACTGCATCCCCAGTGGAGCCAGTGCGCTCTCTGGACTCACTGCACTGCATCCCCATTGGTGCCAGTGCATTCTCTGGACTCACCGCACTGCACCCTGAGTGGTGCCAGTGCACTCTCTGGACTCACTGCACTGCATCCCCACTGGTGCCAGTGCACTCTGTGGACTCACTGTACTGCATCCCCAGTGTTGCCAGTGCACTCTCTGGAGTAACTGCAGTGCATCCCCAGTGGTGCCAAAGCACTCTCTGGACTCCCGGCACCGCATCCCCAGTGGTGCCAGTGCACTCTCTGGGCTCACTGCAGTGCATCCCCAGTGGTGCCAGTGCACTCTCTTGACTCACTGCACTGCATCCACAGTGGTGCCAGTGTACTCACTGGACTCACTGCTGTGCATTCCCCAGTGGTGCTAGTGCACTCTCTGGACTCACTGCAGTGCATCCCCAGTGGTGCCAGTGCACTCTCTGGACTCACTGAAGTGCATTCTCAGTGGTTCCCGTGCACTCTGTGGACTCACTGCAGTGCATCCCCAGTGGTGCCAGTGCACTCTCTGGACTCACTGCAGTGCATCCCCAGTGGCGCCAGTGCACTCTCTGGACTCACTGCACTGCATCCCCAGTGCTGCCAGTGCACTCTCTGGACTCACTGCACTGCATCCCCAGTGGTGCCAGTGCACTCTCTGGACTCACTGCAGTGCATCCCCAGTGGTGCCAATGCACTCTCTGGACTCACTGCACTGCATCCCCAGTGGTGCCACTGCACTCTCTGGACTCACTGCAGTGCATCCCCAGTGGTGCCAGTGCACTCTCTGGACTCACTGCAGTGCATCCCCACTGCTGCCAGTGCACTCTCTGGACTCACAGCAGTGCATCCCCAGTGCTGCCAGTGCACTCTCTGGACTCACTGCACTGCATCCCCAGTGGTGCCAGTGCACTCTTTGGACTCACTGCACTGCATCCCCCGTGCTGCCTGTGCACTCTCTGGACTCACTGCACTGCATCCCCAGTGGTGTCACTGCACTCTCTGGACTCACTGCACTGCATCCCCAGTGGTGCCAGTGTACTCTCTGCACTCACTGCACTGCATACCCAGTGGTGCCAGTGCACTCACTGGACTCACTGCAGTGCATTCCCTCTGGTGCCAGTGCACTCTCTGGACTCACTGAAGTGCATCCCCAGTGGTGCCAGTGCACTCTCTGGACTCACTGCACTGCATCCCCAGTGGAGCCCGTGCACTCTCTGGACTCACTGCAGTGCATCACCTGTGGTGCCAGTGCACTCTCTGGACTCACTGAAGTGCATCCCCAGTGGTGCCAGTGCAATCTCTGGACTCACTGCACTGCATTCCCAGTCGTGCCAGTGCACACTCTGGACTCACTGCACTGCATCCCCAGTGGTGCCAGTGCACTCTCTGGACTCACTGCACTGCAACCCCAGTGTTGCCAGTGCACTCTCTGGACTCACAGCACTGCATCCCCAGTGGTGCCAGTGCACTCTCTGGACTCACTTCAGTGCATCCCCAGTGGTGCCAGAGCACTCTCTGGACTCACTGCACTGCAGCCCCAGTGGTGCCAGTGCACTCTCTGGACTCACTGCACTGCATCACGAGTATTGCCAGTGCACTCTCTGGACTCACTGCACTGCATCCCCAGTGCTGCCAGTGCACTCTCTGGACTCACTGCACTGCATCCCCAGTGGTGCCACTGCACTCTCTGGACTCACTGCACTGCATGTCCAGTGGTGCCAGTGCACTCTCTGCACTCACTGCACTGCATCCCCAGTGGTGCCAGTGCACTCACTGGACTCACTGCAGTGCATTCCATCTGGTGCCAGTGCACTCTCTGGACTCCCGGCACTGCATCCCCAGTGGTGCCAGTGCACTCTCTGGACTCACTGCAGTGCATCCCCAGTGGTGCCAGTGCACTCTCTGGACTCACTGCAGTGCATCACCAGTGGTGCCAGTGCACTCTCTGGACTCACTGCACTGCATCCCCAGTGGTGCCAGTACACTCACAGGACTGACTGCTCTGCATCCCCAGTGGAGCCAGTGCGCTCTCTGGACTCACTGCACTGCATCCCCATTGGTGCCAGTGCATTCTCTGGACTCACCGCACTGCACCCTGAGTGGTGCCAGTGCACTCCCTGGACTCACTGCAGTGCATCCCCAGTGGTGCCAGTGCACTCTCTGGACTCACTGTACTCCATCCCCAGTGTTGCCAGTGCACTCTCTGGAGTAACTGCAGTGCATCCCCAGTGGTGCCAAAGCACTCTCTGGACTCCCGGCACCGTATCCCCAGTGGTGCCAGTGCACTCTCTGGGCTCACTGCACTGCATCCCCAGTGGTGCCAGTGCACTCTCTTGACTCACTGCACTGCATCCCCAGTGGTGCCAGTGTACTCACTGGACTCACTGCACTGCATCCTCAGTGGTGAAAGTGCACTCTCTGGACTCACTGTACTGCATCCCCATTGGAGCGCATGCACTCTCTGGACTCACTGAAGTGCATCACCAGTGGTGCCAGTGCACTCTCTGGACTCACTGCACTGCATCCCCAGTGGTGCTAGTGCACTCTGTGGACTCACTGCAGTGCATCCCCAGTGGTGCCAGTGCACTCTCTGGACTCACTGAAGGGCATTCTCAGTGGTGCCAGTGCACTCTCTGGACTCACTGCAGTGCATCCCCAGTGGTGCCAGTGCACTCACTGGACTGACTGCACTGCATCCCCAGTGGTGCCAGTGCACTCTCTGGACTCACTGCAGTGCATCCCCAGTGGTGCCAGTGCACTCTCTGGAGTAACTGCAGTGCATCACCAGTGGTGCCAGTGCACTCTCTGGACTCACTGCACTGCATCCCCAGTGGTGCCAGTGCACTCTCTGGACTCACTGCACTGCATCCCCAGTGGTGCCAGAGCACTCTCTGGACTCACTGCACTGCATCCCCAGTGTTGCCAGTGCACTCTCTGGACTCACTGCACTGCATCCCCAGTGGTGCCAGTGCACTCTCTGGACTCACTGTACTGCATCCCCACTGGCACCAGTGCACTCTGTGGACTCACTGTACTGCATCCCCAGTGGTGACAGTGCACTCTCTGGACTCACTGCAGTGCATCCCCAGTGGTGCCAGTGCACTCTCTGGACTCACTGCAGTGCATCCCCAGTGGTGCCAGTGCACTCTCTGGACTCACTGCAGTGCATCCCCAGTGGTGCCAGTGCACTCTCTGGACTCACTGCACTGCATCCCCAGTGGTACCAGTGCACTCTGTGGACTCACTGCAGTGCATCCCCAGTGGTGCCAGTGCGCTCTCTGGACTCACTGCAGTGCATCCCCAGTGGTGCCAGTGCACTCTCTGGACTCACTGCACTGCATCCCCAGTGCTGTCAGTGCACTCTCTGGACTCACTGCACTGCATCCCCAGTGGTGCCAGTGCACTCTCTGGACTCACTGCAGTGCATCCCCAGTGGTGCCAGTGCACTCTCTGGACTCACTGCACTGCATCCCCAGTGGTGCCACTGCACTCTCTGGACTCACTGCAGTGCATCCCCAGTGGTGCCAGTGCACTCTCTGGACTCACTGCAGTGCATCCCCACTGCTGCCAGTGCACTCTCTGGACTCACAGCAGTGCATCCCCAGTGGTGCCAGTGCACTCTCTGGACTCACTGCACTGCATCCCCATTGGTGCCAGTGCACTCTCTGGACTCACTGCACTGCATCCCCAGTGCTGCCTGTGCACTCTCTGGACTCACTGCACTGCATACCCAGTGGTGCCAGTGCACTCACTGGACTCACTGCAGTGCATTCCCTCTGGTGCCAGTGCACTCTCTGGACTCACTGCACTGCATCCCCAGTGGTGCCAGTGCACTCTCTGGACTCACTGCACTGCATCCCCAGTGGTGCCAGTGCACTCTCTGGACTCACTGCAGTGCATCACCTGTGGTGCCAGTGTACTCTCTGGACTCACTGAAGTGCATCCCCAGTGGTGCCAGTGCAATCTCTGGACTCACTGCACTGCATTCCCAGTCGTGCCAGTGCACACTCTGGACTCACTGCACTGCATCCCCAGTGGTGCCAGTGCACTCTCTGGACTCACTGCACTGCAACCCCAGTGTTGCCAGTGCACTCTCTGGACTCACTGCACTGCATCCCCAGTGGTGCCAGTGCACTCTCTTCACTCACTTCAGTGCATCCCTAGTGGTGCCAGAGCACTCTCTGGACTCACTGCAGTGCATCCCCAGTGGTGCCAGTGCACTCTCTGGACTCACTGCAGTGCATCCCCACTGCTGCCAGTGCACTCTCTGGACTCACAGCAGTGCATCCCCAGTGGTGCCAGTGCACTCTCTGGACTCACTGCACTGCATCCCCAGTGGTGCCAGTGCACTCTTTGGACTCACTGCACTGCATCCCCAGTGCTGCCTGTGCACTCTCTGGACTCACTGCAGTGCATCCCCAGTGGTGTCACTGCACTCTCTGGGCTCACTGCACTGCATCCCCAGTGGTGCCAGTGCACTCTCTTGACTCACTGCACTGCATCCCCAGTGGTGCCAGTGCACTCACTGGACTCACTGCACTGCATTCCCCAGTGGTGCTAGTGCACTCTCTGGACTCACTGCACTGCATCCCCAGTGGTGCCAGTGCACTCTCTGGACTCACTGCACTGCATCACCAGTGGTGCCAGTGCACTCACTGGACTCACTGCAGTGCATCTCCAGTGGTGCCAGTGCACTCTCTGGACTCACTGCACTGCATCCCCAGTGGTGCCAGTGCACTCTCTGGACTCACTTCAGTGCATCCCTAGTGGTGCCAGAGCACTCTCTGGACTCACTGCACTGCATCCCCAGTGGTGCCAGTGCACTCTTTGGACTCACTGCACTGCAGCCCCAGTGGTGCCAGTGCACTCTCTAGACTCACTGCACTGCATCCCCAGTGGTGCCAGTGCACTCTCTGGACTCACTGCACTGCAGCCCCAGTGGTGCCAGTGCACTCTCTGGACTCACTGCACTGCATCTCCAGTATTGCCAGTGCACTCTCTGGACTCAGTGCACTGCATGTCCAGTGGTGCCAGTGCACTCTCTGCACTCACTGCACTGCATCCCCAGTGGTGCCAGTGCACTCACTGGACTCACTGCAGTGCATTCCCTCTGGTGCCAGTGCACTCTCTGGACTCACTGCACTGCATCCCCAGTGGTGCCAGTGCACTCTCTGGACTCACTGCAGTGCATCCCCAGTGGTGCCAGTGCACTCTCTGGACTCACTGAACTGCATCACCAGTGGTGCCAGTGCACTCTCTGGACTCACTGCACTGCATCCCCAGTGGTGCCAGTACACTCACAGGACTGACTGCACTGCATCCCCAGTGGAGCCAGTGCATTCTCTGGACTCACCGCACTGCACACTGAGTGGTGCCAGTGCACTCTCTGGACTCACTGCACTGCATCCCCAGTGCTGCCAGTGCACTCTCTGGACTCACTGCACTGCATCCCCAGTGGTGCCAGTGCACTCTCTGGACTCACTGCAGTGCATCCCCAGTGGTGCCAGTGCACTCTCTGGACTCACTGCACTGCATCCCCAGTGGTGCCACTGCACTCTCTGGACTCACTGCAGTGCATCCCCAGTGGTGCCAGTGCACTCTCTGGACTCACTGCAGTGCATCCCCACTGCTGCCAGTGCACTCTCTGGACTCACAGCAGTGCATCCCCAGTGGTGCCAGTGCACTCTCTGGACTCACTGCACTGCATCCCCAGTGGTGCCAGTGCACTCTTTGGACTCACTGCACTGCATCCCCAGTGCTGCCTGTGCACTCTCTGGACTCACTGCACTGCATCCCCAGTGGTGTCACTGCACTCTCTGGACTCACTGCACTGCATCCCCAGTTGTGCCAGAGAACTCTCTGCACTCACTGCACTGCATACCCAGTGGTGCCAGTGCACTCACTGGACTCACTGCAGTGCATTCCCTCTGGTGCCAGTGCACTCTCTGGACTCACTGCACTGCATCCCCAGTGGTGCCAGTGCAATCTCTGGACTCACTGCACTGCATTCCCAGTCGTGCCAGTGCACACTCTGGACTCACTGCACTGCATCCCCAGTGGTGCCAGTGCACTCTCTAGACTCCCTGCACTGCAAGCCCAGTGTTGCCAGTGCACTCTCTGGACTCACTGCACTGCATCCCCAGTGGTGCCAGTGCACTCTCTGGACTCACTTCAGTGCATCCCTAGTGGTGCCAGAGCACTCTCTGGACTCACTGCAGTGCATCCCCAGTGGTGCCAGTGCACTCTGTGGACTCACTGCAGTGCATCCCCAGTGGTGCCAGTGCACTCTCTGGACTCACTGAAGGGCATTCTCAGTGGTGCCAGTGCACTCTCTGGACTCACTGCAGTGCATCCCCAGTGGTGCCAGTACACTCACTGGACTGACTGCACTGCATCCCCAGTGGTGCCAGTGCACTCTCTGGACTCACTGCAGTGCATCCCCAGTGGTGCCAGTGCACTCTCTGGAGTAACTGCAGTGCATCACCAGTGGTGCCAGTGCACTCTCTGGACTCACTGCACTGCATCCCCAGTGGTGCCAGTGCACTCTCTGGACTCACTGCACTGCATCCCCAGTGGTGCCAGAGCACTCTCTGGACTCACTGCACTGCATCCCCAGTGTTGCCAGTGCACTCTCTGGACTCACTGCACTGCATCCCCAGTGGTGCCAGTGCACTCTCTGGACTCACTGCACTGCATCCCCAGTGGTGCCAGTGCACTCTCTGGACTCCCGGCACCGCATCCCCAGTGGTGCCAGTGCACTCACTGGATTCACTGCACTGCATCCCCAGTGCTGCTAGTGCACTCTCTGGACTCACTGCAGTGCATCCCCAGTGGTGCCAGTGCACTCTCTGGACTCACTGCAGTGCATCCCCAGTGGTGCCAGTGCACTCTCTGGACTCACTGCAGTGCATCCCCAGTGGTGCCAGTGCACTCTCTGGACTCACTGCACTGCATCCCCAGTGGTACCAGTGCACTCTGTGGACTCACTGCAGTGCATCCCCAGTGGTGCCAGTGCGCTCTCTGGACTCACTGCAGTGCATCCCCAGTGGTGCCAGTGCACTCTCTGGACTCACTGCACTGCATCCCCAGTGCTGTCAGTGCACTCTCTGGACTCACTGCACTGCATCCCCAGTGGTGCCAGTGCACTCTCTGGACTCACTGCAGTGCATCCCCAGTGGTGCCAGTGCACTCTCTGGACTCACTGCACTGCATCCCCAGTGGTGCCACTGCACTCTCTGGACTCACTGCAGTGCATCCCCAGTGGTGCCAGTGCACTCTCTGGACTCACTGCAGTGCATCCCCACTGCTGCCAGTGCACTCTCTGGACTCACAGCAGTGCATCCCCAGTGGTGCCAGTGCACTCTCTGGACTCACTGCACTGCATCCCCATTGGTGCCAGTGCACTCTCTGGACTCACTGCACTGCATCCACAGTGCTGCCTGTGCACTCTCTGGACTCACTGCACTGCATACCCAGTGGTGCCAGTGCACTCACTGGACTCACTGCAGTGCATTCCCTCTGGTGCCAGTGCACTCTCTGGACTCACTGCACTGCATCCCCAGTGGTGCCAGTGCACTCTCTGGACTCACTGCACTGCATCCCCAGTGGTGCCAGTGCACTCTCTGGACTCACTGCACTGCATCACCTGTGGTGCCAGTGTACTCTCTGGACTCACTGAAGTGCATCCCCAGTGGTGCCAGTGCAATCTCTGGACTCACTGCACTGCATTCCCAGTCGTGCCAGTGCACACTCTGGACTCACTGCACTGCATTCCCAGTGGTGCCAGTGCACTCTCTGGACTCACTGCACTGCAACCCCAGTGTTGCCAGTGCACTCTCTGGACTCACTGCACTGCATCCCCAGTGGTGCCAGTGCACTCTCTTCACTCACTTCAGTGCATCCCTAGTGGTGCCAGAGCACTCTCTGGACTCACTGCAGTGCATCCCCAGTGGTGCCAGTGCACTCTCTGGACTCACTGCAGTGCATCCCCACTGCTGCCAGTGCACTCTCTGGACTCACAGCAGTGCATCCCCAGTGGTGCCAGTGCACTCTCTGGACTCACTGCACTGCATCCCCAGTGGTGCCAGTGCACTCTTTGGACTCACTGCACTGCATCCCCAGTGCTGCCTGTGCACTCTCTGGACTCACTGCAGTGCATCCCCAGTGGTGTCACTGCACTCTCTGGGCTCACTGCACTGCATCCCCAGTGGTGCCAGTGCACTCTCTTGACTCACTGCACTGCATCCCCAGTGGTGCCAGTGCACTCACTGGACTCACTGCACTGCATTCCCCAGTGGTGCTAGTGCACTCTCTGGACTCACTGCACTGCATCCCCAGTGGTGCCAGTGCACTCTCTGGACTCACTGCACTGCATCACCAGTGGTGCCAGTGCACTCACTGGACTCACTGCAGTGCATCTCCAGTGGTGCCAGTGCACTCTCTGGACTCACTGCACTGCATCCCCAGTGGTGCCAGTGCACTCTCTGGACTCACTTCAGTGCATCCCTAGTGGTGCCAGAGCACTCTCTGGACTCACTGCACTGCATCCCCAGTGGTGCCAGTGCACTCTTTGGACTCACTGCACTGCAGCCCCAGTGGTGCCAGTGCACTCTCTAGACTCACTGCACTGCATCCCCAGTGGTGCCAGTGCACTCTCTGGACTCACTGCACTGCAGCCCCAGTGGTGCCAGTGCACTCTCTGGACTCACTGCACTGCATCTCCAGTATTGCCAGTGCACTCTCTGGACTCAGTGCACTGCATGTCCAGTGGTGCCAGTGCACTCTCTGCACTCACTGCACTGCATCCCCAGTGGTGCCAGTGCACTCACTGGACTCACTGCAGTGCATTCCCTCTGGTGCCAGTGCACTCTCTGGACTCACTGCACTGCATCCCCAGTGGTGCCAGTGCACTCTCTGGACTCACTGCAGTGCATCCCCAGTGGTGCCAGTGCACTCTCTGGACTCACTGAACTGCATCACCAGTGGTGCCAGTGCACTCTCTGGACTCACTGCACTGCATCCCCAGTGGTGCCAGTACACTCACAGGACTGACTGCACTGCATCCCCAGTGGAGCCAGTGCATTCTCTGGACTCACCGCACTGCACACTGAGTGGTGCCAGTGCACTCTCTGGACTCACTGCACTGCATCCCCAGTGCTGCCAGTGCACTCTCTGGACTCACTGCACTGCATCCCCAGTGGTGCCAGTGCACTCTCTGGACTCACTGCAGTGCATCCCCAGTGGTGCCAGTGCACTCTCTGGACTCACTGCACTGCATCCCCAGTGGTGCCACTGCACTCTCTGGACTCACTGCAGTGCATCCCCAGTGGTGCCAGTGCACTCTCTGGACTCACTGCAGTGCATCCCCACTGCTGCCAGTGCACTCTCTGGACTCACAGCAGTGCATCCCCAGTGGTGCCAGTGCACTCTCTGGACTCACTGCACTGCATCCCCAGTGGTGCCAGTGCACTCTTTGGACTCACTGCACTGCATCCCCAGTGCTGCCTGTGCACTCTCTGGACTCACTGCACTGCATCCCCAGTGGTGTCACTGCACTCTCTGGACTCACTGCACTGCATCCCCAGTTGTGCCAGAGAACTCTCTGCACTCACTGCACTGCATACCCAGTGGTGCCAGTGCACTCACTGGACTCACTGCAGTGCATTCCCTCTGGTGCCAGTGCACTCTCTGGACTCACTGCACTGCATCCCCAGTGGTGCCAGTGCAATCTCTGGACTCACTGCACTGCATTCCCAGTCGTGCCAGTGCACACTCTGGACTCACTGCACTGCATCCCCAGTGGTGCCAGTGCACTCTCTAGACTCCCTGCACTGCAAGCCCAGTGTTGCCAGTGCACTCTCTGGACTCACTGCACTGCATCCCCAGTGGTGCCAGTGCACTCTCTGGACTCACTTCAGTGCATCCCTAGTGGTGCCAGAGCACTCTCTGGACTCACTGCAGTGCATCCCCAGTGGTGCCAGTGCACTCTCTGGACTCACTGCAGTGCATCCCCACTGCTGCCAGTGCACTCTCTGGACTCACAGCAGTGCATCCCCAGTGGTGCCAGTGCACTCTCTGGACTCACTGCACTGCATCCCCAGTGGTGCCAGTGCACTCTTTGGACTCACTGCACTGCAGCCCCAGTGCTGCCTGTGCACTCTCTGGACTCACTGCACTGCATCCCCAGTGGTGCCAGTGCACTCTCTGGACTCACTGCACTGCATCCCCAGTGGTGCCAGTGCACTCTCTGGACTCCCGGCACCGCATCCCCAGTGGTGCCAGTGCACTCTCTGGACTCACTGCAGTGCATTCCCTCTGGTGCCAGTGCACTCTCTGGACTCACTGCACTGCATCCCCAGTGGTGCCAGTGAACTCTCTGGACTCACTGCACTGCATCCCCAGTGGTGCCAGTGCACTCTCTGTACTCACTGCACTGCATCCCCAGTGGTGCCAGTGCAATCTCTGGACTCACTGCAGTGCATCCCCAGTGGTGCCAGTGCAATCTCTGGACTCACTGCACTGCATTCCCAGTCGTGCCAGTGCACACTCTGGACTCACTGCACTGCATCCCCAGTGGTGCCAGTGCACTCTCTGGACTCACTGCACTGCATCCCCAGTGGTGCCAGTGCACTCTCTGGACTCACTGCAGTGCATCACCTGTGGTGCCAGTGCACTCTCTGGACTCACTGCAGTGCATCACCTGTGGTGCCAGTGCATTCTCTGGACTCACTGCACTGCATTCCCAGTCGTGCCAGTGCACACTCTGGACTCACTGCACTGCATTCCCAGTCGTGCCAGTGCACACTCTGGACTCACTGCACTGCATCCCCAGTGGTGCCATTGCACTCTCTGGACTCACTGCACTGCATCCCCAGTGGTGCCAGTGCACTCACTGGACTCACTTCAGTGCATCCCTAGTGGTGCCAGAGCACTCTCTGGACTCACTGCACTGCATCCCCAGTGGTGCCAGTGCACTCTCTGGACTCACTGCACTGCATCCCCAGTGGTGCCAGTGCACTCTCTGGACTCACTGCACTGCATCCCCAGTATTGCCAGTGCACTCTCTGGACTCACTGCAGTGCATCCCCAGTGCTGCCAGTGCACTCTCTGGACTCACTGCACTGCATCCCCAGTGGTGCCACTGCACTCTCTGGACTCACTGCACTGCATGTCCCGTGGTGCCAGTGCACTCTCTGCACTCACTGCACTGCATCCCCAGTGGTGCCAGTGCACTCACTGGACTCACTGCAGTGCATTCCCTCTGGTGCCAGTGCACTCTCTGGACTCACTGCACTGCATCCCCAGTGGTGCCAGGGCACTCTCTGGACTCACTGCAGTGCATCCCCAGTGGTGCCAGTGCACTCTCTGGACTCACTGAAGTGCATCCCCAGTGGTGCCAGTGCACTCTCTGGACTCACTGCAGTGCATCCCCAGTGGTGCCAGTGCACTCTCTGGACTCACTGCACTGCATCCCCAGTGGTGCCAGTGCACTCTCTGGACTCACTGCACTGCATCCTCAGTGGTGAAAGTGCACTCTCTGGACTCACTGTACTGCATCCCCATTGGAGCGCGTGCACTCTCTGGACTCACTGAAGTGCATAACCAGTGGTGCCAGTGCACTCTCTGGACTCACTGCACTGCATCCCCAGTGGTGCTAGTGCACTCTGTGGACTCACTGCAGTGCATCCCCAGTGGTGCCAGTGCACTCTCTGGACTCACTGAAGGGCATTCTCAGTGGTGCCAGTGCACTCTCTGGACTCACTGCAGTGCATCCCCATTGGTGCCAGTACACTCACTGGACTGACTGCACTGCATCCCCAGTGGTGCCAGTGCACTCTCTGGACTCACTGCAGTGCATCCCCAGTAGTGCCAGTGCACTCTCTGGAGTAACTGCAGTGCATCACCAGTGGTGCCAGTGCACTCTCTGGACTCACTGCACTGCATCCCCAGTGGTGCCAGTGTACTCTCTGGACTCACTGCACTGCATCCCCAGTGGTGCCAGAGCACTCTCTGGACTCACTGCACTGCATCCCCAGTGTTGCCAGTGCACTCTCTGGACTCACTGCACTGCATCCCCAGTGGTGCCAGTGCACTCTCTGGACTCACTGCACTGCATCCCCAGTGGTGCCATTGCACTCTCTGGACTCCCGGCACCGCATCCCCAGTGGTGCCAGTGCACTCACTGGATTCACTGCACTGCATCCCCAGTGCTGCTAGTGCACTCTCTGGACTCACTGCAGTGCATCCCCAGTGGTACCAGTGCACTCTCTGGACTCACTGAAGTGCATTCTCAGTGGTGCCAGTGCACTCTGTGGACTCACTGCAGTGCATCCTCAGTGGTGCCAGTGCGCTCTCTGGACTCACTGCAGTGCATCCCCAGTGGTGCCAGTGCACTCTCTGGACTCACTGCACTGCATCCCCAGTGGTGCCAGTGCACTCTCTGGACTCACTGCACTGCATCCCCAGTGGTGCCAGTGCACTCTCTGGACTCACTGCAGTGCATCCCCAGTGGTGCCAGTGCACTCTCTGGACTCACTGCAGTGCATCCCCAGTGGTGCCAGTGCACTCTCTGGACTGACTGCACTGCATCCCCAGTGGTACCAGTGCACTCTGTGGACTCACTGCAGTGCATCCCCAGTGGTGCCAGTGCACTCTCTGGACTCACTGCACTGCATCCCCAGTGGTGCCAATGCACTCTCTGGACTCACTGCACTGCATCCCCAGTGGTGCCAGTGCACTCTCTGGACTCACTGCACTGCATCCCAAGTGGTGCCAGTGCACTCTCTGGAGTCACTGCAGTGCATCCCCACTGGTGCCAGTGCACTCTCTCGAGTCACTGCACTACATCCCCAGAGGTGCCAGTGCACTCTCTGGACTCACTGCAGTGCATCCCCACTGGTGCCAGTGCACTCACTGGAGTCACTGCACTACATTCCCAGTGGTGCTAGTGCACTCTCTGGACTCACTGCAGTGCATCCCCAGTGGTGCCAGTGCACTCTTTGGACTCACTGAAGGGAATTCTCTGTGGTGCCAGTGCACTCTCTGGACTCACTGTACTGCATCCCCAGTGGTGCCAGTACACTCACTGGACTGACTGCAATGCATCACCAGTGGTGCCAGTGCACTCTCTGGACTCACTGCACTGCATCCCCAGTGGTGCCAGTGCACTCTCTGGACTCAGTGCACTGCATCCCCAGTGGTGCCAGTGCAATCTCTGGACTCACTGTAGTGCATCCCCAGTGGTGCCAGTGCACTCTCTGGACTCACTGCAGTGCATCCCCAGTGGTGCCAGTGCACTCTCTGGACTCACTGTACTGCATCACCAGTGGTGCCAGTGCACTCTCTGGACTCACTGCAGTGCATCCCCAGTGGTGCCAGTGCACTCTCTGGACTCACTGCACTGCAGCCCCGTTGGTGCCAGTGCAATCTCTGGACTCACTGCACTGCATCCCCAGTGGTGCCAGTGCACTCTCTGGACTCACTGCACTGCATCCCCAGTTTTGCCAGTGAAGTCTTTGGACTCACTGCACTGCATCCACAGTGGTGCCAGTGCACTCTCTGGACTCAATGAAGTGCATCCCCAGTGGTGCCAGTGCACTCTCTGGACTCACTGCACTGCATCCCCAGTGGTGCCACTGCACTCTCTGGACTCACTGTACTGCATCCCCACTGGCACCAGTGCACTCTGTGGACTCACTGTACTGCATCCCCAGTGGTGACAGTGCACTCTCTGGACTCACTGCAGTGCATCCCCAGTGGTGCCAGTGCACTCTCTGGACTCACTGCACTGCATCCCCAGTGGTGCCAGTGCACTCTCTGGACTCACTGCACTGCATCCCCAGTGGTGCCAGTGCACTCTCTGGACTCACTGCAGTGCATCCACAGTGGTGCCAGTGCAATCTCTGGACTCACTGCAGTGCATCCCCAGTGGTGCCAGTACACACTCTGGACTCACTGTACTGCATCCCCAGTGGTGCCAGTGCACTCTCTGGACTCACTGCACTGCATCCCCAGTGGTGCCAGTGCACTCTCTGCACTCACTACACTGCATCCCCAGTGGTGCCAGTGCACTCTCTGGACTCACTGCACTGCATCCCCAGTGCTGCCAGTGCACTCTCTGGACTCACTGCACTGCATCCCCAGTGGTGTCAGTGCACTCTCTGGACTCACTGCACTGCATCCCCAGTGGTGCCAGTGCACTCTCTGGACTCACTGCACTGCATCCCCAGTGGAGCCCGTGCACTCTCTGGACTCACTGAAGTGCATCCCCAGTGTTGCCAGTGCACTCTCTGGACTCACTGCAGTGCATCCCCGTTGGTGCCAGTGCACTCTCTGGACTCACTGCAGTGCATCCCCAGTGGTGCCAGTGCGCTCTCTGGACTCACTGAAGTGCATTCTCAGTGGTGCCAGTGCACTCTCTGGACTCACTGCACTGCATCCCCAGTGGTGCCAGTACACTCACAGGACTGACTGCACTGCATCCCCAGTGGAGCCAGTGCGCTCTCTGGACTCACTGCACTGCATCCCCATTGGTGCCAGTGCATTCTCTGGACTCACCGCACTGCACCCTGAGTGGTGCCAGTGCACTCTCTGGACTCACTGCAGTGCATCCCCACTGGTGCCAGTGCACTCTGTGGACTCACTGTACTGCATCCCCAGTGTTGCCAGTGCACTCTCTGGAGTAACTGCAGTGCATCCCCAGTGGTGCCAAAGCACTCTCTGGACTCCCGGCACCGCATCCCCAGTGGTGCCAGTGCACTCTCTGGGCTCACTGCAGTGCATCCCCAGTGGTGCCAGTGCACTCTCTTGACTCACTGCACTGCATCCACAGTGGTGCCAGTGTACTCACTGGACTCACTGCTGTGCATTCCCCAGTGGTGCTAGTGCACTCTCTGGACTCACTGCAGTGCATCCCCAGTGGTGCCAGTGCACTCTCTGGACTCACTGAAGTGCATTCTCAGTGGTTCCAGTGCACTCTGTGGACTCACTGCAGTGCATCCCCAGTGGTGCCAGTGCACTCTCTGGACTCACTGCACTGCATCCCCAGTGCTGCCAGTGCACTCTCTGGACTCACTGCACTGCATCCCCAGTGGTGCCAGTGCACTCTCTGGACTCACTGCAGTGCATCCCCAGTGGTGCCAATGCACTCTCTGGACTCACTGCACTGCATCCCCAGTGGTGCCACTGCACTCTCTGGACTCACTGCAGTGCATCCCCAGTGGTGCCAGTGCACTCTCTGGACTCACTGCAGTGCATCCCCACTGCTGCCAGTGCACTCTCTGGACTCACAGCAGTGCATCCCCAGTGGTGCCAGTGCACTCTCTGGACTCACTGCACTGCATCCCCAGTGGTGCCAGTGCACTCTTTGGACTCACTGCACTGCATCCCCCGTGCTGCCTGTGCACTCTCTGGACTCACTGCACTGCATCCCCAGTGGTGTCACTGCACTCTCTGGACTCACTGCACTGCATCCCCAGTGGTGCCAGTGCACTCTCTGCACTCACTGCACTGCATACCCAGTGGTGCCAGTGCACTCACTGGACTCACTGCAGTGCATTCCCTCTGGTGCCAGTGCACTCTCTGGACTCACTGCACTGCATCCCCAGTGGTGCCAGTGCACTCTCTGGACTCACTGCACTGCATCCCCAGTGGAGCCCGTGCACTCTCTGGACTCACTGCAGTGCATCACCTGTGGTGCCAGTGCACTCTCTGGACTCACTGAAGTGCATCCCCAGTGGTGCCAGTGCAATCTCTGGACTCACTGCACTGCATTCCCAGTCGTGCCAGTGCACACTCTGGACTCACTGCACTGCATCCCCAGTGGTGCCAGTGCACTCTCTGGACTCACTGCACTGCAACCCCAGTGTTGCCAGTGCACTCTCTGGACTCACAGCACTGCATCCCCAGTGGTGCCAGTGCACTCTCTGGACTCACTTCAGTGCATCCCCAGTGGTGCCAGAGCACTCTCTGGACTCACTGCACTGCAGCCCCAGTGGTGCCAGTGCACTCTCTGGACTCACTGCACTGCATCACCAGTATTGCCAGTGCACTCTCTGGACTCACTGCACTGCATCCCCAGTGCTGCCAGTGCACTCTCTGGACTCACTGCACTGCATCCCCAGTGGTGCCACTGCACTCTCTGGACTCACTGCACTGCATGTCCAGTGGTGCCAGTGCACTCTCTGCACTCACTGCACTGCATCCCCAGTGGTGCCAGTGCACTCACTGGACTCACTGCAGTGCATTCCATCTGGTGCCAGTGCACTCTCTGGACTCCCGGCACTGCATCCCCAGTGGTGCCAGTGCACTCTCTGGACTCACTGCAGTGCATCCCCAGTGGTGCCAGTGCACTCTCTGGACTCACTGCAGTGCATCACCAGTGGTGCCAGTGCACTCTCTGGACTCACTGCACTGCATCCCCAGTGGTGCCAGTACACTCACAGGACTGACTGCTCTGCATCCCCAGTGGAGCCAGTGCGCTCTCTGGACTCACTGCACTGCATCCCCATTGGTGCCAGTGCATTCTCTGGACTCACCGCACTGCACCCTGAGTGGTGCCAGTGCACTCCCTGGACTCACTGCAGTGCATCCCCAGTGGTGCCAGTGCACTCTCTGGACTCACTGTACTCCATCCCCAGTGTTGCCAGTGCACTCTCTGGAGTAACTGCAGTGCATCCCCAGTGGTGCCAAAGCACTCTCTGGACTCCCGGCACCGTATCCCCAGTGGTGCCAGTGCACTCTCTGGGCTCACTGCACTGCATCCCCAGTGGTGCCAGTGCACTCTCTTGACTCACTGCACTGCATCCCCAGTGGTGCCAGTGTACTCACTGGACTCACTGCACTGCATCCTCAGTGGTGAAAGTGCACTCTCTGGACTCACTGTACTGCATCCCCATTGGAGCGCGTGCACTCTCTGGACTCACTGAAGTGCATCACCAGTGGTGCCAGTGCACTCTCTGGACTCACTGCACTGCATCCCCAGTGGTGCTAATGCACTCTGTGGACTCACTGCAGTGCATCCCCAGTGGTGCCAGTGCACTCTCTGGACTCACTGAAGGGCATTCTCAGTGGTGCCAGTGCACTCTCTGGACTCACTGCAGTGCATCCCCAGTGGTGCCAGTACACTCACTGGACTGACTGCACTGCATCCCCAGTGGTGCCAGTGCACTCTCTGGACTCACTGCAGTGCATCCCCAGTGGTGCCAGTGCACTCTCTGGAGTAACTGCAGTGCATCACCAGTGGTGCCAGTGCACTCTCTGGACTCACTGCACTGCATCCCCAGTGGTGCCAGTGCACTCTCTGGACTCACTGCACTGCATCCCCAGTGGTGCCAGAGCACTCTCTGGACTCACTGCACTGCATCCCCAGTGTTGCCAGTGCACTCTCTGGACTCACTGCACTGCATCCCCAGTGGTGCCAGTGCACTCTCTGGACTCACTGCACTGCATCCCCAGTGGTGCCAGTGCACTCTCTGGACTCCCGGCACCGCATCCCCAGTGGTGCCAGTGCACTCACTGGATTCACTGCACTGCATCCCCAGTGCTGCTAGTGCACTCTCTGGACTCACTGCAGTGCATCCCCAGTGGTACCAGTGCACTCTCTGGACTCACTGAAGTGCATTCTCAGTGGTGCCAGTGCACTCTGTGGACTCACTGCAGTGCATCCTCAGTGGTGCCAGTGCGCTCTCTGGACTCACTGCAGTGCATCCCCAGTGGTGCCAGTGCACTCTCTGGACTCACTGCACTGCATCCCCAGTGGTGCCAGTGCACTCTCTGGACTCACTGCACTGCATCCCCAGTGGTGCCAGTGCACTCTCTGGACTCACTGCAGTGCATCCCCAGTGGTGCCAGTGCACTCTCTGGACTCACTGCAGTGCATCCCCAGTGGTGCCAGTGCACTCTCTGGACTCACTGCACTGCATCCCCAGTGGTACCAGTGCACTCTGTGGACTCACTGCAGTGCATCCCCAGTGGTGCCAGTGCGCTCTCTGGACTCACTGCAGTGCATCCCCAGTGGTGCCAGTGCACTCTCTGGACTCACTGCACTGCATCCCCAGTGCTGTCAGTGCACTCTCTGGACTCACTGCACTGCATCCCCAGTGGTGCCAGTGCACTCTCTGGACTCACTGCAGTGCATCCCCAGTGGTGCCAGTGCACTCTCTGAACTCACTGCACTGCATCCCCAGTGGTGCCACTGCACTCTCTGGACTCACTGCAGTGCATCCCCAGTGGTGCCAGTGCACTCTCTGGACTCACTGCAGTGCATCCCCACTACTGCCAGTGCACTCTCTGGACTCACAGCAGTGCATCCCCAGTGGTGCCAGTGCACTCTCTGGACTCACTGCACTGCATCCCCATTGGTGCCAGTGCACTCTCTGGACTCACTGCACTGCATCCCCAGTGCTGCCTGTGCACTCTCTGGACTCACTGCACTGCATACCCAGTGGTGCCAGTGCACTCACTGGACTCACTGCAGTGCATTCCCTCTGGTGCCAGTGCACTCTCTGGACTCACTGCACTGCATCCCCAGTGGTGCCAGTGCACTCTCTGGACTCACTGCACTGCATCCCCAGTGGTGCCAGTGCACTCTCTGGACTCACTGCAGTGCATCACCTGTGGTGCCAGTGTACTCTCTGGACTCACTGAAGTGCATCCCCAGTGGTGCCAGTGCAATCTCTGGACTCACTGCACTGCATTCCCAGTCGTGCCAGTGCACACTCTGGACTCACTGCACTGCATCCCCAGTGGTGCCAGTGCACTCTCTGGACTCACTGCACTGCAACCCCAGTGTTGCCAGTGCACTCTCTGGACTCACTGCACTGCATCCCCAGTGGTGCCAGTGCACTCTCTTCACTCACTTCAGTGCATCCCTAGTGGTGCCAGAGCACTCTCTGGACTCACTGCAGTGCATCCCCAGTGGTGCCAGTGCACTCTCTGGACTCACTGCAGTGCATCCCCACTGCTGCCAGTGCACTCTCTGGACTCACAGCAGTGCATCCCCAGTGGTGCCAGTGCACTCTCTGGACTCACTGCACTGCATCCCCAGTGGTGCCAGTGCACTCTTTGGACTCACTGCACTGCATCCCCAGTGCTGCCTGTGCACTCTCTGGACTCACTGCAGTGCATCCCCAGTGGTGTCACTGCACTCTCTGGGCTCACTGCACTGCATCCCCAGTGGTGCCAGTGCACTCTCTTGACTCACTGCACTGCATCCCCAGTGGTGCCAGTGCACTCACTGGACTCACTGCACTGCATTCCCCAGTGGTGCTAGTGCACTCTCTGGACTCACTGCACTGCATCCCCAGTGGTGCCAGTGCACTCTCTGGACTCACTGCACTGCATCACCAGTGGTGCCAGTGCACTCACTGGACTCACTGCAGTGCATCTCCAGTGGTGCCAGTGCACTCTCTGGACTCACTGCACTGCATCCCCAGTGGTGCCAGTGCACTCTCTGGACTCACTTCAGTGCATCCCTAGTGGTGCCAGAGCACTCTCTGGACTCACTGCACTGCATCCCCAGTGGTGCCAGTGCACTCTTTGGACTCACTGCACTGCAGCCCCAGTGGTGCCAGTGCACTCTCTAGACTCACTGCACTGCATCCCCAGTGGTGCCAGTGCACTCTCTGGACTCACTGCACTGCAGCCCCAGTGGTGCCAGTGCACTCTCTGGACTCACTGCACTGCATCTCCAGTATTGCCAGTGCACTCTCTGGACTCAGTGCACTGCATGTCCAGTGGTGCCAGTGCACTCTCTGCACTCACTGCACTGCATCCCCAGTGGTGCCAGTGCACTCACTGGACTCACTGCAGTGCATTCCCTCTGGTGCCAGTGCACTCTCTGGACTCACTGCACTGCATCCCCAGTGGTGCCAGTGCACTCTCTGGACTCACTGCAGTGCATCCCCAGTGGTGCCAGTGCACTCTCTGGACTCACTGAACTGCATCACCAGTGGTGCCAGTGCACTCTCTGGACTCACTGCACTGCATCCCCAGTGGTGCCAGTACACTCACAGGACTGACTGCACTGCATCCCCAGTGGAGCCAGTGCATTCTCTGGACTCACCGCACTGCACACTGAGTGGTGCCAGTGCACTCTCTGGACTCACTGCACTGCATCCCCAGTGCTGCCAGTGCACTCTCTGGACTCACTGCACTGCATCCCCAGTGGTGCCAGTGCACTCTCTGGACTCACTGCAGTGCATCCCCAGTGGTGCCAGTGCACTCTCTGGACTCACTGCACTGCATCCCCAGTGGTGCCACTGCACTCTCTGGACTCACTGCAGTGCATCCCCAGTGGTGCCAGTGCACTCTCTGGACTCACTGCAGTGCATCCCCACTGCTGCCAGTGCACTCTCTGGACTCACAGCAGTGCATCCCCAGTGGTGCCAGTGCACTCTCTGGACTCACTGCACTGCATCCCCAGTGGTGCCAGTGCACTCTTTGGACTCACTGCACTGCATCCCCAGTGCTGCCTGTGCACTCTCTGGACTCACTGCACTGCATCCCCAGTGGTGTCACTGCACTCTCTGGACTCACTGCACTGCATCCCCAGTGCTGCCTGTGCACTCTCTGCACTCACTGCACTGCATACCCAGTGGTGCCAGTGCACTCACTGGACTCACTGCAGTGCATTCCCTCTGGTGCCAGTGCACTCTCTGGACTCACTGCACTGCATCCCCAGTGGTGCCAGTGCACTCTCTGGACTCACTGCACTGCATCCCCAGTGGTGCCAGTGCACTCTCTGGACTCACTGCAGTGCATCACCTGTGGTGCCAGTGTACTCTCTGGACTCACTGAAGTGCATCCCCAGTGGTGCCAGTGCAATCTCTGGACTCACTGCACTGCATTCCCAGTCGTGCCAGTGCACACTCTGGACTCACTGCACTGCATCCCCAGTGGTGCCAGTGCACTCTCTGGACTCACTGCACTGCAACCCCAGTGTTGCCAGTGCACTCTCTGGACTCACTGCACTGCATCCCCAGTGGTGCCAGTGCACTCTCTTCACTCACTTCAGTGCATCCCTAGTGGTGCCAGAGCACTCTCTGGACTCACTGCAGTGCATCCCCAGTGGTGCCAGTGCACTCTCTGGACTCACTGCAGTGCATCCCCACTGCTGCCAGTGCACTCTCTGGACTCACAGCAGTGCATCCCCAGTGGTGCCAGTGCACTCTCTGGACTCACTGCACTGCATCCCCAGTGGTGCCAGTGCACTCTTTGGACTCACTGCACTGCATCCCCAGTGCTGCCTGTGCACTCTCTGGACTCACTGCAGTGCATCCCCAGTGGTGTCACTGCACTCTCTGGGCTCACTGCACTGCATCCCCAGTGGTGCCAGTGCACTCTCTTGACTCACTGCACTGCATCCCCAGTGGTGCCAGTGCACTCACTGGACTCACTGCACTGCATTCCCCAGTGGTGCTAGTGCACTCTCTGGACTCACTGCACCTCATCCCCAGTGGTGCCAGTGCACTCTCTGGACTCACTGCACTGCATCACCAGTGGTGCCAGTGCACTCACTGGACTCACTGCAGTGCATCTCCAGTGGTGCCAGTGCACTCTCTGGACTCACTGCACTGCATCCCCAGTGGTGCCAGTGCACTCTCTGGACTCACTTCAGTGCATCCCTAGTGGTGCCAGAGCACTCTCTGGACTCACTGCACTGCATCCCCAGTGGTGCCAGTGCACTCTTTGGACTCACTGCACTGCAGCCCCAGTGGTGCCAGTGCACTCTCTAGACTCACTGCACTGCATCCCCAGTGGTGCCAGTGCACTCTCTGGACTCACTGCACTGCAGCCCCAGTGGTGCCAGTGCACTCTCTGGACTCACTGCACTGCATCTCCAGTATTGCCAGTGCACTCTCTGGACTCAGTGCACTGCATGTCCAGTGGTGCCAGTGCACTCTCTGCACTCACTGCACTGCATCCCCAGTGGTGCCAGTGCACTCACTGGACTCACTGCAGTGCATTCCCTCTGGTGCCAGTGCACTCTCTGGACTCACTGCACTGCATCCCCAGTGGTGCCAGTGCACTCTCTGGACTCACTGCAGTGCATCCCCAGTGGTGCCAGTGCACTCTCTGGACTCACTGAACTGCATCACCAGTGGTGCCAGTGCACTCTCTGGACTCACTGCACTGCATCCCCAGTGGTGCCAGTACACTCACAGGACTGACTGCACTGCATCCCCAGTGGAGCCAGTGCATTCTCTGGACTCACCGCACTGCACACTGAGTGGTGCCAGTGCACTCTCTGGACTCACTGCACTGCATCCCCAGTGCTGCCAGTGCACTCTCTGGACTCACTGCACTGCATCCCCAGTGGTGCCAGTGCACTCTCTGGACTCACTGCAGTGCATCCCCAGTGGTGCCAGTGCACTCTCTGGACTCACTGCACTGCATCCCCAGTGGTGCCACTGCACTCTCTGGACTCACTGCAGTGCATCCCCACTGCTGCCAGTGCACTCTCTGGACTCACAGCAGTGCATCCCCAGTGGTGCCAGTGCACTCTCTGGACTCACTGCACTGCAACCCCAGTGTTGCCAGTGCACTCTCTGGACTCACTGCACTGCATCCCCAGTGGTGCCAGTGCACTCTCTTCACTCACTTCAGTGCATCCCTAGTGGTGCCAGAGCACTCTCTGGACTCACTGCAGTGCATCCCCAGTGGTGCCAGTGCACTCTCTGGACTCACTGCAGTGCATCCCCACTGCTGCCAGTGCACTCTCTGGACTCACAGCAGTGCATCCCCAGTGGTGCCAGTGCACTCTCTGGACTCACTGCACTGCATCCCCAGTGGTGCCAGTGCACTCTTTGGACTCACTGCACTGCATCCCCAGTGCTGCCTGTGCACTCTCTGGACTCACTGCAGTGCATCCCCAGTGGTGTCACTGCACTCTCTGGGCTCACTGCACTGCATCCCCAGTGGTGCCAGTGCACTCTCTTGACTCACTGCACTGCATCCCCAGTGGTGCCAGTGCACTCACTGGACTCACTGCACTGCATTCCCCAGTGGTGCTAGTGCACTCTCTGGACTCACTGCACTGCATCCCCAGTGGTGCCAGTGCACTCTCTGGACTCACTGCACTGCATCACCAGTGGTGCCAGTGCACTCACTGGACTCACTGCAGTGCATCTCCAGTGGTGCCAGTGCACTCTCTGGACTCACTGCACTGCATCCCCAGTGGTGCCAGTGCACTCTCTGGACTCACTTCAGTGCATCCCTAGTGGTGCCAGAGCACTCTCTGGACTCACTGCACTGCATCCCCAGTGGTGCCAGTGCACTCTTTGGACTCACTGCACTGCAGCCCCAGTGGTGCCAGTGCACTCTCTAGACTCACTGCACTGCATCCCCAGTGGTGCCAGTGCACTCTCTGGACTCACTGCACTGCAGCCCCAGTGGTGCCAGTGCACTCTCTGGACTCACTGCACTGCATCTCCAGTATTGCCAGTGCACTCTCTGGACTCAGTGCACTGCATGTCCAGTGGTGCCAGTGCACTCTCTGCACTCACTGCACTGCATCCCCAGTGGTGCCAGTGCACTCACTGGACTCACTGCAGTGCATTCCCTCTGGTGCCAGTGCACTCTCTGGACTCACTGCACTGCATCCCCAGTGGTGCCAGTGCACTCTCTGGACTCACTGCAGTGCATCCCCAGTGGTGCCAGTGCACTCTCTGGACTCACTGAACTGCATCACCAGTGGTGCCAGTGCACTCTCTGGACTCACTGCACTGCATCCCCAGTGGTGCCAGTACACTCACAGGACTGACTGCACTGCATCCCCAGTGGAGCCAGTGCATTCTCTGGACTCACCGCACTGCACACTGAGTGGTGCCAGTGCACTCTCTGGACTCACTGCACTGCATCCCCAGTGCTGCCAGTGCACTCTCTGGACTCACTGCACTGCATCCCCAGTGGTGCCAGTGCACTCTCTGGACTCACTGCAGTGCATCCCCAGTGGTGCCAGTGCACTCTCTGGACTCACTGCACTGCATCCCCAGTGGTGCCACTGCACTCTCTGGACTCACTGCAGTGCATCCCCAGTGGTGCCAGTGCACTCTCTGGACTCACTGCAGTGCATCCCCACTGCTGCCAGTGCACTCTCTGGACTCACAGCAGTGCATCCCCAGTGGTGCCAGTGCACTCTCTGGACTCACTGCACTGCATCCCCAGTGGTGCCAGTGCACTCTTTGGACTCACTGCACTGCATCCCCAGTGCTGCCTGTGCACTCTCTGGACTCACTGCACTGCATCCCCAGTGGTGTCACTGCACTCTCTGGACTCACTGCACTGCATCCCCAGTGCTGCCTGTGCACTCTCTGCACTCACTGCACTGCATACCCAGTGGTGCCAGTGCACTCACTGGACTCACTGCAGTGCATTCCCTCTGGTGCCAGTGCACTCTCTGGACTCACTGCACTGCATCCCCAGTGGTGCCAGTGCACTCTCTGGACTCACTGCACTGCATCCCCAGTGGTGCCAGTGCACTCTCTGGACTCACTGCAGTGCATCACCTGTGGTGCCAGTGTACTCTCTGGACTCACTGAAGTGCATCCCCAGTGGTGCCAGTGCAATCTCTGGACTCACTGCACTGCATTCCCAGTCGTGCCAGTGCACACTCTGGACTCACTGCACTGCATCCCCAGTGGTGCCAGTGCACTCTCTGGACTCACTGCACTGCAAACCCAGTGTTGCCAGTGCACTCTCTGGACTCACTGCACTGCATCCCCAGTGGTGCCAGTGCACTCTCTTCACTCACTTCAGTGCATCCCTAGTGGTGCCAGAGCACTCTCTGGACTCACTGCAGTGCATCCCCAGTGGTGCCAGTGCACTCTCTGGACTCACTGCAGTGCATCCCCACTGCTGCCAGTGCACTCTCTGGACTCACAGCAGTGCATCCCCAGTGGTGCCAGTGCACTCTCTGGACTCACTGCACTGCATCCCCAGTGGTGCCAGTGCACTCTTTGGACTCACTGCACTGCATCCCCAGTGCTGCCTGTGCACTCTCTGGACTCACTGCAGTGCATCCCCAGTGGTGTCACTGCACTCTCTGGGCTCACTGCACTGCATCCCCAGTGGTGCCAGTGCACTCTCTTGACTCACTGCACTGCATCCCCAGTGGTGCCAGTGCACTCACTGGACTCACTGCACTGCATTCCCCAGTGGTGCTAGTGCACTCTCTGGACTCACTGCACTGCATCCCCAGTGGTGCCAGTGCACTCTCTGGACTCACTGCACTGCATCACCAGTGGTGCCAGTGCACTCACTGGACTCACTGCAGTGCATCTCCAGTGGTGCCAGTGCACTCTCTGGACTCACTGCACTGCATCCCCAGTGGTGCCAGTGCACTCTCTGGACTCACTTCAGTGCATCCCTAGTGGTGCCAGAGCACTCTCTGGACTCACTGCACTGCATCCCCAGTGGTGCCAGTGCACTCTTTGGACTCACTGCACTGCAGCCCCAGTGGTGCCAGTGCACTCTCTAGACTCACTGCACTGCATCCCCAGTGGTGCCAGTGCACTCTCTGGACTCACTGCACTGCAGCCCCAGTGGTGCCAGTGCACTCTCTGGACTCACTGCACTGCATCTCCAGTATTGCCAGTGCACTCTCTGGACTCAGTGCACTGCATGTCCAGTGGTGCCAGTGCACTCTCTGCACTCACTGCACTGCATCCCCAGTGGTGCCAGTGCACTCACTGGACTCACTGCAGTGCATTCCCTCTGGTGCCAGTGCACTCTCTGGACTCACTGCACTGCATCCCCAGTGGTGCCAGTGCACTCTCTGGACTCACTGCAGTGCATCCCCAGTGGTGCCAGTGCACTCTCTGGACTCACTGAACTGCATCACCAGTGGTGCCAGTGCACTCTCTGGACTCACTGCACTGCATCCCCAGTGGTGCCAGTACACTCACAGGACTGACTGCACTGCATCCCCAGTGGAGCCAGTGCATTCTCTGGACTCACCGCACTGCACACTGAGTGGTGCCAGTGCACTCTCTGGACTCACTGCACTGCATCCCCAGTGCTGCCAGTGCACTCTCTGGACTCACTGCACTGCATCCCCAGTGGTGCCAGTGCACTCTCTGGACTCACTGCAGTGCATCCCCAGTGGTGCCAGTGCACTCTCTGGACTCACTGCACTGCATCCCCAGTGGTGCCACTGCACTCTCTGGACTCACTGCAGTGCATCCCCAGTGGTGCCAGTGCACTCTCTGGACTCACTGCAGTGCATCCCCACTGCTGCCAGTGCACTCTCTGGACTCACAGCAGTGCATCCCCAGTGGTGCCAGTGCACTCTCTGGACTCACTGCACTGCATCCCCAGTGGTGCCAGTGCACTCTTTGGACTCACTGCACTGCATCCCCAGTGCTGCCTGTGCACTCTCTGGACTCACTGCACTGCATCCCCAGTGGTGTCACTGCACTCTCTGGACTCACTGCACTGCATCCCCAGTTGTGCCAGAGAACTCTCTGCACTCACTGCACTGCATACCCAGTGGTGCCAGTGCACTCACTGGACTCACTGCAGTGCATTCCCTCTGGTGCCAGTGCACTCTCTGGACTCACTGCACTGCATCCCCAGTGGTGCCAGTGCAATCTCTGGACTCACTGCACTGCATTCCCAGTCGTGCCAGTGCACACTCTGGACTCACTGCACTGCATCCCCAGTGGTGCCAGTGCACTCTCTAGACTCCCTGCACTGCAAGCCCAGTGTTGCCAGTGCACTCTCTGGACTCACTGCACTGCATCCCCAGTGGTGCCAGTGCACTCTCTGGACTCACTTCAGTGCATCCCTAGTGGTGCCAGAGCACTCTCTGGACTCACTGCAGTGCATCCCCAGTGGTGCCAGTGCACTCTCTGGACTCACTGCAGTGCATCCCCACTGCTGCCAGTGCACTCTCTGGACTCACAGCAGTGCATCCCCAGTGGTGCCAGTGCACTCTCTGGACTCACTGCACTGCATCCCCAGTGGTGCCAGTGCACTCTTTGGACTCACTGCACTGCAGCCCCAGTGCTGCCTGTGCACTCTCTGGACTCACTGCACTGCATCCCCAGTGGTGCCAGTGCACTCTCTGGACTCACTGCACTGCATCCCCAGTGGTGCCAGTGCACTCTCTGGACTCCCGGCACCGCATCCCCAGTGGTGCCAGTGCACTCTCTGGACTCACTGCAGTGCATTCCCTCTGGTGCCAGTGCACTCTCTGGACTCACTGCACTGCATCCCCAGTGGTGCCAGTGAACTCTCTGGACTCACTGCACTGCATCCCCAGTGGTGCCAGTGCACTCTCTGTACTCACTGCACTGCATCCCCAGTGGAGCCAGTGCAATCTCTGGACTCACTGCAGTGCATCCCCAGTGGTGCCAGTGCAATCTCTGGACTCACTGCACTGCATTCCCAGTCGTGCCAGTGCACACTCTGGACTCACTGCACTGCATCCCCAGTGGTGCCAGTGCACTCTCTGGACTCACTGCACTGCATCCCCAGTGGTGCCAGTGCACTCTCTGGACTCACTGCAGTGCATCACCTGTGGTGCCAGTGCACTCTCTGGACTCACTGCAGTGCATCACCTGTGGTGCCAGTGCATTCTCTGGACTCACTGCACTGCATTCCCAGTCGTGCCAGTGCACACTCTGGACTCACTGCACTGCATTCCCAGTCGTGCCAGTGCACACTCTGGACTCACTGCACTGCATCCCCAGTGGTGCCATTGCACTCTCTGGACTCACTGCACTGCATCCCCAGTGGTGCCAGTGCACTCACTGGACTCACTTCAGTGCATCCCTAGTGGTGCCAGAGCACTCTCTGGACTCACTGCACTGCATCCCCAGTGGTGCCAGTGCACTCTCTGGACTCACTGCACTGCATCCCCAGTGGTGCCAGTGCACTCTCTGGACTCACTGCACTGCATCCCCAGTATTGCCAGTGCACTCTCTGGACTCACTGCAGTGCATCCCCAGTGCTGCCAGTGCACTCTCTGGACTCACTGCACTGCATCCCCAGTGGTGCCACTGCACTCTCTGGACTCACTGCACTGCATGTCCCGTGGTGCCAGTGCACTCTCTGCACTCACTGCACTGCATCCCCAGTGGTGCCAGTGCACTCACTGGACTCACTGCAGTGCATTCCCTCTGGTGCCAGTGCACTCTCTGGACTCACTGCACTGCATCCCCAGTGGTGCCAGGGCACTCTCTGGACTCACTGCAGTGCATCCCCAGTGGTGCCAGTGCACTCTCTGGACTCACTGAAGTGCATCCCCAGTGGTGCCAGTGCACTCTCTGGACTCACTGCAGTGCATCCCCAGTGGTGCCAGTGCACTCTCTGGACTCACTGCACTGCATCCCCAGTGGTGCCAGTGCACTCTCTGGACTCACTGCACTGCATCCTCAGTGGTGAAAGTGCACTCTCTGGACTCACTGTACTGCATCCCCATTGGAGCGCGTGCACTCTCTGGACTCACTGAAGTGCATAACCAGTGGTGCCAGTGCACTCTCTGGACTCACTGCACTGCATCCCCAGTGGTGCTAGTGCACTCTGTGGACTCAATGCAGTGCATCCCCAGTGGTGCCAGTGCACTCTCTGGACTCACTGAAGGGCATTCTCAGTGGTGCCAGTGCACTCTCTGGACTCACTGCAGTGCATCCCCATTGGTGCCAGTACACTCACTGGACTGACTGCACTGCATCCCCAGTGGTGCCAGTGCACTCTCTGGACTCACTGCAGTGCATCCCCAGTGGTGCCAGTGCACTCTCTGGAGTAACTGCAGTGCATCACCAGTGGTGCCAGTGCACTCTCTGGACTCACTGCACTGCATCCCCAGTGGTGCCAGTGTACTCTCTGGACTCACTGCACTGCATCCCCAGTGGTGCCAGAGCACTCTCTGGACTCACTGCACTGCATCCCCAGTGTTGCCAGTGCACTCTCTGGACTCACTGCACTGCATCCCCAGTGGTGCCAGTGCACTCTCTGGACTCACTGCACTGCATCCCCAGTGGTGCCATTGCACTCTCTGGACTCCCGGCACCGCATCCCCAGTGGTGCCAGTGCACTCACTGGATTCACTGCACTGCATCCCCAGTGCTGCTAGTGCACTCTCTGGACTCACTGCAGTGCATCCCCAGTGGTACCAGTGCACTCTCTGGACTCACTGAAGTGCATTCTCAGTGGTGCCAGTGCACTCTGTGGACTCACTGCAGTGCATCCTCAGTGGTGCCAGTGCGCTCTCTGGACTCACTGCAGTGCATCCCCAGTGGTGCCAGTGCACTCTCTGGACTCACTGCACTGCATCCCCAGTGGTGCCAGTGCACTCTCTGGACTCACTGCACTGCATCCCCAGTGGTGCCAGTGCACTCTCTGGACTCACTGCAGTGCATCCCCAGTGGTGCCAGTGCACTCTCTGGACTCACTGCAGTGCACCCCCAGTGGTGCCAGTGCACTCTCTGGACTCACTGCACTGCATCCCCAGTGGTACCAGTGCACTCTGTGGACTCACTGCAGTGCATCCCCAGTGGTGCCAGTGCACTCTCTGGACTCACTGCACTGCATCCCCAGTGGTGCCAATGCACTCTCTGGACTCACTGCACTGCATCCCCAGTGGTGCCAGTGCACTCTCTGGACTCACTGCACTGCATCCCAAGTGGTGCCAGTGCACTCTCTGGAGTCACTGCAGTGCATCCCCACTGGTGCCAGTGCACTCTCTCGAGTCACTGCACTACATCCCCAGAGGTGCCAGTGCACTCTCTGGACTCACTGCAGTGCATCCCCACTGGTGCCAGTGCACTCACTGGAGTCACTGCACTACATGCCCAGTGGTGCTAGTGCACTCTCTGGACTCACTGCAGTGCATCCCCAGTGGTGCCAGTGCACTCTTTGGACTCACTGAAGGGAATTCTCTGTGGTGCCAGTGCACTCTCTGGACTCACTGTACTGCATCCCCAGTGGTGCCAGTACACTCACTGGACTGACTGCAATGCATCACCAGTGGTGCCAGTGCACTCTCTGGACTCACTGCACTGCATCCCCAGTGGTGCCAGTGCACTCTCTGAACTCACTGCACTGCATCCCCAGTGGTGCCAGAGCACTCTCTGGACTCACTGCACTGCATCCCCAGTGGTGCCAGTGCACTCTCTGGACTCACTGCACTGCATCCCCAGTGGTGCCAGTGAACTCTCTGGACTCACTGCAGTGCATCCCCAGTGGTGCCAGTGCACTCTCTGGACTCACTGCACTGCATCCCCAGTGGTGCCAGTGCACTCTCTGGACTCACTGCAGTGCATCCCCAGTGGTGCCAGTGCACTCTCTGGACTCACTGAAGTGCATTCTCAGTGGTGCCAGTGCACTCTGTGGACTCACTGAAGTGCATCCCCATTGGTGCCAGTGCACTCTCTGGACTTACTGCACTGCATCCCCAGTGGTGCCAGTGCACTCTCTGGACTCACTGCACCCCCAGTGGTGCAAGTGCACTCTCTGGACTCACTGCAGTGCATCCCAAGTGGTGCCAATGCACTCTCTGGACTCACTGCAGTGCATCCCCAGTGGTGCCAGTACACTCACTGGACTCACTGCACTGCATCCCCAGTGGTGCCAGTGCAGTCTCTGCACTCACTGAAGTGCATCTCCAGTGGTGCCAGTGAACTCTCTGGACTCACTGCAGTGCATCCCCAGTGGTGCCAGTGCACTCTCTGGACTCACTGCAGTGCATCCCCACTGGTGCCAGTGCACTCTCTGGACTCACTGCACTGCATCCCCAGTGGTGCCAGTGCACTCTCTGGACTCACTGCACTGCATCTCCAATGGTGCCAGTGCACTCTCTGGACTCACTGCACTGCATCCCCAGTGGTGCCAATGCACTCTCTGGACTCACTGCTGTGCATCCCCAGTGGTGCCAGTGCACTCTCTGGACTCACTGTACTGCATCCCCAGTGGTGCCAGTGCACTCTCTGGACTCACTGTACTGCATCCCCAGTGGTGCCAGTGCACTCTCTGGACTCACTGCACTGCATCCCCAAGGGTGCAAGTGCACTCTCTGGACTCACTGCAGTGCATCCCAAGTGGTGCCAATGCACTCTCTGGACTCACTGCAGTGCATCCCCAGTGGTGCCAGTACACTCACTGGACTCACTGCACTGCATCCCCAGTGGTGCCAGTGCAGTCTCTGCACTCACTGAAGTGCATCTCCAGTGGTGCCAGTGAACTCTCTGGACTCACTGCAGTGCATCCCCAGTGGTGCCAGTGCACTCTCTGGACTCACTGCACTGCATCCCCAGTGGTGCCAGTGCACTCTCTGGACTCACTGCACTGCATCCCCAGTGGTGCCAGTGCACTCTCTGGACTCACTGCACTGCATCTCCAATGGTGCCAGTGCACTCTCTGGACTCACTGCACTGCATCCCCAGTGGTGCCAATGCACTCTCTGGACTCACTGCTGTGCATCCCCATTGGTGCCAGTGCACTCTCTGGACTCACTGCACTGCATCCCCAGTGCTGCCAGTGCACTCTCTGGACTCACTGCACTGCATCCCCAGTGTTGCCAGTGCACTCTCTGGAGTCACTGCAGTGCATCCCCAGTGGTGCCAGTGCACTCTTTGGACTCACTGAAGTGCATTCTCAGTGGTGCAAGTGCACTCTCTGGACTCACTGCACTGCATCCCCAGTGGTGCCAGTGCGCTCTCTGGACTCACTGAAGTGCATCCCCAGTGGTGCCAGTGCACTCTCTGGTCTCACCGCACCGCATCCCCAGTGGTGCCAGTGCACTCTCTGGAGTAACTGCAGTGCATCACCAGTGGTGCCACTGCACTCTCTGGACCCACTGCACTGCATCCCCAGTGGTGCCAGAGCACTCTCTGGACTCACTGCTCTGCATCCCCAGTTCTGCCAGTGCACTCTCTGGACTCACTGCAGGGCATCCCCGTTGGAGCCAGTGCACTCTCAGGACTCACTGCAGTGCATCCCCAGTGGTGCCAGTGCACTCTCTGGACTCACTGCAGTGCATCTCCAGTGGTGCCTGTGCACTCTCTGGAGTGACTGCAGTGCATCCCCATTGGTGCCAGTGCACTCTCTGGACTCGCGTCACTGCATCCCCAGTGGTGCCAGTGCACTCTCTGGACTCACTGAAGTGCATCCCCAGTGTTGCCAGTGCACTCTCTGGACTCACTGCAGTGCATTCCCGGTGGTGCCAGTGCACTCTCTGGACTCACTGCAGTGCATCCCCAGTGGTGCTAGTGCACTCTGGTCTCACTGCAGTACATCCCCAGTGGTGCCAGTGCACTCTCTGGACTCACTGCACTGCATCACCAGTGGTGCCAGTGCACTCTCTGGACTCACTGCAGTGCATTCCCGGTGGTGCCAGTGCACTCTCTGGACTCGCGTCATTGCATCCCCAGTGGTGCCAGTGCACTCTCTTGACTCACTGTACTGCATCCCCAGTGGTGCCAGAGCAGTCTCTGGACTCACCGCACTGCACCCTGAGTGGTGCCAGTGCACTCTCTGGACTCACTGCACCGCATCCCCAGTGGTGCCAGTGCACTCTCTAGAGTCACTGCGCTGCATCCCCAGTGGTGCCAGTGCACTCTCTGGACTCACTGTACTGCATCCCCAGTGGTGCCAAAGCACTCTCTGGACTCCCGCCACCGCATCCCCAGTGGTTCCAGTGCACTCTCTGGACTCACTGCACTGCATCCCCAGTGGTGCCAGTACACTCACTGGACTCACTGCACTGCATCCCCAGTGGTGCCAGTGCAGTCTCTGCACTCACTGAAGTGCATCTCCAGTGGTGCCAGTGCAATCTCTGGACTCACTGCACTGCATCCCCAGTGGTGCCAGTGCACTCTCTGGACTCACTGCACTACTCCAGCCGCGGCAGTCCCTCCAGCCGCGGTAGCCCTCCAGCCTCGGCAGCCGCGGCAGCCGCGACAGCCGCTCCAGCCGCGGCAGCCGCTCCGTCCGCGGCATACGCGGCAGACTCTCCAACCGCGGCAGCCGCACCAGCCGCGGAAGCCGCGGCAGCCGCTCCAAACGCGGCAGGCGCTTCAACCGCTGCAACCGCTCCAGCCGTGGCAGCCGCTCCACTCGCTAGCGGCTGGAGCGGCTGCCGCGGCTAGAGCGCCTGGAGCGGCTGCCGCGGCTGGAGCTCCTGCCGCGTTTGGAGCGGTTACCGCGGCTGGAGCGGCTGGAGCGGCTGCCGCGGCAGGAGCGGCTGCCGCGGCTGGAGGGGCTAACGCGGCTGGAGAGGCTGACGCGGTTGGAGCGTCTAGAGCGTCTGCCGCGGCTGGAGGGGCTACCGCGGCTGGAGCGGTTGACGCGGCTGGAGCGGAAACCGAGGCTGGAGCGCCACTCTCTGGACTCACTGCACTGCATCGCCAGTGGTGCCAGTGCACTCTCTGGACTCACTGCACTGCATCACCAGTGGCGCTAGTGCACTCTCTGGACTCACTGCAGTGCATCCCCAGTGGTGCCAGTGCACTCTCTGGACACACTGAAGTGCATTTTCAGTGGTGCCAGTGCACTCTCTGGACTCACTGCACTGCATCCCCAGTGGTGCCAGTGCACTCTCTGCACTCACTGCACTGAAGCCCCAGTGGTGCAAGTGCACTCTCTGGACTCAATGGAGTGCATCACCTGTGGTGCCAGTGCACTCTCTGGACTCACTGCATTGCATCCCCAGTGCTGCCAGTGCACTCTCTGGACTCACTGCACTGCATCCCCAGTGGTGCCAGTGCGCTCTCTGGACTCACTGCAGGGCATCCCCAGTGGTGCCAGTGCACTCTCTGGACTCACTGCTCTGCATCCCCAGTCCTGCCAGTGCACTCTCTTGACTCACTGCACTGCATCCCCAGTGGTGCCAGTGCACTCTCTGGACTCACTGAAGTGCATTCTCAGTGGAGCCAGTGCACTCTCTGGACTCACTGCACTGCATCCCCAGCTGTGCCAGTGCACTCTCTGGACTCACTGCACTGCATCCCCAGTGGTGCCAGTGCTATCCCTGGACTCAATGTAGTGCATCCCCAGTGGTGCCAGTGCACTCACTGGGCTCACTGCAGGGCATCCCCAGTGGTGCCATTGCACTCTCCGGACTCACTGCACTGCATCCCCAGTGGTGCCAGTGCACTCACTGGACTCATTGTAGTGCATCCCCAGTGGTGCCAGTGCACTCTCTGGACTCACTGCAGGGCATCCCCAATGGTGCCAGTGCACTCTCTGGACTCACTGCACTGCATCCCCAGTGGTGCCAGTGCACTCTCTGGACTCACTGCACTGCATCCCCAGTAGTGCCATTGCACTCTCTGCACTCACTTCACTGCATCGCCAGTGGTGCCAGTGCACTCTCTGGACTCACTGCACTGCATTCCCAGTGGTGACAGTGAAGTCTTTGGACTCACTGCACTCCATCCCCACTGGTGCCTTTGCACTCCCTGGACTCACTGCACTGCTCCAGCCGCGGCAGCCGCTCCAGCCGCGGTAGCCCTCCAGCCGTGGCAGCCGCTGCACTCGGTAGCGGCTGGAGCGGCTGCCGCGGATGGAGCGGCTGGAGCGGCTGGAGCGGCTGGAGAGGCTGCGGCGGTTGGAGCGGCTGGAGCGGCTGTCGCGGCTGGAGCGGCTGGCGCGGCTGGAGGAGCTACCGCGGCTGGAGCGGTTAACGCGGCTGGAGCGGATGCCGAGGCTGGAGCGTGGTGCGGCTGGAGAGGCTGCCGCGGCTGGAGCAGTGCAGTGAGTAAAGATAGTGCACTGGCACCACTGGGCATGCAGTGCCGCGAGTCCAGAGAGTGCACTGGCACCACTGGGGATGCGGTGCCGGGAGTCCAGAGAGTGCTTTGGCACCACTGGGGATGCACTGCAGTTAGTCCAGAGAGTGCACTGGCACCACTGGGGATGCAGTGCCGTGACTCCAGAGAATGCACTGGCACCACTGGGGATACGGTGCCGGGAGTCCAGAGAGTGCACTGACACCACTGGGGGTGCGGTGCCCGGAGTCCAGAGAGTGCTTTGGCACCACTGGGGATGCAGTGCAGTGAGTCCACAGAGTGCACTGACACCAGTGGGAATGCGGTGCAGTGAGTCCAGAGAGTGCAATGGCACCACTGGGGATGCACTGCAGTGAGTCCAGAGTGCACTAGCACCACTGGGGATGCAGAGCAGTGAGTCCAGAGAGTGCACTGGCACCACTGAAAATGCATTTCAGTGAGTCCAGAGAGTGCCGCTCCAGCCTCAGCATCCGCTCCAGCCGAGTCAACCCCGCGGTAGCCCCTCCAGCCGCGGCAGACGTTCCAGCC
Source organism: Anser anser (assembly GCF_964211835.1). Taxonomy (NCBI): domain Eukaryota; kingdom Metazoa; phylum Chordata; class Aves; order Anseriformes; family Anatidae; genus Anser; species Anser anser. Next base: position 111,168,852 of record NC_139722.1, read on the forward strand.
GCGGCAGCCGCTCCAGCCGCTCCAGCCGCGGTAACCGCTCCAAACGCGGCAGGAGCTCCAGCCGCGGCAGCCGCTCCAGCCGCTCTAGCCGCGGCAGCCGCTCCAGCCGCTAGCGAGTGGAGCGGCTGCCACGGCTGGAGCGGTTGCCGCGGTTGGAGCGCCTGCCGCGTTTGGAGCGGCTGCCGCGGCTTCCGCGGCTGGTGCGGCTGCCGCGGTTGGAGAGTCTGCCGCGTATGCCGCGGACGGAGCGGCTGCCACGGCTGGAGGGCTACCGCAGCTGGAGCGGCTTCCGCGGCTGTAGCAGTGCAGTGAGTCCAGAGAGTGCACTGGCACCACTGGGGATGCAGCGCAGTGACTCCAGAGAGTGCACTGACACCACTGGGGATGAACTTCAGTCAGTCCAGTGAGTGTACTGGCACCACTGGGGATGCACTGCAGTGAGTCCAGAGAGTGCACTGGCTCCACTGAGAATGCACTTCAGTGAGTCCAGAGAGTGCACTGGCACCACTGGGGATGCAGTGCAGTGAGTCAAGAGAGTGCACTGCAGGACTGGGGATGCAGTGCAGTGAGTCCAGAGAGTGCACTGGCACCACTGGGGATGACCTGCAGTGAGTCCAGAGAGCGCACTGGCACCACTGGGGATGCAGTGCAGTGAGTCCAGAGAGTGCACTGGCACCACTGGGGATGCAGTGCAGTGAGTCCAGAGAGTGCACTGGCACCACTGTGGATGCAGTGCAGTGAGTCCAGAGAGTGCACTGGCTCCATTGAGAATGCACTTCAGTGAGTCCAGAGAGTGCACTGGCACCACTGGGGATGCAGTGCAGTGAGTCAAGAGAGTGCACTGGCAGGATTGGGGATGCACTACAGTGAGTCCAGGGATAGCACTGGCACCACACGGGATGCAGTGCAGTGAGTCCAGAGAGTGCACTGGCAGCACTGGGGATGCAGTGCAGTGAGTCCAGAGAGTGCACTGGCACCACAGGTGATGCACTCCTGTGAGTCCAGAGAGTGCACTGGCACCACTGAAAATGCACTTCAGTGTGTCCAGAGAGTGCACTGGCACCACTGGGGATACACTTCAGTGAGTCCAGAGAGTGCACTAGCGCCACTGGGGATGTGTCCAGTGAGTCCAGTGAGTGCACTGGGAACACTGGGGATGCAGTGCAGTGAGTCCAGAGAGTGCACTGGCACCACTGGTGATGCAGTGCAGTGAGTCCAGAGAGTGGCGCTCCAGCCTCGGTTTCCGCTCCAGCCGCGTCAACCGCTCCAGCCGCGGTAGCCCCTCCAGCCGCGGCAGCCGCTCCAGCCGCTCCAGCCGCGGTAACCGCTCCAAACGCGGCAGGAGCTCCAGCCGCGGCAGCCGCTCCAGCCGCTCTAGCCGCGGCAGCCGCTCCAGCCGCTACCGAGTGGAGCGGCTGCCACGGCTGGAGCGGTTGCCGCGGTTGGAGCGCCTGCCGCGTTTGGAGCGGCTGCCGCGGCTTCCGCGGCTGGTGCGGCTGCCGCGGTTGGAGAGTCTGCCGCGTATGCCGCGGACGGAGCGGCTGCCGCGGCTGGAGCGGCTGCCGCGGCTGCCGCGGCTGCCGAGGCTGGAGGGCTAAAGCGGCTGGAGGGACTGCCGCGGCTGGAGTAGTGCAGTGAGTCCAGAGAGTGCACTGGCACCACTGGGGATGCAGTGCAGTGAGTCCAGAGAGTGCACTGTCACCTTTGGGGATGCACTGCAGTGTCTGCAGAGAGTGACCTGGCACCACTAGGGTGGAAGTGCAGTGAGTCCAGTGAGTGTACTGGCACCACTGGGGATGCAGCGCAGTGAGACCAGAGAGTGCACTGGCACCACTGAGAATGCACTTCAGTGTGTCCAGAGAGTGTACTGGCACCAATGTGGATGCAGTGCAGTGAGTCCAGAGAGAGCACTGGCAGCACAGGAGATGCAGTGCAGTGAGTCCAGAGAGTGCACTGGCACCACTAGGGATGCACTGCATTGAGTACAGAGAGTGCATTGGCACCACTGGGGATGCACTGCAGTGAGTCCAGAGAGTGCACTGGCACTACTCGGGATGCAGTGCAGTGAGTCCAGAGTGCATTAGCACCACTGGGGATGCATTGACGCGAGTCCAGAGAGTGCACTGGCACCACTGGGGATGCAGTGCAGTGAGTCCAGAGAGTGCACTGGAACCACAGGGGATGCGGAGGCGGGAGTCCAGAGAGTGCTTTGGCACCACTGGGGATGCAGTACAGTGAGTCCAGAGAGTGCACTGGCACCACTGGGGATGCAGCGCAGTGACTCTAGAGAGTGCACTGGCACCACAGGGGATGCGGTGCAGTGAGTCCAGAGAGTGCACTGGCACCACTCAGGGTGCAGTGCGGTGAGTCCAGAGAGTGCACTGGCACCATTGGAGATGCAGTACAGTGTGTCCAGAGAGTGCACTGGCACCACTGGGTATGCAGTGCAGTGAGTCCAGAGAGTGCACTGGCACCACTGGGGATGCACTGCAGTGAGTCCAGAGTGCACTGGCTCCACTGGGGATGCACTGCAGTGAGTCCAGAGAGTGCACTAGCACCACTGGGGATGCACTGCAGTCACTCCAGAGAGCGCACTGGCACCACTGGGGATGCGCTGCAGTGAGTCCAGAGAGTGCACTGGCACCACAGGTGATGCAGTGCAGTGAGTCCAGAGAGTGCACTGGCAGCAATGGGGATGCAGTGCAGTGAGTCCAGAAAGTGCACTGGCACCACAGGTGATGCACTCCAGTGAGTCCAGAGACTGCACTTGCACCACGGGGGATGCAGTGCAGTGACGCCAGAGAGTGCACTGGCAGCATTGTGGTGCAGTGCAGTGAGTCCAGAGAGTGCACTGGCACCACTGGGGATGCAGTGCAGTGAGTCCAGAGCGTGCACTGGCACCACTGGGGATGCACTGCAGTGAGTCCTGAGAGTGCACTGTCACTACTGGGGATGCAGTGCAGTGAGTCCAGAGAGTGCACTGCCACCACTGATAATGCACTTCAGTGAGTCCAGAGAGTGCATTGGCACCACTGGGGATGCACTGCAGTGAGTCCAGACAGTGCACTGGCACCACTGGGGATGCAGTTCAGTGAGTCCAGCGAGTGCACTGGCACCACTGGGGATGCAGTGCAGTGAGTCCAGAGAGTGCACTGGCACCACTGAGAATGCACTTCAGTGAGTCCAGACAGTGCACTGGCACCACTGGGGATGCAGTGCAGTGAGTCCAGAGATTGCACTGGCACCACTGGGGATGCAGTGCTGTGACTACAGAGAGCGCACTGGCACCACTGGGGATGCAGTGCAGTGAGTCCAGAGAGTGCACTGGCACCACTGGGGATGCACTGCAGTGAGTCCAGAGAGTGCACTGGCACCACTGGGGATGCACTGCAGTGACTCGAAAGAGTGCACTGGCAACACTGGGGAAGCAGTGCAGTGAGTCCAGAGAGTGCACTGGCACCACTGGGGATGCACTGCAGTGAGTCCAGAGAGTGCACTGTCACTACTGGGGATGCAGTGCAGTGAGTACAGAGAGTGCACTGGCACCACTGAGAATGCACTTCAGTGAGTCCAGAGAGTGCACTGGCACCACTGGGGATGCACTGCAGTGAGTCCAGAGATTGCAATGGCACCACTGGGGATGCAGTACAGTGAGTCCACACAGTGCACTAGCACCACTGGGGATGCAGTGCAGTGAGTCCAGAGAGTGCAATGGCGCCAGTGGGGATGCAGTGCAGTGAGTCCAGAGAGTGCGCTGGAACCACTGGGGATGCAGTGCAGTGAGTCCAGAGAGTGCACTGGCACCACTGGGGATGCAGTGCTGTGACTCCAGAGAGCGCACTGGCACCACAGGTGATGCACTCCAGTGAGTCCAGAGAGTGCACTGGCACTACTGGTGATGCAGTTTAGTGAGTCCAGAGAGTGCACTGGCACCACTGGGGATGCAGTGCAGTGAGTCCAGAGAGTGCACTGGCACCACTGGGGATGCAGTGCAGTGAGTCCAGAGAGTGCACTGGCACCACTGAGAATGCAGTGCAGTGAGTCCAGAGAGTGCACTGGCACCACTGGGGATGCACTGCAGTGAGTCCAGAGAGTGCACTGGAACCACAGGGGATGCGGAGGCGGGAGTCCAGAGAGTGCTTTGGCACCACTGGGGATGCAGTACAGTGAGTCCAGAGAGTGCACTGGCACCACTGGGGATGCAGTGCAGTGAGTCCAGAGAGTGCACTGGAACCACAGGGGATGCGGAGGCGGGAGTCCAGAGAGTGCTTTGGCACCACTGGGGATGCAGTACAGTGAGTCCAGAGAGTGCACTGGCACCACTGGGGATGCAGCGCAGTGACTCTAGAGAGTGCACTGGCACCACAGGGGATGCGGTGCAGTGAGTCCAGAGAGTGCACTGGCACCACTCAGGGTGCAGTGCGGTGAGTCCAGAGAGTGCACTGGCACCACTGGGGATGCAGTACAGTGAGTCCAGAGAGTGCACTGGCACCACTGGGTATGCAGTGCAGTGAGTCCAGAGAGTGCACTGGCACCACTGGGGATGCACTGCAGTGAGTCCAGAGTGCACTGGCTCCACTGGGGATGCACTGCAGTGAGTCCAGAGAGTGCACTGGCACCACCGGGAATGCACTGCAGTGAGTCCAGAGAGTGCACTGGCTCCACTGGGGATGCACTTCAGTGAGTCCAGAGAGTGCACTGGCAGCAGTGGGGATGCAGTGACGCGAGTCCTGTGAGTGCACTAGCACCACTGGGGATGCACTGCAGTCACTCCAGAGAGCGCACTGGCACCACTGGGGATGCGCTGCAGTGAGTCCAGAGAGTGCACTGGCACCACAGGTGATGCAGTGCAGTGAGTCCAGAGAGTGCACTGGCAGCAATGGGGATGCAGTGCAGTGAGTCCAGAAAGTGCACTGGCACCACAGCTGATGCACTCCAGTGAGTCCAGAGACTGCACTTGCACCACGGGGGATGCAGTGCAGTGACGCCAGAGAGTGCACTGGAAGCATTGTGGTGCAGTGCAGTGAGTCCAGAGAGTGCACTGGCACCACTGGGGATGCAGTGCAGTGAGTCCAGAGCGTGCACTGGCACCACTGGGGATGCACTGCAGTGAGTCCTGAGAGTGCACTGTCACTACTGGGGATGCAGTGCAGTGAGTCCAGAGAGTGCACTGCCACCACTGATAATGCACTTCAGTGAGTCCAGAGAGTGCATTGGCACCACTGGGGATGCACTGCAGTGAGTCCAGACAGTGCACTGGCACCACTGGGGATGCAGTTCAGTGAGTCCAGCGAGTGCACTGGCACCACTGGGGATGCAGTGCAGTGAGTCCAGAGAGTGCACTGGCACCACTGAGAATGCACTTCAGTGAGTCCAGACAGTGCACTGGCACCACTGGGGATGCAGTGCAGTGAGTCCAGAGATTGCACTGGCACCACTGGGGATGCAGTGCTGTGACTACAGAGAGCGCACTGGCACCACTGGGGATGCACTGCAGTGAGTCCAGAGAGTGCACTGGCACCACTGGGGATGCACTGCAGTGAGTCCAGAGAGTGCACTGGCACCACTGGGGATGCACTGCAGTGACTCGAAAGAGTGCACTGGCAACACTGGGGAAGCAGTGCAGTGAGTCCAGAGAGTGCACTGGCACCACTGGGGATGCACTGCAGTGAGTCCAGAGAGTGCACTGTCACTACTCGGGATGCAGTGCAGTGAGTACAGAGAGTGCACTGGCACCACTGAGAATGCACTTCAGTGAGTCCAGAGAGTGCACTGGCACCACTGGGGATGCACTGCAGTGAGTCCAGAGATTGCAATGGCACCACTGGGGATGCAGTACAGTGAGTCCACACAGTGCACTAGCACCACTGGGGATGCAGTGCAGTGAGTCCAGAGAGTGCACTGGCGCCAGTGGGGATGCAGTGCAGTGAGTCCAGAGAGTGCGCTGGAACCACTGGGGATGCAGTGCAGTGAGTCCAGAGAGTGCACTGGCACCACTGGGGATGCAGTGCTGTGACTCCAGAGAGCGCACTGGCACCACAGGTGATGCACTCCAGTGAGTCCAGAGAGTGCACTGGCACTACTGGTGATGCAGTTTAGTGAGTCCAGAGAGTGCACTGGCACCACTGGGGATGCAGTGCAGTGAGTCCAGAGAGTGCACTGGCACCACTGGGGATGCAGTGCAGTGAGTCCAGAGAGTGCACTGGCACCACTGAGAATGCAGTGCAGTGAGTCCAGAGAGTGCACTGGCACCACTGGGGATGCACTGGAGTGAGTCCAGAGAGTGCACTGGAACCACAGGGGATGCGGAGGCGGGAGTCCAGAGAGTGCTTTGGCACCACTGGGGATGCAGTACAGTGAGTCCAGAGAGTGCACTGGCACCACTGGGGATGCAGTGCAGTGAGTCCAGAGAGTGCACTGGAACCACAGGTGATGCGGAGGCGGGAGTCCAGAGAGTGCTTTGGCACCACTGGGGATGCAGTACAGTGAGTCCAGAGAGTGCACTGGCACCACTGGGGATGCAGCGCAGTGACTCTAGAGAGTGCACTGGCACCACAGGGGATGCGGTGCAGTGAGTCCAGAGAGTGCACTGGCACCACTCAGGGTGCAGTGCGGTGAGTCCAGAGAGTGCACTGGCACCACTGGGGATGCAGTACAGTGAGTCCAGAGAGTGCACTGGCACCACTGGGTATGCAGTGCAGTGAGTCCAGAGAGTGCACTGGCACCACTGGGGATGCACTGCAGTGAGTCCAGAGTGCACTGGCTCCACTGGGGATGCACTGCAGTGAGTCCAGAGTGTGCACTGGCACCACCGGGAATGCACTGCAGTGAGTCCAGAGAGTGCACTGGCTCCACTGGGGATGCACTTCAGTGAGTCCAGAGAGTGCACTGGCAGCAGTGGGGATGCAGTGACGCGTGTCCTGTGAGTGCACTAGCACCACTGGGGATGCACTGCAGTCACTCCAGAGAGCGCACTGGCACCACTGGGGATGCGCTGCAGTGAGTCCAGAGAGTGCACTGGCACCACAGGTGATGCAGTGCAGTGAGTCCAGAGAGTGCACTGGCAGCAATGGGGATGCAGTGCAGTGAGTCCAGAAAGTGCACTGGCACCACAGCTGATGCAATCCAGTGAGTCCAGAGACTGCACTTGCACCACGGGGGATGCAGTGCAGTGACGCCAGAGAGTGCACTGGCAGCATTGTGGTGCAGTGCAGTGAGTCCAGAGAGTGCACTGGCACCACTGGGGATGCAGTGCAGTGAGTCCAGAGCGTGCACTGGCACCACTGGGGATGCACTGCAGTGAGTCCTGAGAGTGCACTGTCACTACTGGGGATGCAGTGCAGTGAGTCCAGAGAGTGCACTGGCACCACTGGGGATGCACTGCAGTGAGTCCAGAGAGTGCATTGGCACCACTGGGGATGCACTGCAGTGAGTCCAGACAGTGCACTGGCACCACTGGGGATGCAGTTCAGTGAGTCCAGCGAGTGCACTGGCACCACTGGGGATGCAGTGCAGTGAGTCCAGAGAGTGCACTGGCACCACTGAGAATGCACTTCAGTGAGTCCAGACAGTGCACTGGCACCACTGGGGATGCAGTGCAGTGAGTCCAGAGATTGCACTGGCACCACTGGGGATGCAGTGCTGTGACTACAGAGAGCGCACTGGCACCACTGGGGATGCACTGCAGTGAGTCCAGAGAGTGCACTGGCACCACTGGGGATGCACTGCAGTGAGTCCAGAGAGTGCACTGGCACCACTGGGGATGCACTGCAGTGACTCGAAAGAGTGCACTGGCAACACTGGGGAAGCAGTGCAGTGAGTCCAGAGAGTGCACTGGCACCACTGGGGATGCACTGCAGTGAGTCCAGAGAGTGCACTGTCACTACTGGGGATGCAGTGCAGTGAGTACAGAGAGTGCACTGGCACCACTGAGAATGCACTTCAGTGAGTCCAGAGAGTGCACTGGCACCACTGGGGATGCACTGCAGTGAGTCCAGAGATTGCAATGGCACCACTGGGGATGCAGTACAGTGAGTCCACACAGTGCACTAGCACCACTGGGGATGCAGTGCAGTGAGTCCAGAGAGTGCACTGGCGCCAGTGGGGATGCAGTGCAGTGAGTCCAGAGAGTGCGCTGGAACCACTGGGGATGCAGTGCAGTGAGTCCAGAGAGTGCACTGGCACCACTGGGGATGCAGTGCTGTGACTCCAGAGAGCGCACTGGCACCACAGGTGATGCACTCCAGTGAGTCCAGAGAGTGCACTGGCACTACTGGTGATGCAGTTTAGTGAGTCCAGAGAGTGCACTGGCACCACTGGGGATGCAGTGCAGTGAGTCCAGAGAGTGCACTGGCACCACTGGGGATGCAGTGCAGTGAGTCCAGAGAGTGCACTGGCACCACTGAGAATGCAGTGCAGTGAGTCCAGAGAGTGCACTGGCACCCCTGGGGATGCACTGCAGTGAGTCCAGAGAGTGCACTGGCACCACTGGGGATGCAGTGCAGTGAGTCCAGAGAGTGCACTGGCACCACTGGGGATGCAGTGCAGTGAGTCCAGAGAGTGCACTGGCACCACTGGGGATGCACTGCAGTGAGTCCAGAGAGTGCACTGGCACCACAGGGGATGCAGTGCAGTGAGTCCAGAGAGTGCACTGGCACCACTGGGGATGCAGTGCAGTGAGTCCAGAGATTGCACTGGCACCACTGGGGATGCAGTGCAGTGAGTCCAGAGAGCGCACTGGCACCACTGGGGATGCAGTGCAGTGAGTCCAGAGAGTGCACTGGCACCAATGGGGATGCACTGCAGTGAGCCCAGAGAGTGCACTGGCACCACTTTGGAAGCAGTGCAGTGAGTCCAGAGAGTGCAGTGGCACCACTGGGGATGCAGTTTAGTGAGTCCAGAGAGTGCACTGGCACCACTGGGGATGCAGTGCAGTGAGTCCAGTGAGTGTACTGGCACCAATGGGGATGCACTGCAGTGAGTCCAGAGAGTGCACTGGCACCACTGAGAATGCACTTCAGTGAGTCCAGAGAGTGCACTGGCACCACTGGGGATGCACTGCAGTGAGTCCAGAGAGTGCAGTGGCACCACTGGGGATGTAGTGCAGTGACTCCAGTGAGTGCTTTGGCACCAGTGGGGATGCACTGCAGTTACTCCAGAGAGTGCACTGGCACCACTGGGGATGCAGTGCAGTGAGTCCAGAGAGTGCACTGGCAACACTGGGGATGCACTGCAGTGAGTCCAGAGAGTGCACTGTCACCACTGGGGATGCACTTCAGTGAGTCCACAGAGTGCACTGGCACCACTGGGGATGCAATGCAGTGAGTCCAGTGAGTGCACTGGCACCACTGGGTATGCAGTGCAGTGAGTGCAGAGAGTGCACTGGCACCACTGGGGATGCAGTGCAGTGAGTCCAGAGAGTGCACTGGCAGCACTGGGGATGCACTGCAGTGAGTCCAGAGAGTGCACTGGCACCACTGGGGATGCACTGCAGTGAGTCCAGAGAGTGCACTGTCACCACTGGGGATGCACTGCAGTGAGACCAGAGCGTGCACTGGCACCACTGGGGATGCAGTGCAGTGAGTCCTGAGAGTGCACTGGCACCACTGGGGATGCACTGCAATGAGTCCAGAAATTGCACTGGCACCACTGGGGATGCAGTACAGTGAGTCCACACAGTGCAATAGCACCACTGGGGATGCAGTGCAGTGAGTCCAGAGAGTGCACTGGCACCACTGGGGATGCAGTGCAGTGAGTCCAGAGAGTGCACTGGCACCACTGGTGATGCACTGCTGTGAGTCCAGAGAGTGCTCTTTCACCACAGGGGATGCAGTGCAGTGAGTCCAGAGAGTGCACTGGCAGCACAGGGGATGCAGTGCAGTGAGTCCAGAGAGTGCACTGGCACCACTGGAGATGCAGTGCAGTGAGTCCAGAGAGTGCAATGGCACCACTGCGGATGCACTTCAGTGAGTCCAGAGAGTGCACTGGCACCACTGGGGATGCGGTGCCGGGAGTCCAGAGAGTGTACTGGCACCACTGGGGATGCACTGAAGTGAGTCCAGAGAGTGCACTGGCACCACTGAGAATGCACTTCAGTGAGTCCAGAGAGTGCACTGGCACCACTGGGGATGCAGTGCAGTGAGTCCAGAGAGTGCACTGGCACCAGTGGGGATGCAGTGCCGTGAGTCCAGAGAATGCACTGGCACCACTGGGGATACGGTGCCGGGAGTCCAGAGAGTGCACTGACACCACTGGGGGTGCGGTGCCTGGAGTCCAGAGAGTGCTTTGGCACCAGTGGGGATGCAGTGCAGTGAGTCCACAGAGTGCACTGACACCAGTGGGAATGCGGTGCAGTGAGTCCAGAGAGTGCAATGGCACCACTGGGGATGCACTGCAGTGAGTCCAGAGTGCACTAGCACCACTGGGGATGCAGAGCAGTGAGTCCAGAGAGTGCACTGGCACCACTGAGAATGCATTTCAGTGAGTCCAGAGAGTGCCGCTCCAGCCTCGGCATCCGCTCCAGCCGCTCCAGCCCCGCCAGCCTCTCCATCCGCGTCAGCCGCTCCAGCCGCGGCAGCCGCTCCAGCCGCTCCAGCCGCTCCAGCCGCTACCGAGTGGAGCGGCTGCCACGGCTGGAGGGCTACCGCGGCTGGAGCGGCTGCCGCGGCTGTAGCAGTGCAGTGAGTCCAGAGAGTGCACTGGCACCACTGGGGATGCAGCGCAGTGACTCCAGAGAGTGCACTGACACCTCTGGGGATGAACTTCAGTCAGTCCAGTGAGTGTACTGGCACCACTGGGGATGCACTGCAGTGAGTCCAGAGAGTGCACTGGCTCCACTGAGAATGCACTTCAGTGAGTCCAGAGAGTGCACTGGCACCACTGGGGATGCAGTGCAGTGAGTCAAGAGAGTGCACTGCAGGACTGGGGATGCAGTGCAGTGAGTCCAGAGAGTGCACTGGCACCACTGGGGATGACCTGCAGTGAGTCCAGAGAGCGCACTGGCACCACTGGGGATGCACTGCAGTGAGTCCAGAGAGTGCACTGGCACCACTGGGGATGCAGTGCAGTGAGTCCAGAGAGTGCACTGGCACCACTGTGGATGCAGTGCAGTGAGTCCAGAGAGTGCACTGGCTCCACTGAGAATGCACTTCAGTGAGTCCAGAGTGTGCACTGGCACCACTGGGGATGCAGTGCAGTGAGTCAAGAGAGTGCACTGGCAGGATTGGGGATGCACTACAGTGAGTCCAGGGATAGCACTGGCACCACTGGGGATGCAGTGCAGTGAGTCCAGTGAGTGCACTGGCACCACTGGGGATGCAGTGCAGTGAGTCCAGAGAGTGCACTGGCACCACAGGTGATGCACTCCTGTGAGTCCAGAGAGTGCACTGGCACCACTTAAAATGCACTTCAGTGTGTCCAGAGAGTGCACTGGCACCACTGGGGATGCACTTCAGTGAGTCCAGAGAGTGCACTAGCGCCACTGGGGATGCAGTGCAGTGAGTCCAGAGAGTGCACTGGCACCAGTGGGGATGCAGTGCAGTGAGTCCAGTGAGTGTACTGGCACCACTGGGGATGCACTGCAGTGAGTCCAGAGAGTGCACTGGCACCACTGAGAATGCAGTGCAGTGAGTCCAGAGAGTGCACTGGCACCACTGGGGATGCACTGCAGTGAGTCCAGAGAGTGCACTGGCACCACTGGGGATGCACTGCAGTGAGTCCAGAGAGTGCACTGGCACCACTGGGGATGCCCTGCAGTGAGTCCAGAGAGTGCACTGGCACCACTGGGGATGCACTGCAGTGAGTCCAGAGAGTGCACTGGCACCACAGGGGATGCAGTGCAGTGAGTCCAGAGAGTGCACTGGCACCACTGGGGATGCAGTGCAGTGATTCCAGAGATTGCACTGGCACCACTGGGGATGCAGTGCAGTGAGTCCAGAGAGCGCACTGGCACCACTGGGGATGCAGTGCAGTGAGTCCAGAGAGTGCACTGGCACCAATGGGGATGCACTGCAGTGAGCCCAGAGAGTGCACTGGCACCACTGGGGATGCACTGCAGTGAGTCCAGTGAGTGCACTGGCACCACTGGGGAAGCAGTGCAGTGAGTCCAGAGAGTGCAGTGGCACCACTGGGGATGCAGTTTAGTGAGTCCAGAGAGTTCACTGGCACCAGTGGGGATGCAGTGCAGTGAGTCCAGAGAGTGCAGTGGCACCAATGGGGATGCACTGCAGTGAGTCCAGAGAGTGCACTGGCACCACTGAGAATGCACTTCAGTGAGTCCAGAGAGTGCACTGGCACCACTGGGGATGCACTGCAGTGAGTCCAGAGAGTGCAGTGGCACCACTGGGGATGCACTGCAGTGAGTCCAGAGAGTGCTTTGGCACCAGTGGGGATGCACTGCAGTTACTCCAGAGACTGCACTGGCACCACTGGGGATGCAGTGCAGTGAGTCCAGAGAGTGCACTGGCACCAGTGGGGATGCACTGCAGTGAGTCCAGAGAGTGCACTGGCACCACTGGGGATGCACTGCAGTGAGTCCAGAGAGTGCACTGTCACCACTGGGGATGCACTTCAGTGAGTCCACAGAGTGCACTGGCACCACTGGGGATGCAGTGCAGTGAGTCCAGTGAGTGCACTGGCACCACTGGGTATGCAGTGCAGTGAGTGCAGAGAGTGCACTGGCACCACTGGGGATGCAGTGCAGTGAGTCCAGAGAGTGCACTGGCACCACTGGGGATGCAGTGCTGTGAGTCCAGAGAGTGCACTGGCACCACTGGGGATGCACTGCTGTGAGTCCAGAGAGTGCTCTTGCACCACAGGGGATGCAGTGCAGTGAGTCCAGAGAGTGCACTGGCAGCACAGGGGATGCAGTGCAGTGAGTCCAGAGAGTGCACTGGCACCACTGGAGATGCAGTGCAGTGAGTCCAGAGATTGCAATGGCACCACTGCGGATGCACTTCAGTGAGTCCAGAGAGTGCACTGGCTCCAATGGGGATGCACTGCAGTGAGTCCAGAGAGTGCACTGGCACCACTGGGGATGCACTGCAGTGAGTCCAGAGAGTGTACTGGCACCACTGGGGATGCACTGATGTGAGTCCAGAGAGTGCACTGGCACCACTGAGAATGCACTTCAGTGAGTCCAGAGAGTGCACTGGCACCACTGGGGATGCAGTGCAGTGAGTCCACAGAGAGCAGTAGCACCACTGGGGATGCAGTGCAGTGAGTCCAGAGAGTGCGCTGGAACCACTGGGGATGCAGTGCAGTGAGTCCAGAGAGTGCACTGGCACCACTGGGGATGCAGTGCAGTGAGTCCAGAGAGTGCACTGGCACCAGTGGGGATGCACTGCAGTGAGTCCAGTGAGTGCATTGGCACCACTGGGGATGCAGTGCAGTGAGTCCAGAGAGTGCACTGGCACCACTGGGGATGCAGTTCAGTGGGTCCAGAGAGTGCACTGGCACCACTGAGAATGCACTTCAGTGAGTCCAGAGAGTGCACGGGCACCACTGGGGATGCAGTGCAGTGAGTCCAGAGATTGCACTGGCACCACTGGGGATGCAGTGCTGTGAGTCCAGAGATTGCACTGGCACCACTGGGGATGCAGTGCTGTGACTCCAGAGAGCGCACAGGCACCACTGGGGATGCAGTGCAGTGAGTCCAGAGAGTGCACTGGCACCACTGGGGATGCACTGCAGTGAGCCCAGAGAGTGCACTGGCACCAGTGGGGATGCACTGCAGTGAGTCCAGTGAGTGCACTGGCACCACTGGGAAAGCAGTGCAGTGAGTCCAGAGAGTGCAGAGGCACCACTGGGGATGCAGTTTAGTGAGTCCAGAGAGTGCACTGGCACCACTGGGGATGCAGTGCAGTGAGTCCAGTGAGTGTACTGCCACCACTGGGGTGCACTGCAGTGAGTCCAGAGAGTGCACTGGCACCACTGAGAATGCACTTCAGTGAGTCCAGAGAGTGCACTGGCACCACTCAGGGTGCAGTGCGGTGAGTCCAGAGAGTGCACTGGCACCACTGGGGATGCAGTACAGTGAGTCCAGAGAGTGCAATGGCACCACTTGGTATGCAGTGCAGTGAGTCCAGAGAGTGCACTGGCACCACTGGGGATGCACTGCAGTGAGTCCAGAGTGCACTGGCACCACTGGGGATGCACTGCAGTGAGTCCAGAGAGTGCACTGGCACCACCGGGAATGCACTGCAGTGAGTCCAGAGAGTGCACTGGCTCCACTGGGGATGCAGTGCAGTGAGTCCAGAGAGTGCACTGGCACCACTGGGGATGCAGTGACGCGAGTCCAGAGAGTGCACTGGCACCACTGGGGATGCCCTGCAGTGAGTCCAGAGAGTGCACTGGCACCACTGGGGATGCGCTGCAGTGAGTCCAGAGAGTGCACTGGCACAACTGGGGATGCAGCGCAGTGACTCTAGAGAGTGCACTGGCACCACTGCGGTTTCGGTGCAGTGAGTCCAGAGAGTGCACTGGCACCACAGGTGATGCAGTGCAGTGAGACCAGAGAGTGCACTGGCAGCACTGGGGATGCAGTGCAGTGAGTCCAGAGAGTGCACTGGCACCACAGGTGATGCAATCCAGTGAGTCCAGAGACTGCACTTGCACCACGGGGGATGCAGTGCAGTGACGCCAGAGAGTGCACTGGCAGCATTGGGGTGCAGTGCAGTGAGTCCAGAGAGTGCACTGGCACCACTGGGGATGCAGTGCAGTGAGTCCAGAGAGTGCACTGGCACCACTGGGGATGCACTGCAGTGAGTCCTGAGAGTGCACTGGCGATGCAGTGCAGTGAGTCCAGAGAGTGCACTGGCACCACTGGGGATGCAGCGCAGTGAGTCCAGAGAGTGCACTGGCCCCACTGGGGATGCACTGCAGTGAGTCCAGAGAGTGCACTGTCACTACTGGGGATGCAGTGCAGTGAGTCCAGAGAGTGCACTGGCACCACTGGGGATGCAGTGCAGTGAGTCCAGAGAGTGCACTGTCACCACTGGGGATGCACTGCTGTGAGTCCAGAGAGTGCTCTTGCACCACAGGGGATGCAGTGCAGTGAGTCCAGAGAGTGCATTGGCAGCACAGGGGATGCAGTGCAGTGAGTCCAGAGAGTGCACTGGCACCACTGGAGATGCAGTGCAGTGAGTCCAGAGAGTGCAATGGCACCACTGCGGATGCACTTCAGTGAGTCCAGAGAGTGCACTGGCTCCAATGGGGATGCACTGCAGTGAGTCCAGAGAGTGCACTGGCACCACTGGGGATGCACTGCAGTGAGTCCAGAGAGTGTACTGGCACCACTGGGGATGCACTGATGTGAGTCCAGAGAGTGCACTGGCACCACTGAGAATGCACTTCAGTGAGTCCAGAGAGTGCACTGGCACCACTGGGGATGCAGTGCAGTGAGTCCACAGAGTGCAGTAGCACCACTGGGGATGCAGTGCAGTGAGTCCAGAGAGTGCGCTGGAACCACTGGTGATGCAGTGCAGTGAGTCCAGAGAGTGCACTGGCACCACTGGGGATGCAGTGCAGTGAGTCCAGAGAGTGCACTGGCACCAGTGGGGATGCACTGCAGTGAGTCCAGTGAGTGCACTGGCACCACTGGGGATGCAGTGCAGTGAGTCCAGAGAGTGCACTGGCACCACTGGGGATGCAGTTCAGTGAGTCCAGAGATTGCACTGGCACCACTGGGGATGCAGTGCTGTGACTCCAGAGAGCGCACAGGCACCACTGGGGATGCAGTGCAGTGAGTCCAGAGAGTGCACTGGCACCACTGGGGATGCACTGCAGTGAGCCCAGAGAGTGCACTGGCACCAGTGGGGATGCACTGCAGTGAGTCCAGTGAGTGCACTGGCACCACTGGGAAAGCAGTGCAGTGAGTCCAGAGAGTGCAGAGGCACCACTGGGGATGCAGTTTAGTGAGTCCAGAGAGTGCACTGGCACCACTGGGGATGCAGTGCAGTGAGTCCAGTGAGTGTACTGGCACCACTGGGGGTGCACTGCAGTGAGTCCAGAGAGTGCACTGGCACCACTGAGAATGCACTTCAGTGAGTCCAGAGAGTGCACTGGCACCACTCAGGGTGCAGTGCGGTGAGTCCAGAGAGTGCACTGGCACCACTGGGGATGCAGTACAGTGAGTCCAGAGAGTGCACTGGCACCACTGGGTATGCAGTGCAGTGAGTCCAGAGAGTGCACTGGCACCACTGGGGATGCACTGCAGTGAGTCCAGAGTGCACTGGCACCACTGGGGATGCACTGCAGTGAGTCCAGAGAGTGCACTGGCACCACCGGGAATGCACTGCAGTGAGTCCAGAGAGTGCACTGGCTCCACTGGGGATGCAGTGCAGTGAGTCCAGAGAGTGCACTGGCACCACTGGGGATGCAGTGACGCGAGTCCAGAGAGTGCACTGGCACCACTGGGGATGCCCTGCAGTGAGTCCAGAGAGTGCACTGGCACCACTGGGGATGCGCTGCAGTGAGTCCAGAGAGTGCACTGGCACAACTGGGGATGCAGCGCAGTGATTCTAGAGAGTGCACTGGCACCACTGCGGTTGCGGTGCAGTGAGTCCAGAGAGTGCACTGGCACCACAGGTGATGCAGTGCAGTGAGACCAGAGAGTGCACTGGCAGCACTGGGGATGCAGTGCAGTGAGTCCAGAGAGTGCACTGGCACCACAGGTGATGCAATCCAGTGAGTCCAGAGACTGCACTTGCACCACGGGGGATGCAGTGCAGTGACGCCAGAGAGTGCACTGGCAGCATTGGGGTGCAGTGCAGTGAGTCCAGAGAGTGCACTGGCACCACTGGGGATGCAGTGCAGTGAGTCCAGAGAGTGCACTGGCACCACTGGGGATGCACTGCAGTGAGTCCTGAGAGTGCACTGGCGATGCAGTGCAGTGAGTCCAGAGAGTGCACTGGCACCACTGGGGATGCAGCGCAGTGAGTCCAGAGAGTGCACTGGCCCCACTGGGGATGCACTACAGTGAGTCCAGAGAGTGCACTGTCACTACTGGGGATGCAGTGCAGTGAGTCCAGAGAGTGCACTGGCACCACTGATAATGCACTTCAGTGAGTCCAGAGAGTGCACTGGCACCACTGGGGATGCACTGCAGTGAGTCCAGAGATTGCACTGGCACCACTGGGGATGCAGTTCAGTGAGACCAGAGAGTGCACTGGCACCATTGGGGATGCAGTGCAGTGAGTCCAGAGAGTGCACTGGCACCACTGAGAATGCACTTCAGTGAGTCCAGAGAGTGCACTGGCACCACTGGGGATGCAGTGCAGTGAGTCCAGAGATTGCACTGGCACCACTGGGGATGCAGTGCTGTGACTCCAGAGAGCGCACTGGCACCACTGTGGATGCACTGCAGTGAGTCCAGAGAGTGCACTGGCACCACTGGGGATGCACTGCAGTGAGTCCAGAGAGTGCACTGGCACCACTGGGGATGCACTGCAGTGACTCGAAAGAGTGCACTGGCAACACTGGGGAAGCAGTGCAGTGAGTCCAGAGAGTGCACTGGCACCACTGGGGATGCACTGCAGTGAGTCCAGAGAGTGCACTGTCACTACTGGGGATGCAGTGCAGTAAGTCCAGAGAGTGCACTGGCACCACTGAGAATGCACTTCAGTGAGTCCAGAGAGTGCACTGGCACCACTGGGGATGCACTGCAGTGAGTCCAGAGATTGCACTGGCACCACTGGGGATGCAGTACAGTGAGTCCACACAGTGCACTAGCACCACTGGGGATGCAGTGCAGTGAGTCCAGAGAGTGCACTGGCACCAGTGGGGATGCAGTGAAGAGAGTCCAGAGAGTGCGCTGGAACCACTGGGGATGCAGTGCAGTGAGTCCAGAGAGTGCACTGGCAGCACTGGGGATGCAGTGCAGTGAGTCCAGAGAGTGCACTGGCACCACTGGGGATGCACTGCAGTGAGTCCAGTGAGTGCACTGGGAACACTGGGGATGCAGTGCAGTGAGTCCTGAGAGTGCACTGGCACCACTGGGGAAGCAGTGCAGTGAGTCCAGAGAGTGCAGTGGCACCACTGGGGATGCAGTGCAGTGAGTCCAGAGAGTGCACTGGCAGCACTGGGGATGCAGTGCAGTGAGTCCAGAGAGTGCACTGGCACCACTGGGGATGCAGTGCAGTGAGTCCAGAGAGTGCACTGGCACCACTGAGAATGCAGTGCTGTGACTCCAGAGAGCGCACAGGCACCACTGGGGATGCAGTGCAGTGAGTCCAGAGAGTGCACTGGCACCACTGGGGATGCAGTGCAGTGAGCCCAGAGAGTGCACTGGCACCAGTGGGGATGCACTGCAGTCAGTCCAGTGAGTGCACTGGCACCACTGGGGAAGCAGTGCAGTGAGTCCAGAGAGTGCAGTGGCACCAGTGGGGATGCAGTTTAGTGAGTCCAGAGAGTGCACTGGCACCACTGGGGATGCAGTGCAGTGAGTCCAGTGAGTGTACTGGCACCACTGGGGATGCACTGCAGTGAGTCCAGAGATTGCACTGGCACCACTGAGAATGCACTTCAGTGAGTCCAGAGAGTGCACTGGCACCACTGGGGATGCAGTGCAGTGAGTCCAGAGAGTGCACTGGCACCACTGGGGATGCACTGCAGTGAGTCCAGAGAGTGCACTGGCACCACTGGGGATGCACTACAGTGAGTCCAGAGAGTGCACTGGCACCACTGAGAATGCACTTCAGTGAGTCCAGAGAGTGCACTGGCACCACTGGGGATGCAGTGCAGTGAGTCCAGAGAGTGCAGTGGCACCACTGGGGATGCAGTGCAGTGAGTCCAGTGAGTGCACTGGCACCACTGGCGATGCAGTGCAGTGAGTCCAGAGAGTGCAGTGGCACCACTGGTGATGCAGTTTAGTGAGTCCAGAGAGTGCACTGGTACCACTGGGGATGCAGTGCAGTGAGTCCAGTGAGTGTACTGGCACCACTGGGGATGCACTGCAGTGAGTCCAGAGATTGCACTGGCACCACTGAGAATGCACTGCAGTGAGTCCAGAGAGTGCACAGGCACCACTGGGGATGCAGTGCAGTGAGTCCAGAGAGTGCAGTGGCACCACTGGGGATGCACTGCAGTGAGTCCAGAGAGTGCACTGGCACCACTGGGGATGCACTGCAGTGAGTCCAGAGAGTGCACTGGCACCACTGAGAATGCACTTCAATGAGTCCAGAGAGTGCACTGGCACCACTGGGGATGCAGTGCAGTGAGTCCAGAGAGTGCAGTGGCACCAGTGGGGATGCACTGCAGTGAGTCCAGAGAGTGCACTGGCACCACTGGGGATGCAGTGCAGTGAGTCCAGAGAGTGCACTGGCACCACCGGGGATGCAGTGCAGTGAGTCCAGAGAGTGCACTGGCACCACTGGGGATGCAGTGCAGTGAGTCCAGAGATTGTACTGGCACCACTGGGGATGCAGTGCTGTGACTCCAGAGAGCGCACTGGCACCACCTGGGATGCAGTGCAGTGAGTCCAGAGAGTGCACTGGCACCACTGGGGATGCACTGCAGTGAGCCCAGAGAGTGCACTGGGACCAGTGGGGATGCACTGCAGTGAGTCCAGAGAGTGCACTGGCACCACTGAGAATGGACTTCAATGAGTCCAGAGAGTGCACTGGCACCACTGGGGATGCACTGCAGTGAGTCCAGAGAGTGCAGTGGCACCACTGGGGATGCACTGCAGTGAGTCCAGAGAGTGCTTTGGCACCAGTGGGGATGCACTGCAGTTACTCCAGAGACTGCACTGGCGCCACTGGGGATGCAGTGCAGTGAGTCCAGAGAGTGCACTGGCACCAGTGGGGATGCACTGCAGTGAGTCCAGAGAGTGCACTGTCACCACTGGGGATGCACTTCAGTGAGTCCACAGAGTGCACTGGCACCACTGGGGATGCAGTGCAGTGAGTCCAGAGAGTGCACTGGCACCACTGGGGATGCAGTGCAGTGAGTCCAGAGAGTGCACTGGCACCACTGGGGATGCAGTGCAGTGAGTCCAGAGAGTGCACTGGCACCACTGGGGATGCACTGCAGTGAGTCCAAAGAGTGCACTGTCACTACTGGGGATGCAGTGCAGTGAGTCCAGAGATTGCACTGGCACCACTGGGGATGAAGTGCAGTGAGTCCTGAGAGTGCACTGGCACCACTGGGGATGCACTGCAGTGAGTCCAGAGATTGCACTGGCACCACTGGGGATGCAGTACAGTGAGTCCACACAGTGCACTAGCACCACTGGGGATGCAGTGCAGTGAGTCCAGAGAGTGCACTGGCACCACTGGGGATGCAGTGCTGTGAGTCCAGAGAGTGCACTGGCACCACTGGGGATGCACTGCTGTGAGTCCAGAGAGTGCTCTTGCACCTCAGGGGATGCAGTGCAGTGACTCAAGAGAGTGCACTGGCAGCACTGGGGATGCAGTGCAGTGAGTCCAGAGAGTGCACTGGCACCACTGGAGATGCAGTGCAGTGAGTCCAGAGAGTGCAATGGCACCACTGCGGATGCACTGCAGTGAGTCCAGAGAGTGCACTGGCTCCACTGGGGATGCACTGCAGTGAGTCCAGAGAGTGCACTGGCACCACTGGGGATGCACTGCACTGAGTCCAGAGAGTGTACTGGCACCACTGGGGATGCACTGAAGTGAGTCCAGAGAGTGCACTGGCACCACTGAGAATGCACTTCAGTGAGTCCAGAGAGTGCACTGGCACCACTGGGGATGCAGTGCAGTGAGTCAAGAGAGTGCACTGCAGGACTGGGGATGCAGTGCAGTGAGTCCAGAGAGTGCACTGGCACCACTGGGGATGACCTGCAGTGAGTCCAGAGAGCGCACTGGCACCACTGGGGATGCACTGCAGTGAGTCCAGAGAGTGCACTGGCACCACTGGGGATGCAGTGCAGTGAGTCCAGAGAGTGCACTGGCACCACTGTGGATGCAGTGCAGTGAGTCCAGAGAGTGCACTGGCTCCACTGAGAATGCACTTCAGTGAGTCCAGAGTGTGCACTGGCACCACTGGGGATGCAGTGCAGTGAGTCAAGAGAGTGCACTGGCAGGATTGGGGATGCACTACAGTGAGTCCAGGGATAGCACTGGCACCACTGGGGATGCAGTGCAGTGAGTCCAGTGAGTGCACTGGCACCACTGGGGATGCAGTGCAGTGAGTCCAGAGAGTGCACTGGCACCACAGGTGATGCACTCCTGTGAGTCCAGAGAGTGCACTGGCACCACTTAAAATGCACTTCAGTGTGTCCAGAGAGTGCACTGGCACCACTGGGGATGCACTTCAGTGAGTCCAGAGAGTGCACTAGCGCCACTGGGGATGCAGTGCAGTGAGTCCAGAGAGTGCACTGGCACCACTGGGGATGCAGTGCAGTGAGTCCAGTGAGTGTACTGGCACCACTGGGGATGCACTGCAGTGAGTCCAGAGAGTGCACTGGCACCACTGAGAATGCAGTGCAGTGAGTCCAGAGAGTGCACTGGCACCACTGGGGATGCACTGCAGTGAGTCCAGAGAGTGCACTGGCACCACTGGGGATGCACTGCAGTGAGTCCAGAGAGTGCACTGGCCCCACTGGGGATGCAGTGCAGTGAGTCCAGAGAGTGCACTGGCACCACTGGGGATGCACTGCAGTGAGTCCAGAGAGTGCACTGGCACCACAGGGGATGCAGTGCAGTGAGTCCAGAGAGTGCACTGGCACCACTGGGGATGCAGTGCAGTGATTCCAGAGATTGCACTGGCACCACTGGGGATGCAGTGCAGTGAGTCCAGAGAGCGCACTGGCACCACTGGGGATGCAGTGCAGTGAGTCCAGAGAGTGCACTGGCACCAATGGGGATGCACTGCAGTGAGCCCAGAGAGTGCACTGGCACCACTGGGGATGCACTGCAGTGAGTCCAGTGAGTGCACTGGCACCACTGGGGAAGCAGTGCAGTGAGTCCAGAGAGTGCAGTGGCACCACTGGGGATGCAGTTTAGTGAGTCCAGAGAGTGCACTGGCACCAGTGGGGATGCAGTGCAGTGAGTCCAGTGAGTGTACTGGCACCAATGGGGATGCACTGCAGTGAGTCCAGAGAGTGCACTGGCACCACTGAGAATGCACTTCAGTGAGTCCAGAGAGTGCACTGGCACCACTGGGGATGCACTGCAGTGAGTCCAGAGAGTGCAGTGGCACCACTGGGGATGCACTGCAGTGAGTCCAGAGAGTGCTTTGGCACCAGTGGGGATGCACTGCAGTTACTCCAGAGACTGCACTGGCACCACTGGGGATGCAGTGCAGTGAGTCCAGAGAGTGCACTGGCACCAGTGGGGATGCACTGCAGTGAGTCCAGAGAGTGCACTGGCACCACTGGGGATGCACTGCAGTGAGTCCAGAGAGTGCACTGTCACCACTGGGGATGCACTTCAGTGAGTCCACAGAGTGCACTGGCACCACTGGGGATGCAGTGCAGTGAGTCCAGTGAGTGCACTGGCACCACTGGGTATGCAGTGCAGTGAGTGCAGAGAGTGCACTGGCACCACTGGGGATGCAGTGCAGTGAGTCCAGAGAGTGCACTGGCACCACTGGGGATGCAGTGCTGTGAGTCCAGAGAGTGCACTGGCACCACTGGGGATGCACTGCTGTGAGTCCAGAGAGTGCTCTTGCACCACAGGGGATGCAGTGCAGTGAGTCCAGAGAGTGCACTGGCAGCACAGGGGATGCAGTGCAGTGAGTCCAGAGAGTGCACTGGCACCACTGGAGATGCAGTGCAGTGAGTCCAGAGATTGCAATGGCACCACTGCGGATGCACTTCAGTGAGTCCAGAGAGTGCACTGGCTCCAATGGGGATGCACTGCAGTGAGTCCAGAGAGTGCACTGGCACCACTGGGGATGCACTGCAGTGAGTCCAGAGAGTGTACTGGCACCACTGGGGATGCACTGATGTGAGTCCAGAGAGTGCACTGGCACCACTGAGAATGCACTTCAGTGAGTCCAGAGAGTGCACTGGCACCACTGGGGATGCAGTGCAGTGAGTCCACAGAGTGCAGTAGCACCACTGGGGATGCAGTGCAGTGAGTCCAGAGAGTGCGCTGGAACCACTGGGGATGCAGTGCAGTGAGTCCAGAGAGTGCACTGGCACCACTGGGGATGCAGTGCAGTGAGTCCAGAGAGTGCACTGGCACCAGTGGGGATGCACTGCAGTGAGTCCAGTGAGTGCACTGGCACCACTGGGGATGCAGTGCAGTGAGTCCAGAGAGTGCACTGGCACCACTGGGGATGCAGTTCAGTGAGTCCAGAGAGTGCACTGGCACCACTGAGAATGCACTTCAGTGAGTCCAGAGAGTGCACGGGCACCACTGGGGATGCAGTGCAGTGAGTCCAGAGATTGCACTGGCACCACTGGGGATGCAGTGCTGTGAGTCCAGAGATTGCACTGGCACCACTGGGGATGCAGTGCTGTGACTCCAGAGAGCGCACAGGCACCACTGGGGATGCAGTGCAGTGAGTCCAGAGAGTGCACTGGCACCACTGGGGATGCACTGCAGTGAGCCCAGAGAGTGCACTGGCACCAGTGGGGATGCACTGCAGTGAGTCCAGTGAGTGCACTGGCACCACTGGGAAAGCAGTGCAGTGAGTCCAGAGAGTGCAGAGGCACCACTGGGGATGCAGTTTAGTGAGTCCAGAGAGTGCACTGGCACCACTGGGGATGCAGTGCAGTGAGTCCAGTGAGTGTACTGGCACCACTGGGGGTGCACTGCAGTGAGTCCAGAGAGTGCACTGGCACCACTGAGAATGCACTTCAGTGAGTCCAGAGAGTGCACTGGCACCACTCAGGGTGCAGTGCGGTGAGTCCAGAGAGTGCACTGGCACCACTGGGGATGCAGTACAGTGAGTCCAGAGAGTGCACTGGCACCACTGGGTATGCAGTGCAGTGAGTCCAGAGAGTGCACTGGCACCACTGGGGATGCACTGCAGTGAGTCCAGAGTGCACTGGCACCACTGGGGATGCACTGCAGTGAGTCCAGAGAGTGCACTGGCACCACCGGGAATGCACTGCAGTGAGTCCAGAGAGTGCACTGGCTCCACTGGGGATGCAGTGCAGTGAGTCCAGAGAGTGCACTGGCACCACTGGGGATGCAGTGACGCGAGTCCAGAGAGTGCACTGGCACCACTGGGGATGCCCTGCAGTGAGTCCAGAGAGTGCACTGGCACCACTGGGGATGCGCTGCAGTGAGTCCAGAGAGTGCACTGGCACAACTGGGGATGCAGCGCAGTGACTCTAGAGAGTGCACTGGCACCACTGCGGTTTCGGTGCAGTGAGTCCAGAGAGTGCACTGGCACCACAGGTGATGCAGTGCAGTGAGACCAGAGAGTGCACTGGCAGCACTGGGGATGCAGTGCAGTGAGTCCAGAGAGTGCACTGGCACCACAGGGGATGCAATCCAGTGAGTCCAGAGACTGCACTTGCACCACGGGGGATGCAGTGCAGTGACGCCAGAGAGTGCACTGGCAGCATTGGGGTGCAGTGCAGTGAGTCCAGAGAGTGCACTGGCACCACTGGGGATGCAGTGCAGTGAGTCCAGAGAGTGCACTGGCACCACTGGGGATGCACTGCAGTGAGTCCTGAGAGTGCACTGGCGATGCAGTGCAGTGAGTCCAGAGAGTGCACTGGCACCACTGGGGATGCAGCGCAGTGAGTCCAGAGAGTGCACTGGCCCCACTGGGGATGCAGTGCAGTGAGTCCAGAGAGTGCACTGTCACTACTGGGGATCCAGTGCAGTGAGTCCAGAGAGTGCACTGGCACCAGTGGGGATGCAGTGCAGTGAGTCCAGAGAGTGCACTGGCACCACTGGGGATGCACTGCTGTGAGTCCAGAGAGTGCTCTTGCACCACAGGGGATGCAGTGCAGTGAGTCCAGAGAGTGCACTGGCAGCACAGGGGATGCAGTGCAGTGAGTCCAGAGAGTGCACTGGCACCACTGGAGATGCAGTGCAGTGAGTCCAGAGAGTGCAATGGCACCACTGCGGATGCACTTCAGTGAGTCCAGAGAGTGCACTGGCTCCAATGGGGATGCACTGCAGTGAGTCCAGAGAGTGCACTGGCACCACTGGGGATGCACTGCAGTGAGTCCAGAGAGTGTACTGGCACCACTGGGGATGCACTGATGTGAGTCCAGAGAGTGCACTGGCACCACTGAGAATGCACTTCAGTGAGTCCAGAGAGTGCACTGGCACCACTGGGGATGCAGTGCAGTGAGTCCACAGAGTGCAGTAGCACCACTGGGGATGCAGTGCAGTGAGTCCAGAGAGTGCGCTGGAACCACTGGTGATGCAGTGCAGTGAGTCCAGAGAGTGCACTGGCACCACTGGGGATGCAGTGCAGTGAGTCCAGAGAGTGCACTGGCACCAGTGGGGATGCACTGCAGTGAGTCCAGTGAGTGCACTGGCACCACTGGGGATGCAGTGCAGTGAGTCCAGAGAGTGCACTGGCACCACTGGGGATGCAGTTCAGTGAGTCCAGAGATTGCACTGGCACCACTGGGGATGCAGTGCTGTGACTCCAGAGAGCGCACAGGCACCACTGGGGATGCAGTGCAGTGAGTCCAGAGAGTGCACTGGCACCACTGGGGATGCACTGCAGTGAGCCCAGAGAGTGCACTGGCACCAGTGGGGATGCACTGCAGTGAGTCCAGTGAGTGCACTGGCACCACTGGGAAAGCAGTGCAGTGAGTCCAGAGAGTGCAGAGGCACCACTGGGGATGCAGTTTAGTGAGTCCAGAGAGTGCACTGGCACCACTGGGGATGCAGTGCAGTGAGTCCAGTGAGTGTACTGGCACCACTGGGGGTGCACTGCAGTGAGTCCAGAGAGTGCACTGGCACCACTGAGAATGCACTTCAGTGAGTCCAGAGAGTGCACTGGCACCACTCAGGGTGCAGTGCGGTGAGTCCAGAGAGTGCACTGGCACCACTGGGGATGCAGTACAGTGAGTCCAGAGAGTGCACTGGCACCACTGGGTATGCAGTGCAGTGAGTCCAGAGAGTGCACTGGCACCACTGGGGATGCACTGCAGTGAGTCCAGAGTGCACTGGCACCACTGGGGATGCACTGCAGTGAGTCCAGAGAGTGCACTGGCACCACCGGGAATGCACTGCAGTGAGTCCAGAGAGTGCACAAGCTCCACTGGGGATGCAGTGCAGTGAGTCCAGAGAGTGCACTGGCACCACTGGGGATGCAGTGACGCGAGTCCAGAGAGTGCACTGGCACCACTGGGGATGCCCTGCAGTGAGTCCAGAGAGTGCACTGGCACCACTGGGGATGCGCTGCAGTGAGTCCAGAGAGTGCACTGGCACAACTGGGGATGCAGCGCAGTGATTCTAGAGAGTGCACTGGCACCACTGCGGTTGCGGTGCAGTGAGTCCAGAGAGTGCACTGGCACCACAGGTGATGCAGTGCAGTGAGACCAGAGAGTGCACTGGCAGCACTGGGGATGCAGTGCAGTGAGTCCAGAGAGTGCACTGGCACCACAGGTGATGCAATCCAGTGAGTCCAGAGACTGCACTTGCACCACGGGGGATGCAGTGCAGTGACGCCAGAGAGTGCACTGGCAGCATTGGGGTGCAGTGCAGTGAGTCCAGAGAGTGCACTGGCACCACTGGGGATGCAGTGCAGTGAGTCCAGAGAGTGCACTGGCACCACTGGGGATGCACTGCAGTGAGTCCTGAGAGTGCACTGGCGATGCAGTGCAGTGAGTCCAGAGAGTGCACTGGCACCACTGGGGATGCAGCGCAGTGAGTCCAGAGAGTGCACTGGCCCCACTGGGGATGCACTGCAGTGAGTCCAGAGAGTGCACTGTCACTACTGGGGATGCAGTGCAGTGAGTCCAGAGAGTGCACTGGCACCACTGATAATGCACTTCAGTGAGTCCAGAGAGTGCACTGGCACCACTGGGGATGCACTGCAGTGAGTCCAGAGATTGCACTGGCACCACTGGGGATGCAGTTCAGTGAGACCAGAGAGTGCACTGGCACCATTGGGGATGCAGTGCAGTGAGTCCAGAGAGTGCACTGGCACCACTGAGAATGCACTTCAGTGAGTCCAGAGAGTGCACTGGCACCACTGGGGATGCAGTGCAGTGAGTCCAGAGATTGCACTGGCACCACTGGGGATGCAGTGCTGTGACTCCAGAGAGCGCACTGGCACCACTGGGGATGCACTGCAGTGAGTCCAGAGAGTGCACTGGCACCACTGGGGGTGCACTGCAGTGAGTCCAGAGAGTGCACTGGCACCACTGGGGATGCACTGCAGTGACTCGAAAGAGTGCACTGGCAACACTGGGGAAGCAGTGCAGTGAGTCCAGAGAGTGCACTGGCACCACTGGGGATGCACTGCAGTGAGTCCAGAGAGTGCACTGTCACTACTGGGGATGCAGTGCAGTAAGTCCAGAGAGTGCACTGGCACCACTGAGAATGCACTTCAGTGAGTCCAGAGAGTGCACTGGCACCACTGGGGATGCACTGCAGTGAGTCCAGAGATTGCACTGGCACCACTGGGGATGCAGTACAGTGAGTCCACACAGTGCACTAGCACCACTGGGGATGCAGTGCAGTGAGTCCAGAGAGTGCACTGGCACCAGTGGGGATGCAGTGAAGAGAGTCCAGAGAGTGCGCTGGAACCACTGGGGATGCAGTGCAGTGAGTCCAGAGAGTGCACTGGCACCACTGGGGATGCAGTGCAGTGACTCCAGAGAGTGCACTGGCACCACTGGGGATGCACTGCAGTGAGTCCAGTGAGTGCACTGGGAACACTGGGGATGCAGTGCAGTGAGTCCAGAGAGTGCACTGGCACCACTGGGGAAGCAGTGCAGTGAGTCCAGAGAGTGCAGTGGCACCACTGGGGATGCAGTGCAGTGAGTCCAGAGAGTGCACTGGCAGCACTGGGGATGCAGTGCAGTGAGTCCAGAGAGTGCACTGGCACCACTGGGGATGCAGTGCAGTGAGTCCAGAGAGTGCACTGGCACCACTGAGAATGCAGTGCTGTGACTCCAGAGAGCGCACAGGCACCACTGGGGATGCAGTGCAGTGAGTCCAGAGAGTGCACTGGCACCACTGGGGATGCAGTGCAGTGAGCCCAGAGAGTGCACTGGCACCAGTGGGGATGCACTGCAGTCAGTCCAGTGAGTGCACTGGCACCACTGGGGAAGCAGTGCAGTGAGTCCAGAGAGTGCAGTGGCACCAGTGGGGATGCAGTTTAGTGAGTCCAGAGAGTGCACTGGCACCACTGGGGATGCAGTGCAGTGAGTCCAGAGAGTGTACTGGCACCACTGGGGATGCACTGCAGTGAGTCCAGAGATTGCACTGGCACCACTGAGAATGCACTTCAGTGAGTCCAGAGAGTGCACTGGCACCACTGGGGATGCAGTGCAGTGAGTCCAGAGAGTGCACTGGCACCACTGGGGATGCACTGCAGTGAGTCCAGAGAGTGCACTGGCACCACTGGGGATGCACTACAGTGAGTCCAGAGAGTGCACTGGCACCACTGAGAATGCACTTCAGTGAGTCCAGAGAGTGCACTGGCACCACTGGGGATGCAGTGCAGTGAGTCCAGAGAGTGCAGTGGCACCACTGGGGATGCAGTGCAGTGAGTCCAGTGAGTGCACTGGCACCACTGGCGATGCAGTGCAGTGAGTCCACAGAGTGCACTAGCACCACTGGGGATGCAGTTTAGTGAGTCCAGAGAGTGCACTGGTACCACTGGGGATGCAGTGCAGTGAGTCCAGTGAGTGTACTGGCACCACTGGGGATGCACTGCAGTGAGTCCAGAGATTGCACTGGCACCACTGAGAATGCACTGCAGTGAGTCCAGAGAGTGCACAGGCAGCACTGGGGATGCAGTGCAGTGAGTCCAGAGAGTGCAGTGGCACCACTGGGGATGCACTGCAGTGAGTCCAGAGAGTGCACTGGCACCACTGGGGATGCACTGCAGTGAGTCCAGAGAGTGCACTGGCACCACTGAGAATGCACTTCAATGAGTCCAGAGAGTGCACTGGCACCACTGGGGATGCAGTGCAGTGAGTCCAGAGAGTGCAGTGGCACCAGTGGGGATGCACTGCAGTGAGTCCAGAGAGTGCACTGGCACCACTGGGGATGCAGTGCAGTGAGTCCAGAGAGTGCACTGGCACCACCGGGGATGCAGTGCAGTGAGTCCAGAGAGTGCACTGGCACCACTGGGGATGCAGTGCAGTGAGTCCAGAGATTGTACTGGCACCACTGGGGATGCAGTGCTGTGACTCCAGAGAGCGCACTGGCACCACCTGGGATGCAGTGCAGTGAGTCCAGAGAGTGCACTGGCACCACTGGGGATGCACTGCAGTGAGCCCAGAGAGTGCACTGGCACCAGTGGGGATGCACTGCAGTGAGTCCAGAGAGTGCACTGGCACCACTGAGAATGGACTTCAATGAGTCCAGAGAGTGCACTGGCACCACTGGGGATGCACTGCAGTGAGTCCAGAGAGTGCAGTGGCACCACTGGGGATGCACTGCAGTGAGTCCAGAGAGTGCTTTGGCACCAGTGGGGATGCACTGCAGTTACTCCAGAGACTGCACTGGCGCCACTGGGGATGCAGTGCAGTGAGTCCAGAGAGTGCACTGGCACCAGTGGGGATGCACTGCAGTGAGTCCAGAGAGTGCACTGTCACCACTGGGGATGCACTTCAGTGAGTCCACAGAGTGCACTGGCACCACTGGGGATGCAGTGCAGTGAGTCCAGAGAGTGCACTGGCACCACTGGGGATGCAGTGCAGTGAGTCCAGAGAGTGCACTGGCACCACTGGGGATGCAGTGCAGTGAGTCCAGAGAGTGCACTGGCACCACTGGGGATGCACTGCAGTGAGTCCAAAGAGTGCACTGTCACTACTGGGGATGCAGTGCAGTGAGTCCAGAGATTGCACTGGCACCACTGGGGATGAAGTGCAGTGAGTCCTGAGAGTGCACTGGCACCACTGGGGATGCACTGCAGTGAGTCCAGAGATTGCACTGGCACCACTGGGGATGCAGTACAGTGAGTCCACACAGTGCACTAGCACCACTGGGGATGCAGTGCAG
Organism: Anser anser; assembly: GCF_964211835.1. Lineage (NCBI taxonomy): Eukaryota > Metazoa > Chordata > Aves > Anseriformes > Anatidae > Anser > Anser anser. Next base: position 111,198,917 of record NC_139722.1, read on the forward strand.
TGAGTCCAGAGAGTGCACTGGCACCACTGGGGATGCAGTGCAGTGAGTCCAGAGAGTGCACTGGCACCACTGGGGATGCACTGCTGTGAGTCCAGAGAGTGCTCTTGCACCACAGGGGATGCAGTGCAGTGACTCAAGAGAGTGCACTGGCAGCACTGGGGATGCAGTGCAGTGAGTCCAGAGAGTGCACTGGCACCACTGGAGATGCAGTGCAGTGAGTCCAGAGAGTGCAATGGCACCACTGCGGATGCACTGCAGTGAGTCCAGAGAGTGCACTGGCTCCACTGGGGATGCACTGCAGTGAGTCCAGAGAGTGCACTGGCACCACTGGGGATGCACTGCACTGAGTCCAGAGAGTGTACTGGCACCACTGGGGATGCACTGAAGTGAGTCCAGAGAGTGCACTGGCACCACTGAGAATGCACTTCAGTGAGTCCAGAGAGTGCACTGGCACCACTGGGGATGCACTGCAGTGAGTCCACAGAGTGCACTAGCACCACTGGGGATGCAGTGCAGTGAGTCCAGAGAGTGCGCTGGAACCACTGGGGATGCAGTGCAGTGAGTCCAGAGAGTGCACTGGCACCACTGGGGATGCACTGCAGTGAGTCCAGAGAGTGCACTGGCACCAGTGGCGATGCACTGCAGTGAGTCCAGAGAGTGCTCTGGCACCACTGGGGATGCAGTGCAGTGAGTCCAGAGAGTGCACTGGCACCACTGGGGAAGCAGTGCAGTGAGTCCAGAGAGTGCAGTGGCACCACTTGGGATGCAGTGCAGTGAGTCCAGAGAGTGCACTGGCACCACTGGGGATGCAGTGCAGTGAGTCCAGAGAGTGCACTGGCACCACTGGGGATGCAGTGCAGTCAGTCCAGTGAGTGCACTGGCACCACTGGGGGTGCAGTACAGTGAGTCCAGAGAGTGCACTGGCACCACTGGGGATGCAGTGCAGTGAGTCCAGACAGTGCACTGGCACCACTGGGGATGCCCTGCAGTGAGTCCAGAGAGTGCACTGGCACCACTGGGGATGCACTGCAGTGAGCCCAGAGAGTGCACTGGCACCAGTGGGGATGCACTGCAGTGAGTCCAGTGAGTGCACTGGCACCACTGGGGAAGCAGTGCAGTGAGTCCAGAGAGTGCAGAGGCACCACTGGTGATGCAGTTTAGTGAGTCCAGAGAGTGCACTGGCACCACTGGTGATGCACTGCAGTGAGTCCAGAGAGTGCACTGGCACCACTGAAAATGCACTTCAGTGAGTCCAGAGAGTGCACTGGCACCACTGGGGATGCAGTGCAGTGAGTCCAGAGAGTGCACTGGCACCACTGGGGATGCGGTGCCGGGAGTCCAGAGAGTGCTTTGGCACCAGTGGGGATGCACTGCAGTTACTCCAGAGACTGCACTGTCACCACTGGGAATGCACTTCAGTGAGTCCACAGAGTGCACTGGCACCACTGGGGATGCAGTGCAGTGAGTCCAGAGAGTGCACTGGCACCACTGGGGATGCAGTGCAGTGAATCCAGTGAGTGCACTGGCACCACTGGGGATGCAGTGCTGTGACTCCAGAGAGTGCACTGGCACCACTGGGGATGCAGTGCAGTGAGTCCAGAGAGTGCACTGGCACCACTGGGGATGCACTGCAGTGAGTCCAGAGAGTGCACTGTCACTACTGGGGATGCAGTGCAGTGAGTCCAGAGAGTGCACTGGCACCACTGGGGATGCAGTGCAGTGAGTCCTGAGAGTGCACTGGCACCACTGGGGATGCACTGCAGTGAGTCCAGAGATTGCACTGGCACCACTGGGGATGCAGTACAGTGAGTCCAGAGAGTGCACTGGCACCACTGGGGATGCAGTGCAGTGAGTCCAGAGAGTGCACTGGCACCACTGGGGATGCAGTGCAGTGAGTCCAGAGAGTGCACTGGCACCACTGGTGATGCACTGCTGTGAGTCCAGAGAGTGCTCTTGCATCACAGGGGATGCAGTGCAGTGACTCAAGAGAGTGCACTGGCAGCACTGGGGATGCAGTGCAGTGAGTCCAGAGAGTGCACTGGCACCACTGGAGATGCAGTGCAGTGAGTCCAGAGAGTGCAATGGCACCACTGCGGATGCACTGCAGTGAGTCCAGAGAGTGCACTGGCTCCACTGGGGATGCACTGCAGTGAGTCCAGAGAGTGCACTGACACCACTGGGGATGCACTGAAGTGAGTCCAGAGAGTGCACTGGCACCACTGAGAATGCACTTCAGTGAGTCCAGAGAGTGCACTGGCACCACTGGGGATGCACTGCAGTGAGTCCACAGAGTACACTAGCACCACTGGGGATGCAGTGCAGTGAGTCCAGAGAGTGCGCTGGAACCACTGGGGATGCAGTGCAGTGAGTCCAGAGAGTGCACTGGCACCACTGGGGATGCAGTGCAGTGAGTCCAGAGAGTGCACTGGCACCAGTGGGGATGCACTGCAGTGAGTGCAGTGAGTGCACTGGCACCACTGGGGATGCAGTGCAGTGAGTCCAGAGAGTGCACTGGCACCACTGGGGAAGCAGTGCAGTGAGTCCAGAGAGTGCAGTGGCACCACTAGGGATGGACTGCAGTGAGTCCAGAGAGTGCACTGGCAGCACTGGGGATGCAGTGCAGTGAGTCCAGAGAGTGCACTGGCACCACTGGGGATGCAGTTCAGTGAGTCCAGAGAGTGCACTGGCACCACTGGGGATGCAGTGCAGTGAGTCCAGAGAGTGCACTGGCACCACTGAGAATGCACTTCAGTGAGTCCAGAGAGTGCACTGGCACCACTGGGGATGCAGTGCAGTGAGTCCAGAGATTGCACTGGCACCACTGGGGATGCAGTGCTGTGACTCCAGAGAGCGCACAGGCACCACTGGGGATGCAGTGCAGTGAGTCCAGAGAGTGCACTGGCACCACTGGGGATGCACTGCAGTGAGCCCAGAGAGTGCACTGGCACCACTGGGGATGCACTGCAGTGAGTCCAGTGAGTGCACTGGCACCACTGGGGAAGCAGTGCAGTGAGTCCAGAGAGTGCAGAGGCACCACTGGTGATGCAGTTTAGTGAGTCCAGAGAGTGCACTGGCACCACTGGGGATGCACTGCAGTGAGTCCAGTGAGTGTACTGGCACCACTGGGGATGCACTGCAGTGAGTCCAGAGAGTGCACTGGCACCACTGGGGATGCAGTGCTGTGACTCCAGAGAGTGCACTGGCACCACTGGGGATGCAGTGCAGTGAGTCCAGAGAGTGCACTGGCACCACTGGGGATGCGGTGCCGGGAGTCCAGAGAGTGCTTTGGCACCAGTGGGGATGCACTGCAGTTACTCCAGAGACTGCACTGGCACCACTGGGGATGCAGTGCAGTGAGTCCAGAGAGTGCACTGGCACCAGTGGGGATGCACTGCAGTGAGTCCAGAGAGTGCACTGTCACCACTGGGGATGCACTGCAGTGAGTCCAGAGAGTGCACTGTCACCACTGGGCATGCAGTGCAGTGAGTCCACAGAGTGCACTGGCACCACTGGGGATGCAGTGCAGTGAGTCCAGAGAGTGCACTGGCACCACTGGGGATGCACTGCAGTGAATCCAGTGAGTGCACTGGAACCACTGGGGATACAGTGCAGTGAGTCCAGAGAGTGCACTGGCACCACTGGGGATGCAGTGCAGTGAGTCCAGAGAGTGCACTGGCACCACTGGGGATGCTTTGCAGTGAGTCCAGAGAGTGCACTGGCACCACAGATGATGCAGTACAGTGAGTCCAGAGAGTGCACTGGCACCACTGGGGATGCACTGCAGTGAGTCCAGAGAGTGCACTGGCACCACTGGTGATGCACTGCAGTGAGTCCAGAGATTGCACTGGCACCACTGTGGATGCAGTGCAGTGAGTCCAGAGACTTCACTGGCACCACTGGGAATGCAGAGAAGTGAGTGCAGAGAGTGCACTGGCACCACTGGGGATGCAGTGCAGTGAGTCCAGAGAGTGCACTGGCACCACTGGGGATGCAGTGCAGTGAGTCCAGAGAGTGCTCTGGCACCACTGGGGATGCAGTGCAGTGAGTCCAGAGAGTGCACTGGCACCAATGGGGCTGCAGTGCAGTGAGTCCAAAGAGTGCACTGGCACCACTGGGAATGCACTGCAGTGAGTCCAGAGAGTGCACTGGCACCACTGGTGATGCAGTACAGTGAGTCCAGAGAGTGCACTGGCACCACTGGGGATGCACTGCAGTGAGTCCAGAGAGTGCACTGGCACCACTGGGGATGCACTACAGTGAGTCCAGAGATTGCACTGGCACCACTGGGGATGCAGTGCAGTGAGTCCAGAGAGTGCACTGGCACCACTGGGGTGCAGTGCATTGAGTCCAGAGAGTGCACTGGCCCAACTGGGGATGCACTTCAGTGAGTCCAGAGAGTGCACTGGCACCAGTGGGGATGCACTGCAGTGAGTCCAGAGAGTGCACTGGCACCACTGGGGATGCACTGCAGTGAGTCCAGAGAGTACACTGGCACCAGTGGGGATGCAGTGCAGTGAGTCCAGAGAGTGCACTGGCACCACTGGGGATGCACTGCAGTGAGTCCAGAGAGTGCACTGGCACCAGTGGGGATGCACTTCAGTGAGTCCAGAGAGTGTACTGACACCACTGGGGATGCGGTGCAGTGAGTCCAGAGAGTGCACTGGCACCACTGGGGATGCAGTGCAGTGAGTCCAGAGAGTGCTCTGGCACCACTGGGGATGCACTGCAGTGAGTCCAGAGACTGCACTGGCACCGCTGGGGATGCACTGCAGTGAGTCCAGACAGTGCACTGGCACCACTGGGGATGCCCTGCAGTGAGTCCAGAGAGTGCACTGGCACCACTGGGGATGCAGTGCAGTGAGTCCAGAGAGTGCACTGGCACCACTGGGGATGCAGTGCAGTGAGTCCAGAGAGTGCACTGGCACCACTGGGGCTTCAGTGCAGTGAGTCCAGAGAGTGCACTGGCACCACTGGGGATGCACTGCAGTGAGTCCAGAGAGTGCACTGGCACCACTGGGGATGCACTGCAGTGAGTCCAGAGAGTGCACTGGCACAACTGGGGATGCAGTACAGTGAGTCCACAGAGTGCACTGGCACCAGTGGGTATGCAGTACAGTGAGTCCAGAGAGTGCACTGGCACCACTGGGGATGCGGTGCTGGGAGTCCAGAGAGTGCTTTGGCACCAGTGGGGATGCAGTGCAGTTACTCCAGAGACTGCACTGGCACCACTGGGGATGCACTGCAGTGAGTCCAGAGAGTGCACTGGCACCACTGGGGAAGCCGTGCAGTGAGTCCAGAGAGTGCAGTGGACCCACTGGTGATGCAGTTTAGTGAGTCAAGTGAGTGTACTGGCAACACTGGGGATGCACTGCAGTGAGTCCAGAGAGTGCACTGGCACCACTGAGAATGCACTTCAATGAGTCCAGAGAGTGCACTGGCACCACTGGGGATGCACTGCAGTGAGTCCAGAGAGTGCACTGGCACCACTGGGGATGCACTGCAGTGGGTCCAGAGAGTGCTTTGTCACCAGTGGGGATGCACTGCAGTTACTCCAGAGACTGCACTGGCACCACTGGGGATGCAGTGCAGTGAGTCCAGAGAGTGCACTGGCACCACTGGGGATGCACTGCAGTGAGTCCAGAGAGTGCACTGTCACCACTGGGGATGCACTGCAGTGAGTCCAGAGAGTGCACTGTCACCACTGGGCATGCAGTACAGTGAGTCCACAGAGTGCACTGGCACCACTGGGGATGGAGTGCAGTGAGTCCAGAGAGTGCACTGGCACCACTGGGGATGCACTGCAGTGAATCCAGTGAGTGCACTGGCACCACTGGGGATACAGTGCAGTGAGTCCAGAGAGTGCACTGGCACCACTGGGGATGCAGTGCAGTGAGTCCAGAGAGTGCACTGGCACCACTGGGGATGCAGTGCAGTGAGTCCAGAGAGTGCACTGGCACCACAGATGATGCAGTACAGTGAGTCCAGTGAGTGCACTGGCACCACTAGGGATGTAGTGCAGTGACTCGAGAGAGTGCACTTGCACCACTGGGGATGCAGTGCAGTGAGTCCAGAGAGTGCACTGGCACCACTGGGGATGCACTGCAGTGAGTCCAGAGAGTGCACTGGCACCACTGGGGATGCACTGCAGTGAGTCCAGAGAGTGCACTGGCACCACTGGTGATGCACTGCAGTGAGTCCAGAGATTGCACTGGCACCACTGGGGAATGCAGTACAGTGAGTCCAGAGAGTGCACTGGCACCAGTGGGGATGCAGTGCAGTGAGTCCAGAGAGTGCACTGGCACCACTGGGGATGCACTGCAGTGAGTCCAGAGAGTACACTGGCACCAGTGGGGATGCAGTGCAGTGAGTCCAGAGAGTGCACTGGCACCACTGGGGATGTGTCCAGTGAGTCCAGTGAGTGCACTGGGAACACTGGGGATGCACTTCAGTGAGTCCAGAGAGTACACTGGCACCAATGGGGATGCAGTGCAGTCAGTCCAGTGAGTGCACTGGCACCACTGGGGGTGCAGTACAGTGAGTCCAGAGAGTGCACTGGCACCACTGGGGATGCACTGCAGTGAGTCCAGAGAGTGCACTGGCACCACTGGGGATGCAGTGCAGTGAGTCCAGAGAGTGCACTGGCACCACTGGGGATGCAGTGCAGTGAGTCCAGAGAGTGCACTGGCACCACTGGGGATGCAGTGCAGTGAGTCCAGAGAGTGCACTGGCACCACTGGGGATGCACTGCAGTGAGTCCAGAGAGTGCACTGTCACCACTGGGGATGCAGTACAGTGAGTCCACAGAGTGCACTGGCACCAGTGGGTATGCAGTACAGTGAGTCCAGAGAGTGCACTGGCAACACTGGGCATGCAGTGCAGTGAGTCCAGAGAGTGCACTGGCACCACTGGGGATGCGGTGCTGGGAGTCCAGAGAGTGCTTTGGCACCAGTGGGGATGCAGTGCAGTTACTCCAGAGACTGCACTGGCACCACCGGGGATGCAGTGCAGTGAGTCCAGAGAGTGCACTGGCACCACTGGGGATGCAGTGCAGTGAGTCCAGAGATTGCACTGGCACCACTGGGTATGTAGTGCTGTGACTCCAGAGAGCGCACTGGCACCACTGGGGATGCAGTGCAGTGAGTCCTGAGAGTGCACTGGCACCACTGGGGAAGCAGTGCAGTGAGTCCAGAGAGTGCAGTGGCACCACTGGTGATGCAGTTTAGTGAGTCCAGAGAGTGCACTGGCACCACTGGGGATGCAGTTCAGTGAGTCCAGTGAGTGTACTGGCACCACTGGGGATGCACTGCAGTGAGTCCAGAGAGTGCACTGGCACCACTGAGAATGCACTTCAATGAGTCCAGAGAGTGCACTGGCACCACTGGGGATGCACTGCAGTGAGTCCAGAGAGTGCAATGGCACCACTGGGGATGCACTGCAGTGAGTCCAGAGAGTGCTTTGGCACCAGTGGGGATGCACTGTAGTTACTCCAGAGACTGCACTGGCACCACTGGGGATGCAGTGCAGTGAGTCCAGAGAGTGCGCTGGCACCAGTGGGGATGCACTGCAGTGAGTCCAGAGAGTGCACTGGCACCACTGGGGATGCACTGCAGTGAGTCCAGAGAGTGCACTGTCACCACTGGGGATGCAGTACAGTGAGTCCACAGAGTGCACTGGCACCACTGGGGATGCAGTGCAGTGAGTCCAGAGAGTGCACTGGTACCACTGGGGATGCAGTGCAGTGAATCCAGTGAGTGCACTGGCACCACTGGGGATGCAGTGCAGTGAGTCCAGAGAGTGCACTGGCACTACTGGGGATGCAGTGCAGTGAGTCCAGAGAGTGCACTGGCACCACTGGGGATGCACTGCAGTGAGTCCAGAGAGTACACTGTCACTACTGGGGATGCAGTGCAGTGAGTCCAGAGAGTGCACTGGCACCATTGGGGATGCAGTGCAGTGAGTCCTGAGAGTGCACTGGCACCACTGGGGATGCACTGCAGTGAGTCCAGAGATTGCACTGGCACCACTGGGGATGCAGTACAGTGAGTCCACACAGTGCACTAGCACCACTGGGGATGCAGTGCAGTGAGTCCAGAGAGTGCACTGGCACCACTGGGGATGCAGTGCAGTGAGTCCAGAGAGTGCACTGGCACCACTGGTGATGCACTTCTGTGAGTCCAGAGAGTGCTCTTGCACCACAGGGGATGCAGTGCAGTGACTCAAGAGAGTGCACTGGCAGCACTGGGGATGCAGTGCAGTGAGTCCAGAGAGTGCACTGGCACAACTGGAGATGCAGTGCAGTGAGTCCAGAGAGTGCTCTGGCACCACTGCGGATGCACTGCAGTGAGTCCAGAGAGTGCACTGGCACCACTGGGGATGCACTACAGTGAGTCCAGAGAGTGCACTGGCACCACTGGGGATGCAGTACAGTGAGTCCACAGAGTGCACTGGCACCACTGGGGATGCAGTGCAGTGAGTCATGAGAGTGCAGTGGCACCACTGGTGATGCAGTTTAGTGAGTCCAGTGAGTGTACTGGCAACACTGGGGATGCACTGCAGTGAGTCCAGAGACTGCACTGGCACCACTGGGGATGCACTGCAGTGAGTCCAGACAGTGCACTGGCACCACTGGGGATGCCCTGCAGTGAGTCCAGAGAGTGCACTGGCACCACTGGGGATGCAGTGCAGTGAGTCCAGAGAGTGCACTGGCACCACTGGGGATGCAGTGCAGTGAGTCCAGAGAGTGCACTGGCACCACTGGGGCTTCAGTGCAGTGAGTCCAGAGAGTGCACTGGCACCACTGGGGATGCACTGCAGTGAGTCCAGAGAGTGCACTGTCACCACTGGGGATGCACTGCAGTGAGTCCAGAGAGTACACTGTCACTACTGGGGATGCAGTGCAGTGAGTCCAGAGAGTGCACTGGCACCATTGGGGATGCAGTGCAGTGAGTCCTGAGAGTGCACTGGCACCACTGGGGATGCAGTGCAGTGAGTCCAGAGAGTGCACTGGCACCACTGGGGATGCAGTGCAGTGAGTCCAGAGAGTGCACTGGCACCACTGGTGATGCACTTCTGTGAGTCCAGAGAGTGCTCTTGCACCACAGGGGATGCAGTGCAGTGACTCAAGAGAGTGCACTGGCAGCACTGGGGATGCAGTGCAGTGAGTCCAGAGAGTGCACTGGCAACACCGGGGATGCACTTCAGTGAGTCCAAAGAGTGCACTGGCACCACTGGTGATGCACTTCTGTGAGTCCAGAGAGTGCTCTTGCACCACAGGGGATGCACTGCAGTGAGTCCAGAGAGTGCACTTGCACCACTGGGGATGCAGTGCAGTGAGTCCAGAGAGTGCACTGGCACCACTGAGAATGCACTTCAGTGAGTCCAAAGAGTGCACTGGCACCACTGGGGATGCACTGCAGTGAGTCCACAGAGTGCACTAGCACCACTGGGGATGCAGTGCAGTGAGTCCAGAGAGTGCGCTGGAACCACTGGGGATGCAGTGCAGTGAGTCCAGAGAGTGTACTGGCACCACTGGGGATGCACTGAAGTGAGTCCAGAGAGTGCACTGGCACCACTGGGGATGCAGTGCAGTGAGTCCAGAGAGTGCACTGGCACCACTGGGGATGCAGTGCAGTGAGTCCAGAGAGTGCACTGGCACCACCTGTGATGCAGTGCAGTGAGTCCAGAGAGTGCACTGGCACCAATGGGGCTGCAGTGCAGTGAGTCCAAAGAGTGCACTGGCACCACTGGGAATGCACTGCAGTGAGTCCAGTGAGTGCAGTGGCACCACTGGTGATGCAGTACAGTGAGTCCAGAGAGTGCACTGGCACCACTGGGGATGCACTGCAGTGAGTCCAGAGAGTGCTCTGGCACCACTGGGGATGCACTACAGTGAGTCCAGAGAGTGCACTGGCACCACTGGGGATGCAGTGCAGTGAGTCCAGAGAGTGCACTGGCACCACTGGGGATGCAGTGCATTGAGTCCAGAGAGTGCACTGGCACAACTGGGGATGCACTTCAGTGAGTCCAGAGAGTGCACTAGCACCAGTGGGGATGCAGTGCAGTGAGTCCAGAGAGTGCACTGGCACCACTGGGGATGCACTGCAGTGAGTCCAGAGAGTACACTGGCACCAGTGGGGATGCAGTGCAGTGAGTCCAGAGAGTGCACTGGCACCACTGGGGATGCACTGCAGTGAGTCCAGAGAGTGCACTGGCACCACTGGGGATGTGTCCAGTGAGTCCAGTGAGTGCACTGGGAACACTGGGGATGCAGTGCAGTGAGTCCAGAGAGTACACTGGCACCAGTGGGGATGCAGTGCAGTCAGTCCAGTGAGTGCACTGGCACCACTGGGGGTGCAGTACAGTGAGTCCAGAGAGTGCACTGGCACCACTGGGGATGCACTGCAGTGAGTCCAGACAGTGCACTGGCACCACTGGGGATGCCCTGCAGTGAGTCCAGAGAGTGCACTGGCACCACTGGGGATGCAGTGCAGTGAGTCCAGAGAGTGCACTGGCACCACTGGGGATGCAGTGCAGTGAGTCCAGAGAGTGCACTGGCACCACTGGGGATGCACTGCAGTGAGTCCAGAGAGTGCACTGGCACGACTGGGGATGCAGTACAGTGAGTCCACAGAGTGCACTGGCACCAGTGGGTATGCAGTACAGTGAGTCCAGAGAGTGCACTGGCACCACTGGGCATGCAGTGCAGTGAGTCCAGAGAGTGCACTGGCACCACTGGGGATGCGGTGCTGGGAGTCCAGAGAGTGCTTTGGCACCAGTGGGGATGCAGTGCAGTTACTCCAGAGACTGCACTGGCACCACCGGGGATGCAGTGCAGTGAGTCCAGAGAGTGCACTGGCACCACTGGGGATGCAGTGCAGTGAGTCCAGAGATTGCACTGGCACCACTGGGGATGCAGTGCTGTGACTCCAGAGAGCGCACTGGCACCACTGGGGATGCAGTGCAGTGAGTCCAGAGAGTGCACTGGCACCACTGGGGATGCACTGCAGTGAGCCCAGAGAGTGCACTGGCACCAGTGGGGATGCACTGCAGTGAGTCCAGTGAGTGCACTGGCACCACTGGGGAAGCAGTGCAGTGAGTCCAGAGAGTGCAGTGGCACCACTGGTGATGCAGTTTAGTGAGTCCAGAGAGTGCACTGGCACCACTGGGGATGCAGTTCAGTGAGTCCAGTGAGTGTACTGGCACCACTGGGGATGCACTGCAGTGAGTCCAGAGAGTGCACTGGCACCACTGAGAATGCACTTCAATGAGTCCAGAGAGTGCACTGGCACCACTGGGGATGCACTGCAGTGAGTCCAGAGAGTGCACTGGCACCACTGGGGATGCACTGCAGTGAGTCCAGAGAGTGCTTTGGCACCAGTGGGGATGCACTGCAGTTACTCCAGAGACTGCACTGGCACCACTGGGGATGCAGTGCAGTGAGTCCAGAGAGTGCGCTGGCCCCAGTTGGGATGCACTGCAGTGAGTCCAGAGAGTGCACTGGCACCACTGGGGATGCACTGCAGTGAATCCAGTGAGTGCACTGGCACCACTGGGGATGCAGTGCAGTGAGTCCAGAGAGTGCACTGGCACTACTGGGGATGCAGTGCAGTGAGTCCAGAGAGTGCACTGGCACCACTGGGGATGCACTGCAGTGAGTCCAGAGATTGCACTGGCACCACTGGGGATGCAGTACAGTGAGTCCAGACAGTGCACTAGCACCACTGGGGATGCAGTGCAGTGAGTCCAGAGAGTGCACTGGCACCACTGGGGATGCAGTGCAGTGAGTCCAGAGAGTGCACTGTCACTACTGGGGATGCAGTGCAGTGAGTCCAGAGAGTGCACTGGCACCACTGGAGATGCAGTGCAGTGAGTCCAGAGAGTGCAATGGCACCACTGCGGATGCACTGCAGTGAGTCCAGAGAGTGCACTGGCTCCACTGGGGATGCACTGCAGTGAGTCCAGAGAGTGCACTGGCACCACTGGGGATGCACTGCAGTGAGTCCAGAGAGTGTACTGGCACCACTGGGGATGCACTGAAGTGAGTCCAGAGAGTGCACTGGCACCACTGAGAATGCACTTCAGTGAGTCCAGCGAGTGCACTGGCACCACTGGGGATGCACTGCAGTGAGTCCACAGAGTGCACTAGCACCACTGGGGATGCAGTGCAGTGAGTCCAGAGAGTGCGCTGGAACCACAGGGGATGCAGTGCAGTGAGTCCAGAGAGTGCACTGGCACCACTGGGGATGCAGTGCAGTGAGTCCAGAGAGTGCACTGGCACCAGTGGGGATGCACTGCAGTGAGTCCAGTGAGTGCACTGGCACCACTGGGGATGCAGTGCAGTGAGTCCAGAGAGTGCACTGGCACCACTGGGGAAGCAGTGCAGTGAGTCCAGAGAGTGCAGTGGCACCACTAGGGATGCAGTGCAGTGAGTCCAGAGAGTGCACTGGCAGCACTGGGGATGCAGTGCAGTGAGTCCAGAGAGTGCACTGGCACCACTGGGGATGCAGTTCAGTGAGTCCAGAGAGTGCACTGGCACCACTGGGGATGCAGTGCAGTGAGTCCAGAGAGTGCACTGGCACCACTGAGAATGCACTTCAGTGAGTCCAGAGAGTGCACTGGCACCACTGGGGATGCACTGCAGTGAGTCCAGAGAGTGCACTGGCACCACTGGGGATGCAGTGCAGTGAGTCCAGAGAGTGCACTGGCACTACTGGGGATGCGGTGCCGGGAGTCCAGAGAGTGCTTTGGCACCAGTGGGGATGCACTGCAGTTACTCCAGAGACTGCACTGGCACCACTGGGGATGCAGTGCAGTGAGTCCAGAGAGTGCACTGGCACCACTGGGGATGCACTGCAGTGAGTCCAGAGAGTGCACCGGCACCACTGGGGATGCAGTGCAGTGAGTCCACAGAGTGCACTGGCACCACTGGGGATGCAGTGCAGTGAGTCCAGAGAGTGCACTGGCACCACTGGGGATGCACTGCAGTGAATCCAGTGAGTGCACTGGCACCACTGGGGATACAGTGCAGTGAGTCCAGAGAGTGCACTGGCACCACTGGGGATGCAGTGCAGTGAGTCCAGACAGTGCACTGGCACCACTGGGGATGCATTGCAGTGAGTCCAGAGAGTGCACTGGCACCACAGATGATGCAGTACAGTGTGTCCAGAGAGTGCACTGGCACCACTGGGGATGTAGTGCAGTGACTCGAGAGAGTGCACTTGCACCACTGGGGATGCAGTGCAATGAGTCCAGAGAGTGCACTGGCACCACTGGGGATGCACTGCAGTGAGTCCAGAGAGTGCACTGTCACTACTGGGGATGCAGTGCAGTGAGTCCAGAGAGTGCACTGGCACCACTGGTGATGCACTGCAGTGAGTCCAGAGATTGCACTGGCACCACTGAGAATGCACTTCAGTGAGTCCAGAGACTTCACTGGCACCACTGGGAATGCAGAGAAGTGAGTGCAGAGAGTGCACTGGCACCACTGAGAATGCACTTCAGTGAGTCCAGAGAGTGCACTGGCACCACTGGGGATGCGGTGCAGTGAGTCCAGAGAGTGCACTGGCACCACCTGTGATGCAGTGCAGTGAGTCCAGAGAGTGCACTGGCACCAATGGGGCTGCAGTGCAGTGAGTCCAAAGAGTGCACTGGCACCACTGGGAATGCACTGCAGTGAGTCCAGAGAGGGCACTGGCACCAGTGGGGATGCACTTCAGTGAGTCCAGAGATTGCACTGGCACCACTGGTGATGTAGTGCAGTGAGTCCAGAGAGTGCACTGGCACCACTGGGGATGCAGTGCATTGAGTCCAGAGAGTGCACTGGGTCAACTGGTGATGCACTTCAGTGAGTCCAGAGAGTGCACTGACACCACTGGGGATGCAGTGCAGTGAGTCCAGAGAGTGCACTGGCACCACTGGGGATGCACTGCAGTGAGTCCAGAGAGTACACTGGCACCAGTGGGGATGCAGTGCAGTGAGTCCAGAGAGTGCACTGGCACCACTGGGGATGCACTGCAGTGAGTCCAGAGAGTGCACTGGCACCACTGGGGATGTGTCCAGTGAGTCCAGTGAGTGCACTGGCACCACTGGGGATGCAGTGCAGTGAGTCCAGAGAGTACACTGGCACCAGTGGGGATGCAGTGCAGTGAGTCCAGAGAGTGCACTGGCACCACTGGGGATGCAGTGCAGTCAGTCCAGTGAGTGCACTGGCACCACTGGGGGTGCAGTACAGTGAGTCCAGAGAGTGCACTGGCACCACTGGGGATGCACTGCAGTGAGTCCACAGAGTGCACTAGCACCACTGGGGATGCAGTGCAGTGAGTCCAGAGAGTGCGCTGGAACCACTGGGGATGCAGTGCAGTGAGTCCAGAGAGTGCACTGGCACCACTGGGGATGCAGTGCAGTGAGTCCAGAGAGTACACTGGCACCAGTGGGGATGCACTGCAGTGAGTCCAGTGAGTGCACTGGCACCACTGGGGATGCAGTGCAGTGAGTCCAGAGAGTGCACTGGCACCACTGGGGAAGCAGTGCAGTGAGTCCAGAGAGTGCAGTGGCACCACTAGGGATGCAGTGCAGTGAGTCCAGAGAGTGCACTGGCAGCACTGGGGATGCAGTGCAGTGAGTCCAGAGAGTGCACTGGCACCACTGGGGATGCAGTTCAGTGAGTCCAGAGAGTGCACTGGCACCACTGGGGATGCAGTGCAGTGAGTCCAGAGAGTGCACTGGCACCACTGAGAATGCACTTCAGTGAGTCCAGAGAGTGCACTGGCACCACTGGGGATGCAGTGCAGTGAGTCCAGAGATTGCACTGGCACCACTGGGGATGCAGTGCTGTGACTCCAGAGAGCGCACAGGCACCACTGGGGATGCAGTGCAGTGAGTCCAGAGAGTGCACTGGCACCACTGGGGATGCACTGCAGTGAGCCCAGAGAGTGCACTGGCACCAGTGGGGATGCACTGCAGTGAGTCCAGTGAGTGCACTGGCACCACTGGGGAAGCAGTGCAGTGAGTCCAGAGAGTGCAGAGGCACCACTGGTGATGCAGTTTAGTGAGTCCAGAGAGTGCACTGGCACCACTGGGGATGCAGTGCAGTGAGTCCAGTGAGTGTACTGGCACCACTGGGGATGCACTGCAGTGAGTCCAGAGAGTGCACTGGCACCACTGAGAATGCACTTCAGTGAGTCCAGAGAGTGCACTGGCACCACTGGGGATGCACTTCAGTGAGTCCAGAGAGTGCACTGGCACCACTGGGGATGCACTGCAGTGAGTCCAGAGAGTGCACTGGCACCACTGGGGATGCAGTGCTGTGACTCCAGAGAGTGCACTGGCACCACTGGGGATGCTAGGCCTAGGAAGTGCTGGGGGAAGAACGTTAGGTTTACTCCTGTAAATATTACCCCGAAGTGGGCTTTTGCTCATGTTTGGTGTAGGGTAAACCCAGTGAGTAGTGGGAATCAGTGAGTAAATCCTGCTAGAATGGCAAAGACGGCGCCTATGGATAGGACGTAGTGGAAGTTGGCAACTACGTAGTACGTGTCGTGCAGGGCGATGTCTAGGGAAGAGTTTGCAAGAACGATTCCTGTTAATCCTCCGATGGTAAATAGGAAGATAAATCCTAGAGCTCATAGTATTGGGGGGGGTCTCATTTGATTGTTCCTCCGTGCAGGGTGGCTAGTCAGCTAAATACTTTGATTCCGGTAGGGATGGCAATGATTATAGTGGCTGATGTAAAGTAGGCTCGGGTATCAACGTCTATTCCTACTGTAAACATGTGGTGAGCTCAGACGATGAATCCTAGGAAGCCGATGGATAGTATGGCTCAGACTATTCCCATGTAGCCGAAGGGCTCCTTTTTGCCTGAGTAGTACGTGACTACGTGTGAGATGATTCCGAACCCCGGTAGGATCAGAATATAGACTTCTGGGTGTCCGAAGAATCAGAATAGGTGTTGGTACAGGATTGGGTCTCCTCCTCCAGCGGGGTCGAAGAATGTGGTGTTTAGGTTTCGATCAGTTAGTAATATTGTAATACCGGCGGCGAGTACGGGGAGTGATAGAAGGAGTAGGATGGCGGTAATTAGTACGGATCAGACAAATAGTGGGGTTTGGTATTGTGAGAGTGCGGGGGGTTTTATGTTGATGGCTGTGGTGATAAAGTTGATGGCCCCAAGGATGGAGGAGATACCGGCTAAGTGGAGTGAGAAGATAGCCAGGTCTACTGAAGCTCCGGCGTGGGCAAGGTTACCTGCTAGGGGAGGGTAGACAGTTCAGCCTGTGCCGGCGCCAGCTTCTACAGTGGATGAGGCTAGTAGGAGGAGGAATGATGGGGGGAGGAGTCAAAAGCTTATGTTGTTTATTCGCGGGAATGCTATGTCGGGGGCACCGATTATGAGGGGGACTACTCAGTTGCCGAATCCTCCGATCATGAGCGGATGCAGTGCAGTGAGTCCAGAGAGTGCACTGGCACCGCTGGGCATGCAGTGCAGTGAGTCCAGAGAGTGCACTGGCACCACTGGGGATGCGGTGCTGGGAGTCCAGAGAGTGCTTTGGCACCAGTGGGGATGCAGTGCAGTTACTCCAGAGACTGCACTGGCACCACCGGGGATGCAGTGCAGTGAGTCCAGAGAGTGCACTGGCACCACTGGGGATGCAGTGCAGTGAGTCCAGAGATTGCACTGGCACCACTGGGGATGCAGTGCTGTGACTCCAGAGAGCGCACTGGCACCACTGGAGATGCAGTGCAGTGAGTCCAGAGAGTGCACTGGCACCACTGGGGATGCACTGCAGTGAGCCCAGAGAGTGCACTGGCACCAGTGGGGATGCACTGCAGTGAGTCCAGTGAGTGCACTGGCACCACTGGGGAAGCAGTGCAGTGAGTCCAGAGAGTGCAGTGGCACCACTGGTGATGCAGTTTAGTGAGTCCAGTGAGTGTACTGGCACCACTGGGGATGCACTGCAGTGAGTCCAGAGAGTGCACTGGCACCACTGAGAATGCACTTCAATGAGTCCAGAGAGTGCACTGGCACCACTGGGGATGCACTGCAGTGAGTCCAGAGAGTGCACTGGCACCACTGGGGATGCACTGCAGTGAGTCCAGAGAGTGCTTTGGCACCAGTGGGGATGCACTGCAGTTACTCCAGAGACTGCACTGGCACCACTGGGGATGCAGTGCAGTGAGTCCAGAGAGTGCGCTGGCACCACTGGGGATGCACTGCAGTGAGTCCAGAGAGTGCACTGTCACCACTGGGGATGCAGTGCAGTGAGTCCAGAGAGTGCACTGGCACCACTGGGGATGCAGTGCAGTGAGTCCAGAGAGTGCACTGGCACCACTGGGGATGCAGTGCAGTCAGTCCAGTGAGTGCACTGGCACCACTGGGGGTGCAGTACAGTGAGTCCAGAGAGTGCACTGGCACCACTGGGGATGCACTGCAGTGAGTCCACAGAGTGCACTAGCACCACTGGGGATGCAGTGCAGTGAGTCCAGAGAGTGCGCTGGAACCACTGGGGATGCAGTGCAGTGAGTCCAGAGAGTGCACTGGCACCACTGGGGATGCAGTGCAGTGAGTCCAGAGAGTGCACTGGCACCAGTGGGGATGCACTGCAGTGAGTCCAGTGAGTGCACTGGCACCACTGGGGATGCAGTGCAGTGAGTCCAGAGAGTGCACTGGCACCACTGGGGAAGCAGTGCAGTGAGTCCAGAGAGTGCAGTGGCACCACTAGGGATGCAGTGCAGTGAGTCCAGAGAGTGCACTGGCAGCACTGGGGATGCAGTGCAGTGAGTCCAGAGAGTGCACTGGCACCACTGGGGATGCAGTTCAGTGAGTCCAGAGAGTGCACTGGCACCACTGGGGATGCAGTGCAGTGAGTCCAGAGAGTGCACTGGCACCACTGAGAATGCACTTCAGTGAGTCCAGAGAGTGCACTGGCACCACTGGGGATGCACTGCAGTGAGTCCAGAGAGTGCACTGGCACCACTGGGGATGCAGTGCTGTGACTCCAGAGAGTGCACTGGCACCACTGGGGATGCAGTGCAGTGAGTCCAGAGAGTGCACTGGCACCACTGGGGATGCGGTGCCGGGAGTCCAGAGAGTGCTTTGGCACCAGTGGGGATGCACTGCAGTTACTCCAGAGACTGCACTGGCACCACTGGGGATGCAGTGCAGTGAGTCCAGAGAGTGCACTGGCACCACTGGGGATGCACTGCAGTGACTCCAGAGAGTGCACTGGCACCACTGGGGATGCAGTGCAGTGAGTCCACAGAGTGCACTGGCACCACTGGGGATGCAGTGCAGTGAGTCCAGAGAGTGCACTGGCACCACTGGGGATGCACTGCAGTGAATCCAGTGAGTGCACTGGCACCACTGGGGATACAGTGCAGTGAGTTCAGAGAGTGCACTGGCACCACTGGGGATGCAGTGCAGTGAGTCCAGACAGTGCACTGGCACCACTGGGGATGCATTGCAGTGAGTCCAGAGAGTGCACTGGCACCACAGATGATGCAGTACAGTGTGTCCAGAGAGTGCACTGGCACCACTGGGGATGTAGTGCAGTGACTCGAGAGAGTGCACTTGCACCACTGGGGATGCAGTGCAGTGAGTCCAGAGAGTGCACTGGCACCACTGGGGATGCAGTGCAGTGAGTCCAGAGAGTGCACTGTCACTACTGGGGATGCAGTGCAGTGAGTCCAGAGAGTGCACTGGCACCACTGGTGATGCACTGCAGTGAGTCCAGAGATTGCACTGGCACCACTGTGGATGCAGTGCAGTGAGTCCAGAGACTTCACTGGCACCACTGGGAATGCAGAGAAGTGAGTGCAGAGAGTGCACTGGCACCACTGGGGATGCAGTGCAGTGAGTCCAGAGAGTGCACTGGCACCACTGGGGATGTGGTGCAGTGAGTCCAGAGAGTGCACTGGCACCACCTGTGATGCAGTGCAGTGAGTCCAGAGAGTGCACTGGCACCAATGGGGCTGCAGTGCAGTGAGTCCAAAGAGTGCACTGGCACCACTGGGAATGCACTGCAGTGAGTCCAGAGAGGGCACTGGCACCACTGGGGATGCACTTCAGTGAGTCCAGAGATTGCACTGGCACCACTGGGGATGCAGTGCAGTGAGTCCAGAGAGTGCACTGGCACCACTGGGGATGCAGTGCATTGAGTCCAGAGAGTGCACTGGCACAACTGGGGATGCACTTCAGTGAGTCCAGAGAGTGCACTGACACCACTGGGGATGCAGTGCAGTGAGTCCAGAGAGTGCACTGGCACCACTGGGGATGCACTGCAGTGAGTCCAGAGAGTACACTGGCACCAGTGGGGATGCAGTGCAGTGAGTCCAGAGAGTGCACTGGCACCACTGGGGATGCAGTGCAGTGAGTCCAGAGAGTGCACTGGCACCACTGGGGATGTGTCCAGTGAGTCCAGTGAGTGCACTGGCACCACTGGGGATGCAGTGCAGTGAGTCCAGAGAGTACACTGGCACCAGTGGGGATGCAGTGCAGTGAGTCCAGAGAGTGCACTGGCACCACTGGGGATGCAGTGCAGTCAGTCCAGTGAGTGCACTGGCACCACTGGGGGTGCAGTACAGTGAGTCCAGAGAGTGCACTGGCACCACTGGGGATGCACTGCAGTGAGTCCACAGAGTGGACTAGCACCACTGGGGATGCAGTGCAGTGAGTCCAGAGAGTGCGCTGGAACCACTGGGGATGCAGTGCAGTGAGTCCAGAGAGTGCACTGGCACCACTGGGGATGCAGTGCAGTGAGTCCAGAGAGTACACTGGCACCAGTGGGGATGCACTGCAGTGAGTCCAGTGAGTGCACTGGCACCACTGGGGATGCAGTGCAGTGAGTCCAGAGAGTGCACTGGCACCACTGGGGAAGCAGTGCAGTGAGTCCAGAGAGTGCAGTGGCACCACTAGGGATGCAGTGCAGTGAGTCCAGAGAGTGCACTGGCAGCACTGGGGATGCAGTGCAGTGAGTCCAGAGAGTGCACTGGCACCACTGGGGATGCAGTTCAGTGAGTCCAGAGAGTGCACTGGCACCACTGGGGATGCAGTGCAGTGAGTACAGAGAGTGCACTGGCACCACTGAGAATGCACTTCAATGAGTCCAGAGAGTGCACTGGCACCACTGGGGATGCAGTGCAGTGAGTCCAGAGATTGCACTGGCACCACTGGGGATGCAGTGCTGTGACTCCAGAGAGCGCACAGGCACCACTGGGGATGCAGTGCAGTGAGTCCAGAGAGTGCACTGGCACCACTGGGGATGCACTGCAGTGAGCCCAGAGAGTGCACTGGCACCAGTGGGGATGCACTGCAGTGAGTCCAGTGAGTGCACTGGCACCACTGGTGAAGCAGTGCAGTGAGTCCAGAGAGTGCAGAGGCACCACTGGTGATGCACTTTAGTGAGTCCAGAGAGTGCACTGGCACCACTGGGGATGCAGTGCAGTGAGTCCAGTGAGTGTACTGGCACCACTGGGGATGCACTGCAGTGAGTCCAGAGAGTGCACTGGCACCACTGAGAATGCACTTCAGTGAGTCCAGAGAGTGCACTGGCACCACTGGGGATGCACTTCAGTGAGTCCAGAGAGTGCACTGGCACCACTGGGGATGCACTGCAGTGAGTCCAGAGAGTGCACTGGCACCACTGGGGATGCAGTGCTGTGACTCCAGAGAGTGCACTGGCACCACTGGGGATGCTAGGCCTAGGAAGTGCTGGGGGAAGAACGTTAGGTTTACTCCTGTAAATATTACCCCGAAGTGGGCTTTTGCTCATGTTTGGTGTAGGGTAAACCCAGTGAGTAGTGGGAATCAGTGAGTAAATCCTGCTAGAATGGCAAAGACGGCGCCTATGGATAGGACGTAGTGGAAGTTGGCAACTACGTAGTACGTGTCGTGCAGGGCGATGTCTAGGGAAGAGTTTGCAAGAACGATTCCTGTTAATCCTCCGATGGTAAATAGGAAGATAAATCCTAGAGCTCATAGTATTGGGGGGGGGTCTCATTTGATTGTTCCTCCGTGCAGGGTGGCTAGTCAGCTAAATACTTTGATTCCGGTAGGGATGGCAATGATTATAGTGGCTGATGTAAAGTAGGCTCGGGTATCAACGTCTATTCCTACTGTAAACATGTGGTGAGCTCAGACGATGAATCCTAGGAAGCCGATGGATAGTATGGCTCAGACTATTCCCATGTAGCCGAAGGGCTCCTTTTTGCCTGAGTAGTACGTGACTACGTGTGAGATGATTCCGAACCCCGGTAGGATCAGAATATAGACTTCTGGGTGTCCGAAGAATCAGAATAGGTGTTGGTACAGGATTGGGTCTCCTCCTCCAGCGGGGTCGAAGAATGTGGTGTTTAGGTTTCGATCAGTTAGTAATATTGTAATACCGGCGGCGAGTACGGGGAGTGATAGAAGGAGTAGGATGGCGGTAATTAGTACGGATCAGACAAATAGTGGGGTTTGGTATTGTGAGAGTGCGGGGGGTTTTATGTTGATGGCTGTGGTGATAAAGTTGATGGCCCCAAGGATGGAGGAGATACCGGCTAAGTGGAGTGAGAAGATAGCCAGGTCTACTGAAGCTCCGGCGTGGGCAAGGTTACCTGCTAGGGGAGGGTAGACAGTTCAGCCTGTGCCGGCGCCAGCTTCTACAGTGGATGAGGCTAGTAGGAGGAGGAATGATGGGGGGAGGAGTCAAAAGCTTATGTTGTTTATTCGCGGGAATGCTATGTCGGGGGCACCGATTATGAGGGGGACTACTCAGTTGCCGAATCCTCCGATCATGAGCGGATGCAGTGCAGTGAGTCCAGAGAGTGCACTGGCACCGCTGGGCATGCAGTGCAGTGAGTCCAGAGAGTGCACTGGCACCACTGGGGATGCGGTGCTGGGAGTCCAGAGAGTGCTTTGGCACCAGTGGGGATGCAGTGCAGTTACTCCAGAGACTGCACTGGCACCACCGGGGATGCAGTGCAGTGAGTCCAGAGAGTGCACTGGCACCACTGGGGATGCAGTGCAGTGAGTCCAGAGATTGCACTGGCACCACTGGGGATGCAGTGCTGTGACTCCAGAGAGCGCACTGGCACCACTGGAGATGCAGTGCAGTGAGTCCAGAGAGTGCACTGGCACCACTGGGGATGCACTGCAGTGAGCCCAGAGAGTGCACTGGCACCAGTGGGGATGCACTGCAGTGAGTCCAGTGAGTGCACTGGCACCACTGGGGAAGCAGTGCAGTGAGTCCAGAGAGTGCAGTGGCACCACTGGTGATGCAGTTTAGTGAGTCCAGTGAGTGTACTGGCACCACTGGGGATGCACTGCAGTGAGTCCAGAGAGTGCACTGGCACCACTGAGAATGCACTTCAATGAGTCCAGAGAGTGCACTGGCACCACTGGGGATGCACTGCAGTGAGTCCAGAGAGTGCACTGGCACCACTGGGGATGCACTGCAGTGAGTCCAGAGAGTGCTTTGGCACCAGTGGGGATGCACTGCAGTTACTCCAGAGACTGCACTGGCACCACTGGGGATGCAGTGCAGTGAGTCCAGAGAGTGCGCTGGCACCACTGGGGATGCACTGCAGTGAGTCCAGAGAGTGCACTGTCACCACTGGGGATGCAGTGCAGTGAGTCCAGAGAGTGCACTGGCACCACTGGGGATGCAGTGCAGTGAGTCCAGAGAGTGCACTGGCACCACTGGGGATGCAGTGCAGTCAGTCCAGTGAGTGCACTGGCACCACTGGGGGTGCAGTACAGTGAGTCCAGAGAGTGCACTGGCACCACTGGGGATGCACTGCAGTGAGTCCACAGAGTGCACTAGCACCACTGGGGATGCAGTGCAGTGAGTCCAGAGAGTGCGCTGGAACCACTGGGGATGCAGTGCAGTGAGTCCAGAGAGTGCACTGGCACCACTGGGGATGCAGTGCAGTGAGTCCAGAGAGTGCACTGGCACCAGTGGGGATGCACTGCAGTGAGTCCAGTGAGTGCACTGGCACCACTGGGGATGCAGTGCAGTGAGTCCAGAGAGTGCACTGGCACCACTGGGGAAGCAGTGCAGTGAGTCCAGAGAGTGCAGTGGCACCACTAGGGATGCAGTGCAGTGAGTCCAGAGAGTGCACTGGCAGCACTGGGGATGCAGTGCAGTGAGTCCAGAGAGTGCACTGGCACCACTGGGGATGCAGTTCAGTGAGTCCAGAGAGTGCACTGGCACCACTGGGGATGCAGTGCAGTGAGTCCAGAGAGTGCACTGGCACCACTGAGAATGCACTTCAGTGAGTCCAGAGAGTGCACTGGCACCACTGGGGATGCACTGCAGTGAGTCCAGAGAGTGCACTGGCACCACTGGGGATGCAGTGCTGTGACTCCAGAGAGTGCACTGGCACCACTGGGGATGCAGTGCAGTGAGTCCAGAGAGTGCACTGGCACCACTGGGGATGCGGTGCCGGGAGTCCAGAGAGTGCTTTGGCACCAGTGGGGATGCACTGCAGTTACTCCAGAGACTGCACTGGCACCACTGGGGATGCAGTGCAGTGAGTCCAGAGAGTGCACTGGCACCACTGGGGATGCACTGCAGTGACTCCAGAGAGTGCACTGGCACCACTGGGGATGCAGTGCAGTGAGTCCACAGAGTGCACTGGCACCACTGGGGATGCAGTGCAGTGAGTCCAGAGAGTGCACTGGCACCACTGGGGATGCACTGCAGTGAATCCAGTGAGTGCACTGGCACCACTGGGGATACAGTGCAGTGAGTTCAGAGAGTGCACTGGCACCACTGGGGATGCAGTGCAGTGAGTCCAGACAGTGCACTGGCACCACTGGGGATGCATTGCAGTGAGTCCAGAGAGTGCACTGGCACCACAGATGATGCAGTACAGTGTGTCCAGAGAGTGCACTGGCACCACTGGGGATGTAGTGCAGTGACTCGAGAGAGTGCACTTGCACCACTGGGGATGCAGTGCAGTGAGTCCAGAGAGTGCACTGGCACCACTGGGGATGCAGTGCAGTGAGTCCAGAGAGTGCACTGTCACTACTGGGGATGCAGTGCAGTGAGTCCAGAGAGTGCACTGGCACCACTGGTGATGCACTGCAGTGAGTCCAGAGATTGCACTGGCACCACTGTGGATGCAGTGCAGTGAGTCCAGAGACTTCACTGGCACCACTGGGAATGCAGAGAAGTGAGTGCAGAGAGTGCACTGGCACCACTGGGGATGCAGTGCAGTGAGTCCAGAGAGTGCACTGGCACCACTGGGGATGTGGTGCAGTGAGTCCAGAGAGTGCACTGGCACCACCTGTGATGCAGTGCAGTGAGTCCAGAGAGTGCACTGGCACCAATGGGGCTGCAGTGCAGTGAGTCCAAAGAGTGCACTGGCACCACTGGGAATGCACTGCAGTGAGTCCAGAGAGGGCACTGGCACCACTGGGGATGCACTTCAGTGAGTCCAGAGATTGCACTGGCACCACTGGGGATGCAGTGCAGTGAGTCCAGAGAGTGCACTGGCACCACTGGGGATGCAGTGCATTGAGTCCAGAGAGTGCACTGGCACAACTGGGGATGCACTTCAGTGAGTCCAGAGAGTGCACTGACACCACTGGGGATGCAGTGCAGTGAGTCCAGAGAGTGCACTGGCACCACTGGGGATGCACTGCAGTGAGTCCAGAGAGTACACTGGCACCAGTGGGGATGCAGTGCAGTGAGTCCAGAGAGTGCACTGGCACCACTGGGGATGCACTGCAGTGAGTCCAGAGAGTGCACTGGCACCACTGGGGATGTGTCCAGTGAGTCCAGTGAGTGCACTGGCACCACTGGGGATGCAGTGCAGTGAGTCCAGAGAGTACACTGGCACCAGTGGGGATGCAGTGCAGTGAGTCCAGAGAGTGCACTGGCACCACTGGGGATGCAGTGCAGTCAGTCCAGTGAGTGCACTGGCACCACTGGGGGTGCAGTACAGTGAGTCCAGAGAGTGCACTGGCACCACTGGGGATGCACTGCAGTGAGTCCACAGAGTGGACTAGCACCACTGGGGATGCAGTGCAGTGAGTCCAGAGAGTGCGCTGGAACCACTGGGGATGCAGTGCAGTGAGTCCAGAGAGTGCACTGGCACCACTGGGGATGCAGTGCAGTGAGTCCAGAGAGTACACTGGCACCAGTGGGGATGCACTGCAGTGAGTCCAGTGAGTGCACTGGCACCACTGGGGATGCAGTGCAGTGAGTCCAGAGAGTGCACTGGCACCACTGGGGAAGCAGTGCAGTGAGTCCAGAGAGTGCAGTGGCACCACTAGGGATGCAGTGCAGTGAGTCCAGAGAGTGCACTGGCAGCACTGGGGATGCAGTGCAGTGAGTCCAGAGAGTGCACTGGCACCACTGGGGATGCAGTTCAGTGAGTCCAGAGAGTGCACTGGCACCACTGGGGATGCAGTGCAGTGAGTACAGAGAGTGCACTGGCACCACTGAGAATGCACTTCAATGAGTCCAGAGAGTGCACTGGCACCACTGGGGATGCAGTGCAGTGAGTCCAGAGATTGCACTGGCACCACTGGGGATGCAGTGCTGTGACTCCAGAGAGCGCACAGGCACCACTGGGGATGCAGTGCAGTGAGTCCAGAGAGTGCACTGGCACCACTGGGGATGCACTGCAGTGAGCCCAGAGAGTGCACTGGCACCAGTGGGGATGCACTGCAGTGAGTCCAGTGAGTGCACTGGCACCACTGGGGAAGCAGTGCAGTGAGTCCAGAGAGTGCAGAGGCACCACTGGTGATGCAGTTTAGTGAGTCCAGAGAGTGCACTGGCACCACTGGGGATGCAGTGCAGTGAGTCCAGTGAGTGTACTGGCACCACTGGGGATGCACTGCAGTGAGTCCAGAGAGTGCACTGGCACCACTGAGAATGCACTTCAGTGAGTCCAGAGAGTGCACTGGCACCACTGGGGATGCACTTCAGTGAGTCCAGAGAGTGCACTGGCACCACTGGGGATGCACTGCAGTGAGTCCAGAGAGTGCACTGGCACCACTGGGGATGCAGTGCTGTGACTCCAGAGAGTGCACTGGCACCACTGGGGATGCTAGGCCTAGGAAGTGCTGGGGGAAGAACGTTAGGTTTACTCCTGTAAATATTACCCCGAAGTGGGCTTTTGCTCATGTTTGGTGTAGGGTAAACCCAGTGAGTAGTGGGAATCAGTGAGTAAATCCTGCTAGAATGGCAAAGACGGCGCCTATGGATAGGACGTAGTGGAAGTTGGCAACTACGTAGTACGTGTCGTGCAGGGCGATGTCTAGGGAAGAGTTTGCAAGAACGATTCCTGTTAATCCTCCGATGGTAAATAGGAAGATAAATCCTAGAGCTCATAGTATTGGGGGGGGGTCTCATTTGATTGTTCCTCCGTGCAGGGTGGCTAGTCAGCTAAATACTTTGATTCCGGTAGGGATGGCAATGATTATAGTGGCTGATGTAAAGTAGGCTCGGGTATCAACGTCTATTCCTACTGTAAACATGTGGTGAGCTCAGACGATGAATCCTAGGAAGCCGATGGATAGTATGGCTCAGACTATTCCCATGTAGCCGAAGGGCTCCTTTTTGCCTGAGTAGTACGTGACTACGTGTGAGATGATTCCGAACCCCGGTAGGATCAGAATATAGACTTCTGGGTGTCCGAAGAATCAGAATAGGTGTTGGTACAGGATTGGGTCTCCTCCTCCAGCGGGGTCGAAGAATGTGGTGTTTAGGTTTCGATCAGTTAGTAATATTGTAATACCGGCGGCGAGTACGGGGAGTGATAGAAGGAGTAGGATGGCGGTAATTAGTACGGATCAGACAAATAGTGGGGTTTGGTATTGTGAGAGTGCGGGGGGTTTTATGTTGATGGCTGTGGTGATAAAGTTGATGGCCCCAAGGATGGAGGAGATACCGGCTAAGTGGAGTGAGAAGATAGCCAGGTCTACTGAAGCTCCGGCGTGGGCAAGGTTACCTGCTAGGGGAGGGTAGACAGTTCAGCCTGTGCCGGCGCCAGCTTCTACAGTGGATGAGGCAAGTAGGAGGAGGAATGATGGGGGGAGGAGTCAAAAGCTTATGTTGTTTATTCGCGGGAATGCTATGTCGGGGGCACCGATTATGAGGGGGACTACTCAGTTGCCGAATCCTCCGATCATGAGCGGATGCAGTGCAGTGAGTCCAGAGAGTGCACTGGCACCACTGGGCATGCAGTGCAGTGAGTCCAGAGAGTGCACTGGCACCACTGGGGATGCGGTGCTGGGAGTCCAGAGAGTGCTTTGGCACCAGTGGGGATGCAGTGCAGTTACTCCAGAGACTGCACTGGCACCACCGGGGATGCAGTGCAGTGAGTCCAGAGAGTGCACTGGCACCACTGGGGATGCAGTGCAGTGAGTCCAGAGATTGCACTGGCACCACTGGGGATGCAGTGCTGTGACTCCAGAGAGCGCACTGGCACCACTGGGGATGCAGTGCAGTGAGTCCAGAGAGTGCACTGGCACCACTGGGGATGCACTGCAGTGAGCCCAGAGAGTGCACTGGCACCAGTGGGGATGCACTGCAGTGAGTCCAGTGAGTGCACTGGCACCACTGGGGAAGGAGTGCAGTGAGTCCAGAGAGTGCAGTGGCACCACTGGTGATGCAGTTTAGTGAGTCCAGAGAGTGCACTGGCACCACTGGGGATGCAGTTCAGTGAGTCCAGTGAGTGTACTGGCACCACTGGGGATGCACTGCAGTGAGTCCAGAGAGTGCACTGGCACCACTGAGAATGCACTTCAATGAGTCCAGAGAGTGCACTGGCACCACTGGGGATGCACTGCAGTGAGTCCAGAGAGTGCACTGGCACCACTGGGGATGCACTGCAGTGAGTCCAGAGAGTGCTTTGGCACCAGTGGGGATGCACTGCTGTTACTCCAGAGACTGCACTGGCACCACTGGGGATGCAGTGCAGTGAGTCCAGAGAGTGCGCTGGCACCAGTGGGGATGCACTGCAGTGAGTCCAGAGAGTGCACTGGCACCACTGGGGATGCACTGCAGTGAGTCCAGAGAGTGCACTGTCACCACTGGGGATGCAGTACAGTGAGTCCACAGAGTGCACTGGCACCACTGGGGATGCAGTGCAGTGAGTCCAGAGAGTGCACTGGCACCACTGGGGATGCAGTGCAGTGAATCCAGTGAGTGCACTGGCACCACTGGGGATGCAGTGCAGTGAGTCCAGAGAGTGCACTGGCACTACTGGGGATGCAGTGCAGTGAGTCCAGAGAGTGCACTGGCACCACTGGGGATGCACTGCAGTGAGTCCAGAGAGTGCACTGTCACTACTGGGGATGCAGTGCAGTGAGTCCAGAGAGTGCACTGGCACCACTGGGGATGCACTGCAGTGAGTCCAGAGATTGCACTGGCACCACTGGGGATGCAGTACAGTGAGTCCACACAGTGCACTAGCACCACTGGGGATGCAGTGCAGTGAGTCCAGAGAGTGCACTGGCACCAGTGGGGATGCAGTGCAGTGAGTCCAGAGAGTGCACTGGCACCACTGGGGATGCACTGCAGTGAGTCCAGAGAGTGCACTGGCACCACTGGGGATGTGTCCAGTGAGTCCAGTGAGTGCACTGGCACCACTGGGGATGCAGTGCAGTGAGTCCAGAGAGTACACTGGCACCAGTGGGGATGCAGTGCAGTGAGTCCAGAGAGTGCACTGGCACCACTGGGGATGCAGTGCAGTCAGTCCAGTGAGTGCACTGGCACCACTGGGGGTGCAGTACAGTGAGTCCAGAGAGTGCACTGGCACCACTGGGGATGCACTGCAGTGAGTCCACAGAGTGCACTAGCACCACTGGGGATGCAGTGCAGTGAGTCCAGAGAGTGCGCTGGAACCACTGGGGATGCAGTGCAGTGAGTCCAGAGAGTGCACTGGCACCACTGGGGATGCAGTGCAGTGAGTCCAGAGAGTACACTGGCACCAGTGGGGATGCACTGCAGTGAGTCCAGTGGGTGCACTGGCACCACTGGGGATGCAGTGCAGTGAGTCCAGAGAGTGCACTGGTACCACTGGGGAAGCAGTGCAGTGAGTCCAGAGAGTGCAGTGGCACCACTAGGGATGCAGTGCAGTGAGTCCAGAGAGTGCACTGGCAGCACTGGGGATGCAGTGCAGTGAGTCCAGAGAGTGCACTGGCACCACTGGGGATGCAGTTCAGTGAGTCCAGAGAGTTCACTGGCACCACTGGGGATGCAGTGCAGTGAGTCCAGAGAGTGCACTGGCACCACTGAGAATGCACTGCAGTGAGTCCAGAGAGTGCACTGGCACCACTGGGATGCAGTGCAGTGAGTCCAGAGATTGCACTGGCACCACTGGGGATGCAGTGCTGTGACTCCAGAGAGCGCACAGACACCACTGGGAATGCAGTGCAGTGAGTCCAGAGAGTGCACTGGCACCACTGGGGATGCACTGCAGTGAGCCCAGAGAGTGCACTGGCACCAGTGGGGATGCACTGCAGTGAGTCCAGTGAGTGCACTGGCACCACTGGGGAAGCAGTGCAGTGAGTCCAGAGAGTGCAGAGGCACCACTGGTGATGCAGTGCAGTGAGTCCAGTGAGTGTACTGGCACCACTGAGAATGCACTTCAGTGAGTCCAGAGAGTGCACTGGCACCACTGAGAATGCACTTCAGTGAGTCCAGAGAGTGCACTGGCACCACTGGGGATGCACTTCAGTGAGTCCAGAGAGTGCACTGGCACCACTGGGGATGCACTGCAGTGAGTCCAGAGAGTGCACTGGCACCACTGGGGATGCAGTGCTGTGACTCCAGAGAGTGCACTGGCACCACTGGGGATGCTAGGCCTAGGAAGTGCTGGGGGAAGAACGTTAGGTTTACTCCTGTAAATATTACCCCGAAGTGGGCTTTTGCTCATGTTTGGTGTAGGGTAAACCCAGTGAGTAGTGGGAATCAGTGAGTAAATCCTGCTAGAATGGCAAAGACGGCGCCTATGGATAGGACGTAGTGGAAGTTGGCAACTACGTAGTACGTGTCGTGCAGGGCGATGTCTAGGGAAGAGTTTGCAAGAACGATTCCTGTTCATCCTCCGATGGTAAATAGGAAGATAAATCCTAGAGCTCATAGTATTGGGGGGGGTCTCATTTGATTGTTCCTCCGTGCAGGGTGGCTAGTCAGCTAAATACTTTGATTCCGGTAGGGATGGCAATGATTATAGTGGCTGATGTAAAGTAGGCTCGGGTATCAACGTCTATTCCTACTGTAAACATGTGGTGAGCTCAGACGATGAATCCTAGGAAGCCGATGGATAGTATGGCTCAGACTATTCCCATGTAGCCGAAGGGCTCCTTTTTGCCTGAGTAGTATGTGACTACGTGTGAGATGATTCCGAACCCCGGTAGGATCAGAATATAGACTTCTGGGTGTCCGAAGAATCAGAATAGGTGTTGGTACAGGATTGGGTCTCCTCCTCCAGCGGGGTCGAAGAATGTGGTGTTTAGGTTTCGATCAGTTAGTAATATTGTAATACCGGCGGCGAGTACGGGGAGTGATAGAAGGAGTAGGATGGCAGTAATTAGTACGGATCAGACAAATAGTGGGGTTTGGTATTGTGAGAGTGCGGGGGGTTTTATGTTGATGGCTGTGGTGATAAAGTTGATGGCCCCAAGGATGGAGGAGATACCGGCTAAGTGGAGTGAGAAGATAGCCAGGTCTACTGAAGCTCCGGCGTGGGCAAGGTTACCTGCTAGGGGAGGGTAGACAGTTCAGCCTGTGCCGGCGCCAGCTTCTACAGTGGATGAGGCAAGTAGGAGGAGGAATGATGGGGGGAGGAGTCAAAAGCTTATGTTGTTTATTCGCGGGAATGCTATGTCGGGGGC
This sequence comes from Anser anser, assembly GCF_964211835.1. Lineage (NCBI taxonomy): Eukaryota > Metazoa > Chordata > Aves > Anseriformes > Anatidae > Anser > Anser anser. Next base: position 111,229,749 of record NC_139722.1, read on the forward strand.
ACCGATTATGAGGGGGACTACTCAGTTGCCGAATCCTCCGATCATGAGCGGATGCAGTGCAGTGAGTCCAGAGAGTGCACTGGCACCACTGGGCATGCAGTGCAGTGAGTCCAGAGAGTGCACTGGCACCACTGGGGATGCGGTGCTGGGAGTCCAGAGAGTGCTTTGGCACCAGTGGGGATGCAGTGCAGTTACTCCAGAGACTGCACTGGCACCACCGGGGATGCAGTGCAGTGAGTCCAGAGAGTGCACTGGCACCACTGGGGATGCAGTGCAGTGAGTCCAGAGATTGCACTGGCACCACTGGGGATGCAGTGCTGTGACTCCAGAGAGCGCACTGGCACCACTGGGGATGCAGTGCAGTGAGTCCAGAGAGTGCACTGGCACCACTGGGGATGCACTGCAGTGAGCCCAGAGAGTGCACTGGCACCACTGGGGATGCACTGCAGTGAGTCCAGTGAGTGCACTGGCACCACTGGGGAAGCAGTGCAGTGAGTCCAGAGAGTGCAGTGGCACCACTGGTGATGCAGTTTAGTGAGTCCAGAGAGTGCACTGGCACCACTGGGGATGCAGTTCAGTGAGTCCAGTGAGTGTACTGGCACCACTGGGGATGCACTGCAGTGAGTCCAGAGAGTGCACTGGCACCACTGAGAATGCACTTCAATGAGTCCCGAGAGTGCACTGGCACCACTGGGGATGCACTGCAGTGAGTCCAGAGAGTGCACTGGCACCACTGGGGATGCACTGCAGTGAGTCCAGAAAGTGCTTTGGCACCAGTGGGGATGCACTGCAGTTACTCCAGAGACTGCACTGGCACCACTGTGGATGCAGTGCAGTGAGTCCAGAGAGTGCGCTGGCACCACTGGGGATGCACTGCAGTGAGTCCAGAGAGTGCACTGTCACCACTGGGGATGCACTGCAGTGAGTCCAGAGAGTGCACTGTCACCACTGGGGATGCAGTACAGTGAGTCCACAGAGTGCACTGGCACCACTGGGGATGCAGTGCAGTGAGTCCAGAGAGTGCACTGGCACCACTGGGGATGCAGTGCAGTGAATCCAGTGAGTGCACTGGCACCACTGGGGATGCAGTGCAGTGAGTCGAGAGAGTGCACTGGCACCACTGGGGATGCAGTGCAGTGAGTCCAGAGAGTGCACTGGCACCACTGGGGATGCACTGCAGTGAGTCCAGAGAGTGCACTGTCACTACTGGGGATGCAGTGCAGTGAGTCCAGAGAGTGCACTGGCACCACTGGGGATGCACTGCAGTGAGTCCAGAGATTGCACTGGCACCACTGGGGATGCAGTACAGTGAGTCCACACAGTGCACTAGCACCACTGGGGATGCAGTGCAGTGAGTCCAGAGAGTGCACTGGCACCACTGGGGATGCAGTGCAGGGAGTCCAGAGAGTGCACTGGCACCACTGGTGATGCACTGCTGTGAGTCCAGAGAGTGCTCTTGCACCACAGGGGATGCAGTGCAGTGACTCAAGAGAGTGCACTGGCAGCACTGGGGATGCAGTGCAGTGAGTCCAGAGAGTGCACTGGCACCACTGGAGATGCAGTGCAGTGAGTCCAGAGAGTGCAATGGCACCACTGCGGATGCACTGCAGTGAGTCCAGAGAGTGCACTGGCTCCACTGGGGATGCACTGCAGTGAGTCCAGAGAGTGCACTGGCACCACTGGGGATGCAGTGCAGTGAGTCCAGAGAGTGTACTGGCACCACTGGGGATGCACTGAAGTGAGTCCAGAGAGTGCACTGGCACCACTGAGAATGCACTTCAGTGAGTCCAGCGAGTGCACTGGCACCACTGGGGATGCACTGCAGTGAGTCCACAGAGTGCACTAGCACCACTGGGGATGCAGTGCAGTGAGTCCAGAGAGTGCACTGGAACCACTGGGGATGCACTGCAGTGAGTCCAGAGAGTGCACTGGCACCACTGGGGATGCGGTGCCGGGAGTCCAGAGAGTGCTTTGGCACCAGTGGGGATGCACTGCAGTTACTCCAGAGACTGCACTGGCACCACTGGGGATGCAGTGCAGTGAGTCCAGAGAGTGCACTGGCACCACTGGGGATGCAGTGCAGTGAGTCCAGAGAGTGCACTGGCACCACTGGGGATGCAGTGCAGTGAGTCCACAGAGTGCACTGGCAGCACTGGGGATGCAGTGCAGTGAGTCCAGAGAGTGCACTGGCACCACTGGGGATGCACTGCAGTGAATCCAGTGAGTGCACTTGCACCACTGGGGATACAGTGCAGTGAGTCCAGAGAGTGCACTTGCACCACTGGGGATGCAGTGCAGTGAGTCCAGAGAGTGCACTGGCACCACTGGGGATGCATTGCAGTGAGTCCAGAGAGTGCACTGGCACCACAGATGATGCAGTACAGTGTGTCCAGAGAGTGCACTGGCACCACTGGGGATGTAGTGCAGTGACTCGAGAGAGTGCACTTGCACCACTGGGGATGCAGTGCAGTGAGTCCAGAGAGTGCACTGGCACCACTGGGGATGCACTGCAGTGAGTCCAGAGAGTGCACTGTCACTACTGGGGATGCAGTGCAGTGAGTCCAGAGAGTGCACTGGCACCACTGGTGATGCACTGCAGTGAGTCCAGAGATTGCACTGGCACCACTGTGGATGCAGTGCAGTGAGTCCAGAGACTTCACTGGCACCACTGGGAATGCAGAGAAGTGAGTGCAGAGAGTGCACTGGCACCACTGGGGATGCAGTGCAGTGAGTCCAGAGAGTGCACTGGCACCACTGGGGATGCGGTGCAGTGAGTCCAGAGAGTGCACTGGCACCACCTGTGATGCAGTGCAGTGAGTCCAGAGAGTGCACTGGCACCAATGGGGCTGCAGTGCAGTGAGTCCAAAGAGTGCACTGGCACCACTGGGAATGCACTGCAGTGAGTCCAGTGAGTGCACTGGCACCACTGGGGATGCACTTCAGTGAGTCCAGAGATTGCACTGGCACCACTGGGGATGCAGTGCAGTGAGTCCAGAGAGTGCACTGGCACCACTGGGGATGCAGTGCATTGAGTCCAGAGAGTGCACTGGCACAACTGGGGATGCACTTCAGTGAGTCCAGAGAGTGCACTGACACCACTGGGGATGCAGTGCAGTGAGTCCAGAGAGTGCACTGGCACCACTGGGGATGCACTGCAGTGAGTCCAGAGAGTACACTGGCACCAGTGGGGATGCAGTGCAGTGAGTCCAGAGAGTGCACTGGCACCACTGGGGATGCACTGCAGTGAGTCCAGAGAGTGCACTGGCACCACTAGGGATGTGTCCAGTGAGTCCAGTGAGTGCACTGGCACCACTGGGGATGCAGTGCAGTGAGTCCAGAGAGTACACTGGCACCACTGGGGATGCAGTGCAGTGAGTCCAGAGAGTGCACTGGCACCACTGGGGATGCAGTGAAGTCAGTCCAGTGAGTGCACTGGCACCACTGGGAGTGCAGTACAGTGAGTCCAGAGAGTGCACTGGCACCACTGGGGATGCACTGCAGTGAGTCCACAGAGTGCACTAGCACCACTGGGGATGCAGTGCAGTGAGTCCAGAGAGTGCGCTGGAACCACTGGGGATGCAGTGCAGTGAGTCCAGAGAGTGCACTGGCACCACTGGGGATGCAGTGCAGTGAGTCCAGAGAGTACACTGGCACCAGTGGGGATGCACTGCAGTGAGTCCAGAGAGTGCACTGGCACCACTGGGGATGCAGTGCAGTGAGTCCAGAGAGTGCACTGGCACCACTGTGGAAGCAGTGCAGTGAGTCCAGAGAGTGCAGTGGCACCACTAGGGATGCAGTGCAGTGAGTCCAGAGAGTGCACTGGCAGCACTGGGGATGCAGTGCAGTGAGTCCAGAGAGTGCACTGGCACCACTGGGGATGCACTGCAGTGAGTCCAGAGAGTGCACTGGCACCACTGGGGATGCAGTGCAGTGAGTCCAGAGAGTGCACTGGCACCACTGAGAATGCACTTCAGTGAGTCCAGAGAGTGCACTGGCACCACTGGGGATGCAGTGCAGTGAGTCCAGAGATTGCACTGGCACCACTGGGGATGCAGTGCTGTGACTCCAGAGAGCGCACAGGCACCACTGGGGATGCAGTGCAGTGAGTCCAGAGAGTGCACTGGCACCACTGGGGATGCACTGCAGTGAGCCCAGAGAGTGCACTGGCACCAGTGGGGATGCACTGCAGTGAGTCCAGTGAGTGCACTGGCACCACTGGGGAAGCAGTGCAGTGAGTCCAGAGAGTGCAGAGGCACCACTGGTGATGCAGTTTAGTGAGTCCAGAGAGTGCACTGGCACCACTGAGAATGCACTTCAGTGAGTCCAGAGAGTGCACTGGCACCACTGGGGATGCACTTCAGTGAGTCCAGAGAGTGCACTGGCACCACTGGGGATGCACTGCAGTGAGTCCAGAGAGTGCACTGGCACCACTGGGGATGCAGTGCAGTGAGTCCAGAGAGTGCACTGGCACCACTGGGGATGCTAGGCCTAGGAAGTGCTGGGGGAAGAACGTTAGGTTTACTCCTGTAAATATTACCCCGAAGTGGGCTTTTGCTCATGTTTGGTGTAGGGTAAACCCAGTGAGTAGTGGGAATCAGTGAGTAAATCCTGCTAGAATGGCAAAGACGGCGCCTATGGATAGGACGTAGTGGAAGTGGGCAACTACGTAGTACGTGTCGTGCAGGGCGATGTCTAGGGAAGAGTTTGCAAGAACGATTCCTGTTAATCCTCCGATGGTAAATAGGAAGATAAATCCTAGAGCTCATAGTATTGGGGGGGGTCTCATTTGATTGTTCCTCCGTGCAGGGTGGCTAGTCAGCTAAATACTTTGATTCCGGTAGGGATGGCAATGATTATAGTGGCTGATGTAAAGTAGGCTCGGGTATCAACGTCTATTCCTACTGTAAACATGTGGTGAGCTCAGACGATGAATCCTAGGAAGCCGATGGATAGTATGGCTCAGACTATTCCCATGTAGCCGAAGGGCTCCTTTTTGCCTGAGTAGTACGTGACTACGTGTGAGATGATTCCGAACCCCGGTAGGATCAGAATATAGACTTCTGGGTGTCCGAAGAATCAGAATAGGTGTTGGTACAGGATTGGGTCTCCTCCTCCAGCGGGGTCGAAGAATGTGGTGTTTAGGTTTCGATCAGTTAGTAATATTGTAATACCGGCGGCGAGTACGGGGAGTGATAGAAGGAGTAGGATGGCGGTAATTAGTACGGATCAGACAAATAGTGGGGTTTGGTATTGTGAGAGTGCGGGGGGTTTTATGTTGATGGCTGTGGTGATAAAGTTGATGGCCCCAAGGATGGAGGAGATACCGGCTAAGTGGAGTGAGAAGATAGCCAGGTCTACTGAAGCTCCGGCGTGGGCAAGGTTACCTGCTAGGGGAGGGTAGACAGTTCAGCCTGTGCCGGCGCCAGCTTCTACAGTGGATGAGGCTAGTAGGAGGAGGAATGATGGGGGGAGGAGTCAAAAGCTTATGTTGTTTATTCGCGGGAATGCTATGTCGGGGGCACCGATTATGAGGGGGACTAATCAGTTGCCGAATCCTCCGATCATGATGGGTATGACTATAAAGAAGCTTATTACAAAGGCGTGAGCGGTAACGATTACATTGTAAATTTGGTCGTCGCCTAGGAGAGTTCCTGGTTGTCCTAGTTCTGCGCGGATTAATAGGCTGAGTGCGGTGCCGACTATTCCTGCTCATGCCCCGAAGATGAGGTACAGGGTGCCAATATCCTTATGGTTAGTGGAAAATAGTCATCGGTTGATGAAGGTGACGGGTAAGATGGCTGAGTGTTGAAGCGTTAGGCTGTAGTCCTTTTTACAGAGGTTTAATTCCTCTTCTTATCGGCTCTGTAGTGAAATTCATGTTGAGTTGCAAGCTCATCGATGCGCACTAGGGTGCGTCAGGGTCTTTGTAGGCAGAAGCCAATTGGTTTAGGCATTTAGCTGTTAACTAGAGTTTTGTGGGATCGAAGCCCATCTGTCTAGGGAGGCTTTAGCTTAATTAAAGCGTCTGACTTGCATTCAGAAGATACAGGTTAATATTCTGTAAGTCTTAATGTGCAGAAACTAAGAGGGTTTAACTCTTATTTAAGGCTTTGAAGGCCTTCGGTTTGGGGTGTTATCCTAAGTTTCTAGACAATGGCATGTATTATTGGGGACAGGGGAAGTAAGAGGATTGATAGTGAGGCAAGGACCGCAGTAGGTGTGCTTGGGGCTTTGCTAGTGTATCATTGTTTTATGTGGTTAGAGGAGTTGGGGGGAAGGGTAATTGTTGAGTGGTATGCGAGGCGTAGGTAGAAGAAGAGGCTGAGCAGTGATAGCATGGCAATTGCCATGGCTGCTGGTGTTATTTCCTGTTTAGTTAGTTCTTGGATGATAAGTCACTTTGGTATAAAGCCTGTTAATGGGGGGAGGCCTGCTAGGGATAAAAGTACTAGTATTAGGGTGGCGTTTAGCACTGGGGTTTTTGTTCATGAGGTTGTGATCATGGATAGGTTAAGGGCTTTGATTTTGTTAAGGGCTAGGAATACGGCTGATGTTATGATTGTGTATAGGTAGAAGGTAAGTAAGGCCAATTTGGGGCTGTAAACTAGGATGATGGCGATTCAGCCTAAGTGGGAGATGGACGAGAAGGCTAGGATTTTGCGTGTTTGTGTTTGGTTCAGTCCTATTCAGCCTCCTAGTGCTGTTGAGGCTAGGGCCATGGCGGTGAGTAGAGCTGGGTCGAGGGATTTGGATGTTAGTAGGAGCAGGGTTAGTGGGGGGAATTTTATGAGGGTCGAGAGTAGCAGGGCTGTTATTAGTGGCGATCCTTGTAGTACTTCTGGGAATCAGAAGTGAAATGGCACTAGGCCCAGTTTAATAGCGATTGCTGCTGTCAGTAGTAGACAGGAGGTTGGGCGGTTTATTTGTGTGATGTCTCATTGGCCGGTGACTCAGGCATTGGTTATGCTAGAGAATAGGACCAGGGCGGAAGCAGCTGCTTGGGTTAGGAAGTATTTCGTTGCGGCTTCTACTGCTCGTGGGTGGTGGGATTTGGCAATTAGGGGAATGATGGCTAGTGCGTTGATCTCCAGTCCTGTCCAGGCCAGAACTCAGTGGTTGCTGGAAATTGTGATTGTGGTGCCCAAGATGAGGCTGAAGGTTATGATTGGGGTCGCGTAAGGGTTCATTAGTAGAGGAGGGGGTTAAACCATCATTTTCGGGGTATGGGCCCGATAGCTTGATTAGCTGACTCTACTAGAAAATAATATAAGGGAAGTATGGAGAATTTTGATTTCTCTTGTGTGGGTTCAATTCCTACTTTTCTAAGGTCAACAGGAAATGAGAGGGCTGTTATACCTCTATGTTCACTTTATCATAGTGACCCTTTGTAGTTCAGGCACATTTCCTTATGTAAGGAGGTAGGCCTGCATAGCAGATAGGTATGCTGATGTGTCAGAGGCACAGAGCTAGTGTGAGGGGTAGGAAGTTTTTTCATAGTAGGTGCATTAGTTGGTCATATCGGAATCGTGGGTATGAAGCTCGGACCCATAAGAAACCAGAAGATAGTAGGAGGACTTTTGTGGCTAGGATGGCGGGGAATAGTTCTGTGGGTGGCCCTAGGGCGCTTGGGTTTAGGAATATGATGGCTGTAAGTGTATTTATTAGCATAATGTTCGCATATTCAGCTAGGAAGAATAAGGCGAAGGGTCCTGCGGCGTATTCAACGTTAAACCCTGAGACTAGCTCAGATTCACCCTCTGTGAGGTCAAAAGGAGCTCGGTTTGTCTCTGCTAGGGTGGATACGTATCATATTATTGCTAGGGGTCATGAGGAGAAAATGAAGTATAGAGGCTCCTGTGCGACGGCAAAGGAGCTGAGTGTGTAGCTTCCGCTTAGTATGATTATTGATAGCAGGATTATGGCCAGTGTCACTTCGTATGAAATGGTCTGTGCTACTGCCCGTAGGGCTCCGATTAGTGCGTATTTTGAATTCGAGGCTCAGCCTGATCATAGGACTGAGTAGACGGCTAGGCTTGACATGGCTATTAGGAAGAGAACTCCGAGGTTTAGATCTGCTAGGGGAAATGGGAGTGGTAGTGGTGCTCAAGTGGTGAGGGCTAGGACAAGGGCTAGTATTGGTATCAGAATGAATAGAAGTGGGGAAGAGGTAGAGGGTCGGATGGGCTCTTTGGTAAATAGTTTCAGTCCGTCCGCAAATGGTTGAAGTAGGCCAAAAGGCCCGACAACGTTAGGGCCTTTGCGGGATTGTATGTAGCTTAGGATTTTCCGTTCTACTAGGGTTAGGAAGGCTACGGCAATCAGGATTGGGATGATGTATAGGAGGGATATAACGAGGCAGCTTAGTGTTGTTATTTGAATCATGGGTGAAGCTAGGGAGAGGATTTGAACCTCTGGGGAAAGGGCTTAAGCCTTCTGCACTTGCCGGGCTCTGCCACTCTAGCTGGTCCTTTTCTAGGATTGAAAGTGGTGGGGGAAGGCCCTCTTCACGGTTTAGTTGGTTTCACTGCTTAGAGGGGGGGGCGTGCTTGTGGTATTGGCCCCACTTTCCCGGTCCTTTCGTACTGGGGAGAGTGTGTCATAGATAGAAACCGACCTGGATTGCTCCGGTCTGAACTCAGATCACGTAGGACTGTTAATCGTTGAACAAACGAACCCTTAATAGCGGCTGCACCATTAGGATGTCCTGATCCAACATCGAGGTCGTAAACCCCCCTGTCGATATGGGCTCTTGAGGGGGATTGCGCTGTTATCCCTGGGGTAGCTTGGTCCATTAATCAATTATATTGGGTCTGGTCACTGTTAGCACTTTGAGGGGTAGCTCTAGGTAAAGAGGTATGGTCTTGTTTTTGGAGGATTTGTTCTCCTCCAAGGTCGCCCCAACCGAAAAATATCGACCAGGCTCTGCGATGGTAGTGGCCCCAGTGGGGTTGATTGAGGATTCGCGGTGGTCGTTGATTTTTAAGTTCCACAGGGTCTTCTCGTCTTATGTTCACATCCCCGCTTTTGCACGGGGAGATCAATTTCACTGATTATCTGTGAGAGACAGTTAAGACCTCGTTTAGCCATTCATACAAGTCTTGATTTATGGGACAATTGATTGCGCTACCTTTGCACGGTTAGGATACCGCGGCCGTTAAACCTAAGTCACCGGGCAGGCATCACCTTCAATACTTGTTTAATTTGCTGAAGGCTATGTTTTTGGTAAACAGTCGGGCCTTATTAATTTGCCGAGTTCCTTTCACAGATTTTAATCGCTCTTATAGGCGCTCCTGAGTCGGGTTAACAGGGTTAGTTAATACGTGGTCTTGTAGGGGTTTTTGTATCTGTCTAGGTCTGTTAATAATGTTTCTATGTAAGCTTGCGCCGTTAGAGGGGTGTGGCCCTGTACATGAGGGGCCTAGGATGATTCCTAGGATTGTTATGAGGATGGCAGCGGTTTTGGTGATAAGGGGTATGGTTATTGGGGGGGTTTTGGTTGGTGTGATGAAAGAGGTAATGATTATTCCTGCTGTAATGCTGCCTAGGGCGAGTCGGGTTAGGGGGGCGGTGATTAGTGGGTTGTTTTCGTTTATTGATACTATTGGGGGGATTCGGGTTTGTCCAGCTTGGACTAGGATGGTTATGCGGATGCTGTAGGTTGCGGTGAATGCTGTGGCTATAAGGGTTAGGAGTAGGGCTCAAGTATTTAGGTATGATGTGTTTAAGCTTTCGATGATGAGGTCTTTTGAGTAGAATCCGGCTAGGAATGGGGTTCCTATCAGCGCCAGGTTTCCGATGGTTAGGCAGGAAGTAGTGACTGGGAGTATTTTCTGTAGGCCTCCTATCTTTCGGATATCTTGTTCTCCGTTTAGGTTGTGGATGATAGACCCTGAGCATAGGAATAGTATGGCTTTAAAGAAGGCATGGGTTGAGATGTGTAGGAAGGCTAGTTGTGGGAGGTTTAGTCCGATAGTGACTATTATTAGTCCTAGTTGGCTGGATGTTGAGAAAGCAATGATTTTTTTGATGTCATTTTGGGTTAGGGCGCATGTGGCAGCGAATAGGGTTGATAGAGCACCTAGGCATAGGCAGGCAGTTAGGGCTGTCTGGTTGGTGGCTAGCAGGGGGTGCATGCGGATGAGCAGGAAGATTCCGGCTACTACTATGGTACTGGAGTGCAGTAGGGCTGATACTGGGGTGGGGCCTTCTATTGCTGCGGGCAGTCATGGGTGGAGTCCAAATTGGGCGGATTTTCCTGCGGCTGCGAGGATTAATCCTATGAGGGGGAGGATTGGGGTTTGGTGGGGGTGTACGGCTTGTTGGATCTCTCAGGTGTTGAATGTTGAAGCTAGTCATGCTATGCTCAGGATCAGTCCGATGTCTCCGATTCGGTTGTAGATTACGGCTCGTAGGGCGGCGGTGTTGGCATCTGCTCGGCCTTGTCATCAGCCGATGAGAAGGAAGGACATGATTCGTACTCCTTCCCAGCCTACGAATAGGAGGAATATGTTGTTTGCGGTTGTTAGGAGGAGTATGGCGACTAGGAATGTCAGTAGGTAGGTGAAAAATTTTGTTACGTATGGCTCTGAGGCCATGTATCATATGGCGAATTGTAGGATTGATCATGTTACAAATAGGGCGATTGGAAGAAATGTTATTGAGTATTGGTCTATTTTTAGGCTCAGGGGGATTTTAAAGTTTATAATGAATTTTCACTCCCAGTGGCAGGTGACAGATTCTACTCCCGAGTAGATGAATGCGGTTGTAGGGGCTAGGCTAATTAGGAATGCGGTTTTAACAGCGCGGGTGGTGGCTTGTGGGGTGTTTTTAAAGTTTTTAAATAGAAATGACAGGATGATTGGGGTTAGGAGGATTGTCAGCGTGAGTAGTGTGAGGGAGTTGATTAGTAGTGTGGGGTTCACTACTTTTACTTGGATTTGCACCAAGATGGGTGGTTCCTAAGACCAGTGGATTGCTGTTATCCTTTAAAAGTAAGGGGGCTGAGGTTTTAGGCTCAGATGTAAGAGTTAGCAGCTCTTGTTGGTTAAACCCTCCCCTCGGCAGGTAAGAAGGTTTGAACTTCTATTCTTAGAATCACAGTCTAATGTTTGGTTTAAACTATACTTGCATGAGGGGATTCCGGAGATCAGTTCGGGTTTGAGGATTAGGAGGAATATTGGGATAATGTGGAGTGTTATGAGCAGGTGTTCTCGCGTGGTTGAGTTTTGCATAGATGTGATGTGGGAGGGGATTGAGCCTCGTTGGGTCATTAGTAGTATGAATAAGGTGTAGGAGGCGGTTAGTAGGGTTGCGATTCCTGTTAGGATGATCGTGAAGGCAGATCAGTTGAATAAGGTGATTATAATGGTTAGCTCTGCTATGAGGTTTGTTGTTGGGGGTAAGGCTATGTTTGTTAGATTGGCCAGCAATCATCAGGTAGCTATGAGTGGTAGGAGAGGTTGTAGGCCTCGTGTGAGTAGTAGAATTCGGCTGTGCGTACGTTCATAGTTTGTGTTGGCTAGGCAGAATAGTATGGAGGAAGTTAGTCCATGGGAAATTATTAGGATCATTGCCCCTGAGAATGATCAGTGGGTTTGGATTATTCCTGCGGCGATAACTAGGCCTATGTGGCTAACGGATGAATAAGCGATTAGTGATTTTAGGTCTGTCTGTCGTAGGCAGATTGAGCTAGTCATTAGGGCGCCTCATAGGGCCAGGGTTAGGAAGGGGTAGTGCAGGAGGTTGGACAGTGGGCCCATAAATAGAGTGACTCGTATAATTCCGTATCCTCCTAGCTTTAGTAGTAGGGCGGCGAGGAGTATTGAGCCTGCGATGGGTGCTTCTACGTGGGCTTTTGGCAGTCAGAGGTGTAGGCCGTATAGTGGGGCTTTTACTATGAATGCTATGAGCAGTGCTAGACCTGATAGTATTCCTGTCCATGAGGTGGATAGGGTTGGGTGGGTTAGTTGTAGGGTTGGCAGGTGCAGGGTGCCAATTTTCACGTATAGGTGTATGATTGTGATTAGCAGGGGTAGAGAGCTTACTGGCGTGTAGAATAGCAGGTAGATGCCAGCGCTTAGGCGTTCTGGTTGGTTCCCCCATCGGGTGATTAAGATTAGGGTGGGAATGAGGGTTGCTTCAAATGAGATGTAAAATAGTGCTAGTTCTGTGGTGGAAAAGGCTAGTAGGATGAATGGCTGGACTGCGACTAAGGTTGAGATAAAGATTCGTTTGCGTTGTAGGGGTTCTTGTTGCAGGTGGTTTTGGCTTGCTATGATTATGAGTGGGAGTAGTCAGCAGGATAGTACTAGGAGGGGGGATGAGATTTGGTCAATTCCTGTTCAGTTGGATAAAAATTTGTAGGGGTAGTAGGTTGGGATTAATCACTGTAGGCTTAGGGCAGCGATTAGGAGGCTGTATAAGGTGGTGTTAGTCCATAGAAATTTTGGTGGAGACAGCAGGGCTGTTGGAAGAAGTATGATTGTGGGTAGGATGATTTTTAGCATTGCAGGAGGTTTAGGTTGTGTAGATGGTCGGAGCCATGTGTGCGGGTGGAGGCTACTAGGATGGCCAGGCCTGTGCCCGCCTCACACGCTGAGAAGGTTAGCATGAGAATTGGTACCATGGTGAATGAGGAGACTTGGTTTTCGATGGATCATATTGATAGGCCTACGAATATCGATAATATTATGCTTTCAAGGCATAGTAGGGCGGATACTAGGTGGGTTCGGTGGAAGGCTAGCCCTAGTCCGCTGAAAATGAAGGCTGAGTAGAAGCTTAAATGTAGGGGCGACATAAGAAAGTTACAGGGTTGGCTGTAATCTGCTGGGTCGAAACCAGCTATCTTTTTGGTTAGACTAACTTTCTGTTATTCTGCTCATTCTAGGCCCCCTTGAATTCACTCGTAGGCCAGTCCGAGTGTTAGGAGAAGGAGGATCACTACAGTTCAGGTGAGGGTCATTAGGGGGGATTGGAGTTGGACGGCTCATGGCAGGGGGAGTAGGAGGGCGATTTCTAGGTCGAATAGGACGAACAGGATGGCTACTGAGGAAGAATCGGACTGAGAATGGTAATCGAGCAGATCCAAGTGGGTCGAATCCACATTCGTACGGTGAGAGTTTCTCTGAGTCGGGGTTTATTTGGGCGAGTCAGAAGTTTAATGCGGTTAGGGCGGCGCTTAGGATTGATGATAGGGCGAATATGAACATGAGTGCGTTCATTGCTCTCCTCTGGGTTTATACCAGATTCTAGAGATTGGAAGTCAATTGTAATTAATATACTAGAAGAGCAAGATCCTCATCAGTAGATGGTTATGTAGAGGAATAGTCAGATGACGTCTACGAAGTGTCAGTATCAGGCTGCTGCCTCGAATCCGAAGTGGTGGTCTGATGTAAAGTGGAACTTGATCAGTCGGAAGAGGCAGACGGTCAGGAAGGAGGATCCGATGATTACGTGGAGTCCGTGGAATCCAGTGGCAACGAAGAAGGTAGATCCGTAGACGCTATCGGCGATTGAGAATGGGGCTTCGTGGTATTCTATTGCTTGTAGGGCTGTGAAGTAGAATCCCAAGAGGATCGTTAGGGTTAGGGCGTGGATGGCGTGTTTTCGGTTTCCTTCTGTGATGCTGTGATGGGCTCACGTTACGGTAACGCCTGAGGCTGGTAGGATGGCTGTGTTTAGTAGGGGGACTTCTATCGGGTTGAGTGGTTTAATTCCTGTTGGGGGTCATTGGCCTCCTAGTTCTGGGGTTGGGGCCAGGCTCGAGTGGAAGAACGCTCAGAAGAACCCTAAGAAGAAGAATGCTTCGGATGTGATGAAAAGGATTATGCCGTATCGTAGGCCTTTTTGGACTGTGGGAGTGTGATGGCCTTGGAAGGTGCTTTCTCGTACAATGTCTCGTCATCATTGGAGTATTACTAGGAGTATTGAGATGAGGCCTAGGGTTAGTAGTATGGATGAGTTGTAGTGGAATCACATGATTAATCCTGAGGTTGTGAGTAGGGCGGCGGCTGCCCCGAAGATTGGTCAAGGGCTTGGGTCAACTATGTGGTATGAGTGTGCTTGGTGTGCCATTAGATGTTTTCTTGTAAGTATAGGCTTAGAAGGAGCACGAAGACGTAGGCCTGGATTATGGCTACTGCTACTTCTAGGATGGTTAGGAGTAGTAGGATGATTATTGTTAGGATGGATACTGCAGGAAGGGTGGGTATTAATGCAATGGAGGCTGTAGAGATGAGTTGGATGAGTAAGTGTCCTGCTGTAAGGTTGGCTGTAAGGCGGACTCCGAGGGCTAGGGGGCGGATTAGTAGGCTGGTTGTTTCGATCAGGATTAGTGCGGGGATTAGGGGTGTAGGGGTACCTTCGGGTAATAGGTGGGCTAAAGAGGCTGATGGTTGGTTTCGTAGGCCTGTTAGTAGTGTGGCGAGCCATAGTGGGAAGGCTAGGGCTATGTTCATAGATAGCTGGGTGGTTGGGGTGAATGTATATGGAAGGAGGCCTAGAAGGTTGATTGTAAGAAGTATGATTATTAGGGATGTAAATATTATGGCTCATTTGTGGCCATTTTTGTTGAGTGGGACTATTAGTTGTTTTGTGATTAGGTGAAGGAGTCATGTTTGGATAGTAGAAAGGCGGTTGTTGATTCATCGGTTGTTTGGGGACGGGAATAGTAGGGCTGGGAAGAGTAGGGATAGTAGGATTAAGGGGATGCCAAATAGATTGGGGCTGGAAAATTGGTCAAAGAAGCTTAGGTTCATGGTCAGGATCATGGTGTGGGTTTGGTAGTGAGGGAGGTCTTATTTGATGGGGGGTTGGTTGTGGTGAAGGCTAGTAGTTTTGGTTGGATGAGGAGTGCTAGGGTTAATCAGGTTATAATTATGATTGAAAATCATGGTGCGGGGTTAAGCTGTGGCATATCATTAAGGAGGGGGAAGTCCCTCTTTGGCTAGCTTAAAAGGCTAGTGCTGTTGCATAGCTTCTTAATGATTAGGATGATGATAGAAGGGACGATCAGGCCTCGAAATGTGGGAGTGGGGTTGATTCTACTACAATGGGTATGTAGCTGTGATTAGCCCCGCAAATTTCTGAGCATTGTCCGTAAAAAATCCCAGGCCGGGTGGTAATGAATGAAGTTTGGTTTAGTCGGCCTGGGATTGCGTCTGTTTTAACTCCGAGCGTTGGGACTGCTCAGGAGTGGAGTACGTCTCCTGCAGTAATGATCACGCGGATGGGGGATTCTATTGGGATAACTACGCGGTGGTCAACTTCTAGCAGTCGGAAGTGGCCGTTGGGTAAGTCTGGGGTGGGCACTATGTAGGAGTCGAATGATAGGTCTTTGAAGTCTGTGTATTCGTAGCTTCAGTATCATTGGTGGCCGATGGCTTTTAGGGTGAGGTCTGGTTCGTCGATTTCGTCCATTATGTAGAGGATTTGTAGGGATGGGAGGGCGAGGAGTACCAGGACGATAGCAGGTAGGATTGTCCAGATCAGCTCTACTTCTTGGGCGTCTACAGCATTGGACGAGAGTTTTTCTGTTAGTATGTGGGCTAAAAGGTAGAGAACTAGGCTGCAGATAGCTAGGGCAACGATTAGGGCGTGGTCGTGGAATTCAACGAGTTCTTCTATGATGGGTGATGAGGCGTCTTGGAATCCTAGTTGGGAGTGGTTGGCCACATGAGATGTACAGGATTTTTACCTGTGATTTAGTCTTGACAAGGCTATGTAATTGGTTTACTAACGTCTCATAAGAAAGAAGCATGAGCGGTTAACCTCCTGGGAGACCCAGAAAACTTCACCCCAGCAAACCCGCTAGTAACCCCACCACACATCAAGCCAGAATGATACTTCCTATTCGCCTACGCCATCCTACGTTCAATCCCAAATAAACTAGGAGGCGTATTAGCACTGGCCGCCTCCGTACTGATCCTATTCCTAATCCCATTCCTGCACAAATCAAAACAACGAGCAATAACATTCCGACCACTCTCCCAGCTCCTATTCTGAGTACTAGTCGCCAACCTCCTCGTCCTAACATGAGTAGGAAGCCAACCCGTCGAACACCCATTCATCATCATCGGCCAACTCGCTTCAATCGCCTACTTCACTATCCTCCTATTTCTCCTCCCCGCCGCAAGCGCCCTAGAAAACAAAATACTCAACTGCTAAATACTCTAATAGTTTATAAAAACATTGGTCTTGTAAACCAAAGATTGAAGACTTACCACTTCTTAGAGTACCCCAAACTCAGAAAAAAAGGACTCAAACCTTTATCTCCAGCTCCCAAAGCTGGCATTTTCAATAAACTATTCTCTGACCCTAACCCCTAAACCGCCCGAATAGCACCCCGCGACAACCCCCGCACAAGCTCCAATACAACAAACAAAGTCAACAACAGCCCCCAACCCGCCACTAAAAACATCCCTGCCCCATGTGAATAAAACATGGAAACTCCACTAAAATCCGACCGAACAACAAACACCCCAACATTATTCACAGTAGAAACCCCGAACTTCCAAGCCCCCATAAACCCCCCAAACACCAACCCCCCAAAAACAATTGCCACAAACACTACTGCACATCCAATCACCCGTCAATCCCCCGAGCCCCAGGGAAAGGCTCCGCTGCTAAAGCTACTGAATAAACAAACACCACCAGCATACCCCCCAAATACACCATAAACAGCACTAAAGCCACGAACGAAACCCCAAGGCCCAGCAACCACCCGCACCCCGCCACAGACGCTAACACCAAACCAACAACCCCATAATACGGCGAAGGATTCGACGCCACACCCAAAACACCCACCGCAAAGCAAATCCCTAAAAAAAACATAAAATAAGTCATTATTCCTGCCCGGACACTACCCGAGGCCTGCGGCTCGAAAAGCCGCCATTGTTCTCAACTACAGGAACTAACCGCAAGCCCCCAATAATTCTACCCCATCTATGCCATTATGCTTAACCCCCCCCCCTCCCCCCCCGAGGCGGGGGTATTTGGTTATGCATATTCGTGCATAAATTTATATACCCCATATACATACATACTATAGTACCAGTAATATACATTATATACGGACTATCTTATAAGCAGGTGCTAAACCCATACATGTACACGGCCATTAAACCCTTAAACACACTCCTACCAAACCACCCGGCATGAATGTTCTAGGACCATACCCCACAACACCCAATACAACTCCACTCAAGCGCATAACAAGACCCCATTTTAATGAATGCTCACAGGACATGCTCCAACAACAACTCTCCACCACATATCTCATGCAGTTCGTATCAGACGGATTTATTAATCGTACTCCTCACGTGAAATCAGCAACCCGTTGCACATAATGTCCGGTATGACTAGCTTCAGGCCCATACGTTCCCCCTAAACCCCTCGCCCTCCTCACATTTTTGCGCCTCTGGTTCCTCGGTCAGGGCCATCCATTGGGTTCACTCACCCCTCCTTGCCCTTCAAAGTGGCATCTGTGAGTACTTTCACCTTCTCAATGCGTAATCGCGGCATGTTCCAGCTTTTTGGCGCCTCTGGTTCCTCTTATTTTTTCCGGGGTTACCTCACAGGTGGCTATTCCCAGTGATCTCGGGGGTCCCACAATCTAAGCCTGGACACACCTGCCTCACGGCCTATCCTATATTTCAAGGGTCCCTCGATGAGACGGTTGGCGTATATGGGGAATCATCCTGACACTGATGCACTTTGACCACATTCAGTTAATGTTACCTCCACCCTCCGGGTTAAATGGGGCTATTGGATGAATGCTCGTTGGACATAGCACAAAACAACAAATCATTAAGCGCAACCCCTGCGCTTCACAAACTAAACCAGTAAACTTTCGCTAACCACCATGTAGCATAAACCTTCATCGCCCAATCCCAGCAAACTACCTCTAAAACTCCATTAATCATCCCTTCCATGACATCATCGGAACGATGTACATATACACACAAACACATACAAAATAACTTAAACTTATTAGAGAAACTCCAGTACTAAAAATAGTAAACACAAGCAATAATTTCATATACTTCACTCTCACTCACCACTCAACTATCAGCTAACCACACCCCCGTCCACATAGCTTAACACAAAGCATGGCACTGAAGTTGCCAAGATGGCATAAAACATGCCTGCGGACAAAAGACTTAGTCCTAACCTTACGGTTGGTTTTTGCTAAATATATACATGCAAGTATCCGCGCCCCAGTGTAAACGCCCTCGACCACCTACCCCCATACAGGCCTTGAGGAGCGGGTATCAGGCACACCCAAGTAGTAGCCCAAGACGCCTCGCTAAGCCACGCCCCCACGGGTATTCAGCAGTAATTAACATTAAGCAATGAGTGCAAACTTGACTTAGTTATAGCAACAGCCTAACTTCAAGGGTTGGTAAATCTTGTGCCAGCCACCGCGGTCATACAAGAAACCCAAATCAACCGTCCTATTGACACGGCGTAAAGAGTGGTAAAATGCCTATCCTAGCTAACTAAGATCAAAATGCAACTGAGCTGTCATAAGCCCAAGATGCACCTAAACACACCATTAAGATGATCTTAGGAACTAACGACTGATTTAAACCCACGAAAGCCAGGGCCCAAACTGGGATTAGATACCCCACTATGCCTGGCCCTAAATCTTGATACTTACTTTACCGAAGTATCCGCCAGAGAACTACGAGCACAAACGCTTAAAACTCTAAGGACTTGGCGGTGCCCCAAACCCACCTAGAGGAGCCTGTTCTACAATCGATAATCCCCGATTAACCCAACCACCCCTTGCCAACACAGCCTACATACCGCCGTCGCCAGCCCACCTCGAATGAGAGCACAACAGTGGACACAATAGCACCCCGCTAATAAGACAGGTCAAGGTATAGCCTATGGAGTGGAAGAAATGGGCTACATTCCCTATTCATAGGGCACACGGAAAGAAGCGTGAAACCACTTCTGGAAGGCGGATTTAGCAGTAAAGTGGGACAATAGAGCCTACTTTAAGCCGGCCCTGGGGCACGTACATACCGCCCGTCACCCTCCTCAAAAGCCACATCCCACATAACTAATACCATAAATACGCTGAAGATGAGGTAAGTCGTAACAAGGTAAGTGTACCGGAAGGTGTACTTAGAATATCAAGACGTAGCTATAACACCAAAGCACTCAGCTTACACCTGAAAGATATCTACTAGACCGGATCGTCTTGAAGCCCCCCCTCTAGCTCAACCACACAAATAGTACACCAAAACTAAAGAATTTACTAAACTAATTAAACTAAAGCATTTTACAGTCTTAGTATAGGCGATAGAAAAGACACTTAGACGCGATAGAGACCCCAGTACCGTAAGGGAAAGATGAAATAGCAGTGAAACAATCAAAGCGACAGACAGCAAAGATCAACCCTTGTACCTTTTGCATCATGGTTTAGCGAGAACAACCAAGCAAAGTGAACTAAAGTTTGCCCCCCCGAAACCCAAGCGAGCTACTTTCAAGCAGTTAAAGAGAGCGAACCCGTCTCTGTTGCAAAAGAGTGGGATGAATTGTCAGTAGAGGTGAAAAGCCAACCGAGCTGGGTGATAGCTGGTTACCTGTGAAACGAATCTAAGTTCCCCCTTAATCCTCCCTACCGGACATCCTGAACCCTAATGAGATGATTAAGAGCTATTTAATGGAGGGACAGCTCCATTAAAAAAGGACACAACCTCGACTAGCGGATAATTCTTACTACTGATCCTACCGTGGGCCCTAAAGCAGCCATCAAAAAAGAGTGCGTCAAAGCTCCACCACCTAAAAATACCAAAATAAGATGATTCCCTTATCACAAACAGGTCAACCTATGAATATAGGAGAATTAATGCTAAAATAAGTAACTCAGGGCCACACCCCTCTAACGGCGCAAGCTTACATAGAAACATTATTAACAGACCTAGACAGATACAAAAACCCCTACAAGACCACGTATTAACTAACCCTGTTAACCCGACTCAGGAGCGCCTATAAGAGCGATTAAAATCTGTGAAAGGAACTCGGCAAATTAATAAGGCCCGACTGTTTACCAAAAACATAGCCTTCAGCAAATTAAACAAGTATTGAAGGTGATGCCTGCCCGGTGACTTAGGTTTAACGGCCGCGGTATCCTAACCGTGCAAAGATAGCGCAATCAATTGTCCCATAAATCGAGACTTGTATGAATGGCTAAACGAGGTCTTAACTGTCTCTCACAGATAATCAGTGAAATTGATCTCCCCGTGCAAAAGCGGGGATGTGAACATAAGACGAGAAGACCCTGTGGAACTTAAAAATCAACGACCACCGCGAATCCTCAATCAACCCCACTGGGGCCACTACCATCGCAGAGCCTGGTCGATATTTTTCGGTTGGGGCGACCTTGGAGGAGAACAAATCCTCCAAAAACAAGACCATACCTCTTTACCTAGAGCTACCCCTCAAAGTGCTAACAGTGACCAGACCCAATATAATTGATTAATGGACCAAGCTACCCCAGGGATAACAGCGCAATCCCCCTCAAGAGCCCATATCGACAGGGGGGTTTACGACCTCGATGTTGGATCAGGACATCCTAATGGTGCAGCCGCTATTAAGGGTTCGTTTGTTCAACGATTAACAGTCCTACGTGATCTGAGTTCAGACCGGAGCAATCCAGGTCGGTTTCTATCTATGACACACTCTCCCCAGTACGAAAGGACCGGGAAAGTGGGGCCAATACCACAAGCACGCCCCCCCCCTCTAAGCAGTGAAACCAACTAAACCGTGAAGAGGGCCTTCCCCCACCACTTTCAATCCTAGAAAAGGACCAGCTAGAGTGGCAGAGCCCGGCAAGTGCAGAAGGCTTAAGCCCTTTCCCCAGAGGTTCAAATCCTCTCCCTAGCTTCACCCATGATTCAAATAACAACACTAAGCTGCCTCGTTATATCCCTCCTATACATCATCCCAATCCTGATTGCCGTAGCCTTCCTAACCCTAGCAGAACGGAAAATCCTAAGCTACATACAATCCCGCAAAGGCCCTAACGTTGTCGGGCCTTTTGGCCTACTTCAACCATTTGCGGACGGACTGAAACTATTTACCAAAGAGCCCATCCGACCCTCTACCTCTTCCCCACTTCTATTCATTCTGATACCAATACTAGCCCTTGTCCT
This sequence comes from Anser anser, assembly GCF_964211835.1. Taxonomy (NCBI): domain Eukaryota; kingdom Metazoa; phylum Chordata; class Aves; order Anseriformes; family Anatidae; genus Anser; species Anser anser. The sequence continues at coordinate 111,250,913 of NC_139722.1, forward strand.
AGCCCTCACCACTTGAGCACCACTACCACTCCCATTTCCCCTAGCAGATCTAAACCTCGGAGTTCTCTTCCTAATAGCCATGTCAAGCCTAGCCGTCTACTCAGTCCTATGATCAGGCTGAGCCTCGAACTCAAAATACGCACTAATCGGAGCCCTACGGGCAGTAGCACAGACCATTTCATACGAAGTGACACTGGCCATAATCCTGCTATCAATAATCATACTAAGCGGAAGCTACACACTCAGCTCCTTTGCCGTCGCACAGGAGCCTCTATACTTCATTTTCTCCTCATGACCCCTAGCAATAATATGATACGTATCCACCCTAGCAGAGACAAACCGAGCTCCTTTTGACCTCACAGAGGGCGAATCTGAGCTAGTCTCAGGGTTTAACGTTGAATACGTCGCAGGACCCTTCGCCTTATTCTTCCTAGCTGAATATGCGAACATTATGCTAATAAATACACTTACAGCCATCATATTCCTAAACCCAAGCGCCCTAGGGCCACCCACAGAACTATTCCCCGTCATCCTAGCCACAAAAGTCCTCCTACTATCTTCTGGTTTCTTATGGGTCCGAGCTTCATACCCACGATTCCGATATGACCAACTAATGCACCTACTATGAAAAAACTTCCTACCCCTCACACTAGCTCTGTGCCTCTGACACATCAGCATACCTATCTGCTATGCAGGCCTACCTCCTTACATAAGGAAATGTGCCTGAACTACAAAGGGTCACTATGATAAAGTGAACATAGAGGTATAACAGCCCTCTCATTTCCTGTTGACCTTAGAAAAGTAGGAATTGAACCCACACAAGAGAAATCAAAATTCTCCATACTTCCCTTATATTATTTTCTAGTAGAGTCAGCTAATCAAGCTATCGGGCCCATACCCCGAAAATGATGGTTTAACCCCCTCCTCTACTAATGAACCCTTACGCGACCCCAATCATAACCTTCAGCCTCATCTTGGGCACCACAATCACAATTTCCAGCAACCACTGAGTTCTGGCCTGGACAGGACTGGAGATCAACGCACTAGCCATCATTCCCCTAATTGCCAAATCCCACCACCCACGAGCAGTAGAAGCCGCAACGAAATACTTCCTAACCCAAGCAGCTGCTTCCGCCCTGGTCCTATTCTCTAGCATAACCAATGCCTGAGTCACCGGCCAATGAGACATCACACAAATAAACCACCCAACCTCCTGTCTACTACTGACAGCAGCAATCGCTATTAAACTGGGCCTAGTGCCATTTCACTTCTGATTCCCAGAAGTACTACAAGGATCGCCACTAATAACAGCCCTGCTACTCTCGACCCTCATAAAATTCCCCCCACTAACCCTGCTCCTACTAACATCCAAATCCCTCGACCCAGCTCTACTCACCGCCATGGCCCTAGCCTCAACAGCACTAGGAGGCTGAATAGGACTGAACCAAACACAAACACGCAAAATCCTAGCCTTCTCGTCCATCTCCCACTTAGGCTGAATCGCCATCATCCTAGTTTACAGCCCCAAATTGGCCTTACTTACCTTCTACCTATACACAATCATAACATCAGCCGTATTCCTAGCCCTTAACAAAATCAAAGCCCTTAACCTATCCATGATCACAACCTCATGAACAAAAACCCCAGTGCTAAACGCCACCCTAATACTAGTACTTTTATCCCTAGCAGGCCTCCCCCCATTAACAGGCTTTATACCAAAGTGACTTATCATCCAAGAACTAACTAAACAGGAAATAACACCAGCAGCCATGGCAATTGCCATGCTATCACTGCTCAGCCTCTTCTTCTACCTACGCCTCGCATACCACTCAACAATTACCCTTCCCCCCAACTCCTCTAACCACATAAAACAATGATACACTAGCAAAGCCCCAAGCACACCTACTGCGGTCCTTGCCTCACTATCAATCCTCTTACTTCCCCTGTCCCCAATAATACATGCCATTGTCTAGAAACTTAGGATAACACCCCAAACCGAAGGCCTTCAAAGCCTTAAATAAGAGTTAAACCCTCTTAGTTTCTGCACATTAAGACTTACAGAATATTAACCTGTATCTTCTGAATGCAAGTCAGACGCTTTAATTAAGCTAAAGCCTCCCTAGACAGATGGGCTTCGATCCCACAAAACTCTAGTTAACAGCTAAATGCCTAAACCAATTGGCTTCTGCCTACAAAGACCCTGACGCACCCTAGTGCGCATCGATGAGCTTGCAACTCAACATGAATTTCACTACAGAGCCGATAAGAAGAGGAATTAAACCTCTGTAAAAAGGACTACAGCCTAACGCTTCAACACTCAGCCATCTTACCCGTCACCTTCATCAACCGATGACTATTTTCCACTAACCATAAGGATATTGGCACCCTGTACCTCATCTTCGGGGCATGAGCAGGAATAGTCGGCACCGCACTCAGCCTATTAATCCGCGCAGAACTAGGACAACCAGGAACTCTCCTAGGCGACGACCAAATTTACAATGTAATCGTTACCGCTCACGCCTTTGTAATAAGCTTCTTTATAGTCATACCCATCATGATCGGAGGATTTGGCAACTGATTAGTCCCCCTCATAATCGGTGCCCCCGACATAGCATTCCCGCGAATAAACAACATAAGCTTTTGACTCCTCCCCCCATCATTCCTCCTCCTACTAGCCTCATCCACTGTAGAAGCTGGCGCCGGCACAGGCTGAACTGTCTACCCTCCCCTAGCAGGTGACCTTGCCCACGCCGGAGCTTCAGTAGACCTGGCTATCTTCTCACTCCACTTAGCCGGTATCTCCTCCATCCTTGGGGCCATCAACTTTATCACCACAGCCATCAACATAAAACCCCCCGCACTCTCACAATACCAAACCCCACTATTTGTCTGATCCGTACTAATTACCGCCATCCTACTCCTTCTATCACTCCCCGTACTCGCCGCCGGTATTACAATATTACTAACTGATCGAAACCTAAACACCACATTCTTCGACCCCGCTGGAGGAGGAGACCCAATCCTGTACCAACACCTATTCTGATTCTTCGGACACCCAGAAGTCTATATTCTGATCCTACCGGGGTTCGGAATCATCTCACACGTAGTCACGTACTACTCAGGCAAAAAGGAGCCCTTCGGCTACATGGGAATAGTCTGAGCCATACTATCCATCGGCTTCCTAGGATTCATCGTCTGAGCTCACCACATGTTTACAGTAGGAATAGACGTTGATACCCGAGCCTACTTTACATCAGCCACTATAATCATTGCCATCCCTACCGGAATCAAAGTATTTAGCTGACTAGCCACCCTGCACGGAGGAACAATCAAATGAGACCCCCCCCCAATACTATGAGCTCTAGGATTTATCTTCCTATTTACCATCGGAGGATTAACAGGAATCGTTCTTGCAAACGCTTCCCTAGACATCGCCCTGCACGACACGTACTACGTAGTTGCCCACTTCCACTACGTCCTATCCATAGGCGCCGTCTTTGCCATTCTAGCAGGATTTACTCACTGATTCCCACTACTCACTGGGTTTACCCTACACCAAACATGAGCAAAAGCCCACTTCGGGGTAATATTTACAGGAGTAAACCTAACGTTCTTCCACCAGCACTTCCTAGGCCTAGCAGGAATACCCCGACGATACTCGGACTATCCCGACGCCTACACACTATGAAACACCATTTCCTCCATCGGCTCCCTAATCTCAATAGTAGCCGTAATCATACTAATATTCATCATCTGAGAAGCCTTTTCGGCCAAACGAAAAGTCCTACAACCAGAACTAACTACCACAAACGTTGAATGAATCCACGGCTGCCCTCCCCCATACCATACTTTCGAGGAACCGGCCTTCGTCCAAGTACAAGAAAGGAAGGAATCGAACCCTCACATGCTGGTTTCAAGCCAACTGCATTCACCGCTCATGCTTCTTTCTTATGAGACGTTAGTAAACCAATTACATAGCCTTGTCAAGACTAAATCACAGGTAAAAATCCTGTACATCTCATGTGGCCAACCACTCCCAACTAGGATTCCAAGACGCCTCATCACCCATCATAGAAGAACTCGTTGAATTCCACGACCACGCCCTAATCGTTGCCCTAGCTATCTGCAGCCTAGTTCTCTACCTTTTAGCCCACATACTAACAGAAAAACTCTCGTCCAATGCTGTAGACGCCCAAGAAGTAGAGCTGATCTGGACAATCCTACCTGCTATCGTCCTGGTACTCCTCGCCCTCCCATCCCTACAAATCCTCTACATAATGGACAAAATCGATGAACCAGACCTCACCCTAAAAGCCATCGGCCACCAATGATACTGAAGCTACGAATACACAGACTTCAAAGACCTATCATTCGACTCCTACATAGTGCCCACCCCAGACTTACCCAACGGCCACTTCCGACTGCTAGAAGTTGACCACCGCGTAGTTATCCCAATAGAATCCCCCATCCGCGTGATCATTACTGCAGGAGACGTACTCCACTCCTGAGCAGTCCCAACGCTCGGAGTTAAAACAGACGCAATCCCAGGCCGACTAAACCAAACTTCATTCATTACCACCCGGCCTGGGATTTTTTACGGACAATGCTCAGAAATTTGCGGGGCTAATCACAGCTACATACCCATTGTAGTAGAATCAACCCCACTCCCACATTTCGAGGCCTGATCGTCCCTTCTATCATCATCCTAATCATTAAGAAGCTATGCAACAGCACTAGCCTTTTAAGCTAGCCAAAGAGGGACTTCCCCCTCCTTAATGATATGCCACAGCTTAACCCCGCACCATGATTTTCAATCATAATTATAACCTGATTAACCCTAGCACTCCTCATCCAACCAAAACTACTAGCCTTCACCACAACCAACCCCCCATCAAATAAGACCTCCCTCACTACCAAACCCACACCATGATCCTGACCATGAACCTAAGCTTCTTTGACCAATTTTCCAGCCCCAATCTATTTGGCATCCCCTTAATCCTACTATCCCTACTCTTCCCAGCCCTACTATTCCCGTCCCCAAACAACCGATGAATCAACAACCGCCTTTCTACTATCCAAACATGACTCCTTCACCTAATCACAAAACAACTAATAGTCCCACTCAACAAAAATGGCCACAAATGAGCCATAATATTTACATCCCTAATAATCATACTTCTTACAATCAACCTTCTAGGCCTCCTTCCATATACATTCACCCCAACCACCCAACTATCTATGAACATAGCCCTAGCCTTCCCACTATGGCTCGCCACACTACTAACAGGCCTACGAAACCAACCATCAGCCTCTTTAGCCCACCTATTACCCGAAGGTACCCCTACACCCCTAATCCCCGCACTAATCCTGATCGAAACAACCAGCCTACTAATCCGCCCCCTAGCCCTCGGAGTCCGCCTTACAGCCAACCTTACAGCAGGACACTTACTCATCCAACTCATCTCTACAGCCTCCATTGCATTAATACCCACCCTTCCTGCAGTATCCATCCTAACAATAATCATCCTACTACTCCTAACCATCCTAGAAGTAGCAGTAGCCATAATCCAGGCCTACGTCTTCGTGCTCCTTCTAAGCCTATACTTACAAGAAAACATCTAATGGCACACCAAGCACACTCATACCACATAGTTGACCCAAGCCCTTGACCAATCTTCGGGGCAGCCGCCGCCCTACTCACAACCTCAGGATTAATCATGTGATTCCACTACAACTCATCCATACTACTAACCCTAGGCCTCATCTCAATACTCCTAGTAATACTCCAATGATGACGAGACATTGTACGAGAAAGCACCTTCCAAGGCCATCACACTCCCACAGTCCAAAAAGGCCTACGATACGGCATAATCCTTTTCATCACATCCGAAGCATTCTTCTTCTTAGGGTTCTTCTGAGCGTTCTTCCACTCGAGCCTGGCCCCAACCCCAGAACTAGGAGGCCAATGACCCCCAACAGGAATTAAACCACTCAACCCGATAGAAGTCCCCCTACTAAACACAGCCATCCTACTAGCCTCAGGCGTTACCGTAACGTGAGCCCATCACAGCATCACAGAAGGAAACCGAAAACACGCCATCCACGCCCTAACCCTAACGATCCTCCTGGGATTCTACTTCACAGCCCTACAAGCAATAGAATACCACGAAGCCCCATTCTCAATCGCCGATAGCGTCTACGGATCTACCTTCTTCGTTGCCACTGGATTCCACGGACTCCACGTAATCATCGGATCCTCCTTCCTGACCGTCTGCCTCTTCCGACTGATCAAGTTCCACTTTACATCAGACCACCACTTCGGATTCGAGGCAGCAGCCTGATACTGACACTTCGTAGACGTCATCTGACTATTCCTCTACATAACCATCTACTGATGAGGATCTTGCTCTTCTAGTATATTAATTACAATTGACTTCCAATCTCTAGAATCTGGTATAAACCCAGAGGAGAGCAATGAACGCACTCATGTTCATATTCGCCCTATCATCAATCCTAAGCGCCGCCCTAACCGCATTAAACTTCTGACTCGCCCAAATAAACCCCGACTCAGAGAAACTCTCACCGTACGAATGTGGATTCGACCCACTTGGATCTGCTCGATTACCATTCTCAGTCCGATTCTTCCTCAGTAGCCATCCTGTTCGTCCTATTCGACCTAGAAATCGCCCTCCTACTCCCCCTGCCATGAGCCGTCCAACTCCAATCCCCCCTAATGACCCTCACCTGAACTGTAGTGATCCTCCTTCTCCTAACACTCGGACTGGCCTACGAGTGAATTCAAGGGGGCCTAGAATGAGCAGAATAACAGAAAGTTAGTCTAACCAAAAAGATAGCTGGTTTCGACCCAGCAGATTACAGCCAACCCTGTAACTTTCTTATGTCGCCCCTACATTTAAGCTTCTACTCAGCCTTCATTTTCAGCGGACTAGGGCTAGCCTTCCACCGAACCCACCTAGTATCCGCCCTACTATGCCTTGAAAGCATAATATTATCGATATTCGTAGGCCTATCAATATGATCCATCGAAAACCAAGTCTCCTCATTCACCATGGTACCAATTCTCATGCTAACCTTCTCAGCGTGTGAGGCGGGCACAGGCCTGGCCATCCTAGTAGCCTCCACCCGCACACATGGCTCCGACCATCTACACAACCTAAACCTCCTGCAATGCTAAAAATCATCCTACCCACAATCATACTTCTTCCAACAGCCCTGCTGTCTCCACCAAAATTTCTATGGACTAACACCACCTTATACAGCCTCCTAATCGCTGCCCTAAGCCTACAGTGATTAATCCCAACCTACTACCCCTACAAATTTTTATCCAACTGAACAGGAATTGACCAAATCTCATCCCCCCTCCTAGTACTATCCTGCTGACTACTCCCACTCATAATCATAGCAAGCCAAAACCACCTGCAACAAGAACCCCTACAACGCAAACGAATCTTTATCTCAACCTTAGTCGCAGTCCAGCCATTCATCCTACTAGCCTTTTCCACCACAGAACTAGCACTATTTTACATCTCATTTGAAGCAACCCTCATTCCCACCCTAATCTTAATCACCCGATGGGGGAACCAACCAGAACGCCTAAGCGCTGGCATCTACCTGCTATTCTACACGCCAGTAAGCTCTCTACCCCTGCTAATCACAATCATACACCTATACGTGAAAATTGGCACCCTGCACCTGCCAACCCTACAACTAACCCACCCAACCCTATCCACCTCATGGACAGGAATACTATCAGGTCTAGCACTGCTCATAGCATTCATAGTAAAAGCCCCACTATACGGCCTACACCTCTGACTGCCAAAAGCCCACGTAGAAGCACCCATCGCAGGCTCAATACTCCTCGCCGCCCTACTACTAAAGCTAGGAGGATACGGAATTATACGAGTCACTCTATTTATGGGCCCACTGTCCAACCTCCTGCACTACCCCTTCCTAACCCTGGCCCTATGAGGCGCCCTAATGACTAGCTCAATCTGCCTACGACAGACAGACCTAAAATCACTAATCGCTTATTCATCCGTTAGCCACATAGGCCTAGTTATCGCCGCAGGAATAATCCAAACCCACTGATCATTCTCAGGGGCAATGATCCTAATAATTTCCCATGGACTAACTTCCTCCATACTATTCTGCCTAGCCAACACAAACTATGAACGTACGCACAGCCGAATTCTACTACTCACACGAGGCCTACAACCTCTCCTACCACTCATAGCTACCTGATGATTGCTGGCCAATCTAACAAACATAGCCTTACCCCCAACAACAAACCTCATAGCAGAGCTAACCATTATAATCACCTTATTCAACTGATCTGCCTTCACGATCATCCTAACAGGAATCGCAACCCTACTAACCGCCTCCTACACCTTATTCATACTACTAATGACCCAACGAGGCTCAATCCCCTCCCACATCACATCTATGCAAAACTCAACCACGCGAGAACACCTGCTCATAACACTCCACATTATCCCAATATTCCTCCTAATCCTCAAACCCGAACTGATCTCCGGAATCCCCTCATGCAAGTATAGTTTAAACCAAACATTAGACTGTGATTCTAAGAATAGAAGTTCAAACCTTCTTACCTGCCGAGGGGAGGGTTTAACCAACAAGAGCTGCTAACTCTTACATCTGAGCCTAAAACCTCAGCCCCCTTACTTTTAAAGGATAACAGCAATCCACTGGTCTTAGGAACCACCCATCTTGGTGCAAATCCAAGTAAAAGTAGTGAACCCCACACTACTAATCAACTCCCTCACACTACTCACGCTGACAATCCTCCTAACCCCAATCATCCTGCCATTTCTATTTAAAAACTTTAAAAACACCCCACAAGCCACCACCCGCGCTGTTAAAACCGCATTCCTAATTAGCCTAGCCCCTACAACCGCATTCATCTACTCGGGAGTAGAATCTGTCACCTGCCACTGGGAGTGAAAATTCATTATAAACTTTAAAATCCCCCTGAGCCTAAAAATAGACCAATACTCAATAACATTTCTTCCAATCGCCCTATTTGTAACATGATCAATCCTACAATTCGCCATATGATACATGGCCTCAGAGCCATACGTAACAAAATTTTTCACCTACCTACTGACATTCCTAGTCGCCATACTCCTCCTAACAACCGCAAACAACATATTCCTCCTATTCGTAGGCTGGGAAGGAGTACGAATCATGTCCTTCCTTCTCATCGGCTGATGACAAGGCCGAGCAGATGCCAACACCGCCGCCCTACGAGCCGTAATCTACAACCGAATCGGAGACATCGGACTGATCCTGAGCATAGCATGACTAGCTTCAACATTCAACACCTGAGAGATCCAACAAGCCGTACACCCCCACCAAACCCCAATCCTCCCCCTCATAGGATTAATCCTCGCAGCCGCAGGAAAATCCGCCCAATTTGGACTCCACCCATGACTGCCCGCAGCAATAGAAGGCCCCACCCCAGTATCAGCCCTACTGCACTCCAGTACCATAGTAGTAGCCGGAATCTTCCTGCTCATCCGCATGCACCCCCTGCTAGCCACCAACCAGACAGCCCTAACTGCCTGCCTATGCCTAGGTGCTCTATCAACCCTATTCGCTGCCACATGCGCCCTAACCCAAAATGACATCAAAAAAATCATTGCTTTCTCAACATCCAGCCAACTAGGACTAATAATAGTCACTATCGGACTAAACCTCCCACAACTAGCCTTCCTACACATCTCAACCCATGCCTTCTTTAAAGCCATACTATTCCTATGCTCAGGGTCTATCATCCACAACCTAAACGGAGAACAAGATATCCGAAAGATAGGAGGCCTACAGAAAATACTCCCAGTCACTACTTCCTGCCTAACCATCGGAAACCTGGCGCTGATAGGAACCCCATTCCTAGCCGGATTCTACTCAAAAGACCTCATCATCGAAAGCTTAAACACATCATACCTAAATACTTGAGCCCTACTCCTAACCCTTATAGCCACAGCATTCACCGCAACCTACAGCATCCGCATAACCATCCTAGTCCAAGCTGGACAAACCCGAATCCCCCCAATAGTATCAATAAACGAAAACAACCCACTAATCACCGCCCCCCTAACCCGACTCGCCCTAGGCAGCATTACAGCAGGAATAATCATTACCTCTTTCATCACACCAACCAAAACCCCCCCAATAACCATACCCCTTATCACCAAAACCGCTGCCATCCTCATAACAATCCTAGGAATCATCCTAGGCCCCTCATGTACAGGGCCACACCCCTCTAACGGCGCAAGCTTACATAGAAACATTATTAACAGACCTAGACAGATACAAAAACCCCTACAAGACCACGTATTAACTAACCCTGTTAACCCGACTCAGGAGCGCCTATAAGAGCGATTAAAATCTGTGAAAGGAACTCGGCAAATTAATAAGGCCCGACTGTTTACCAAAAACATAGCCTTCAGCAAATTAAACAAGTATTGAAGGTGATGCCTGCCCGGTGACTTAGGTTTAACGGCCGCGGTATCCTAACCGTGCAAAGGTAGCGCAATCAATTGTCCCATAAATCGAGACTTGTATGAATGGCTAAACGAGGTCTTAACTGTCTCTCACAGATAATCAGTGAAATTGATCTCCCCGTGCAAAAGCGGGGATGTGAACATAAGACGAGAAGACCCTGTGGAACTTAAAAATCAACGAGCACCGCGAATCCTCAATCAACCCCACTGGGGCCCCTACCATCGCAGAGCCTGGTCGATATTTTTCGGTTGGGGCGACCTTGGAGGAGAACAAATCCTCCAAAAACAAGACCATACCTCTTTACCTAGAGCTACCCCTCAAAGTGCTAACAGTGACCAGACCCAATATAATTGATTAATGGACCAAGCTACCCCAGGGATAACAGCGCAATCCCCCTCAAGAGCCCATATCGACAGGGGGGTTTACGACCTCGATGTTGGATCAGGACATCCTAATGGTGCAGCCGCTATTAAGGGTTCGTTTGTTCAACGATTAACAGTCCTACGTGATCTGAGTTCAGACCGGAGCAATCCAGGTCGGTTTCTATCTATGACACACTCTCCCCAGTACGAAAGGACCGGGAAAGTGGGGCCAATACCACAAGCACGCCCCCCCCCTCTAAGCAGTGAAACCAACTAAACCGTGAAGAGGGCCTTCCCCCACCACTTTCAATCCTAGAAAAGGACCAGCTAGAGTGGCAGAGCCCGGCAAGTGCAGAAGGCTTAAGCCCTTTCCCCAGAGGTTCAAATCCTCTCCCTAGCTTCACCCATGATTCAAATAACAACACTAAGCTGCCTCGTTATATCCCTCCTATACATCATCCCAATCCTGATTGCCGTAGCCTTCCTAACCCTAGTAGAACGGAAAATCCTAAGCTACATACAATCCCACAAAGGCCCTAACGTTGTCGGGCCTTTTGGCCTACTTCAACCATTTGCGGACGGACTGAAACTATTTACCAAAGAGCCCATCCGACCCTCTACCTCTTCCCCACTTCTATTCATTCTGATACCAATACTAGCCCTTGTCCTAGCCCTCACCACTTGAGCACCACTACCACTCCCATTTCCCCTAGCAGATCTAAACCTCGGAGTTCTCTTCCTAATAGCCATGTCAAGCCTAGCCGTCTACTCAGTCCTATGATCAGGCTGAGCCTCGAACTCAAAATACGCACTAATCGGAGCCCTACGGGCAGTAGCACAGACCATTTCATACGAAGTGACACTGGCCATAATCCTGCTATCAATAATCATACTAAGCGGAAGCTACACACTCAGCTCCTTTGCCGTCGCACAGGAGCCTCTATACTTCATTTTCTCCTCATGACCCCTAGCAATAATATGATACGTATCCACCCTAGCAGAGACAAACCGAGCTCCTTTTGACCTCACAGAGGGTGAATCTGAGCTAGTCTCAGGGTTTAACGTTGAATACGCCGCAGGACCCTTCGCCTTATTCTTCCTAGCTGAATATGCGAACATTATGCTAATAAATACACTTACAGCCATCATATTCCTAAACCCAAGCGCCCTAGGGCCACCCACAGAACTATTCCCCGTCATCCTAGCCACAAAAGTCCTCCTACTATCTTCTGGTTTCTTATGGGTCCGAGCTTCATACCCACGATTCCGATATGACCAACTAATGCACCTACTATGAAAAAACTTCCTACCCCTCACACTAGCTCTGTGCCTCTGACACATCAGCATACCTATCTGCTATGCAGGCCTACCTCCTTACATAAGGAAATGTGCCTGAACTACAAAGGGTCACTATGATAAAGTGAACATAGAGGTATAACAGCCCTCTCATTTCCTGTTGACCTTAGAAAAGTAGGAATTGAACCCACACAAGAGAAATCAAAATTCTCCATACTTCCCTTATATTATTTTCTAGTAGAGTCAGCTAATCAAGCTATCGGGCCCATACCCCGAAAATGATGGTTTAACCCCCTCCTCTACTAATGAACCCTTACGCGACCCCAATCATAACCTTCAGCCTCATCTTGGGCACCACAATCACAATTTCCAGCAACCACTGAGTTCTGGCCTGGACAGGACTGGAGATCAACGCACTAGCCATCATTCCCCTAATTGCCAAATCCCACCACCCACGAGCAGTAGAAGCCGCAACGAAATACTTCCTAACCCAAGCAGCTGCTTCCGCCCTGGTCCTATTCTCTAGCATAACCAATGCCTGAGTCACCGGCCAATGAGACATCACACAAATAAACCACCCAACCTCCTGTCTACTACTGACAGCAGCAATCGCTATTAAACTGGGCCTAGTGCCATTTCACTTCTGATTCCCAGAAGTACTACAAGGATCGCCACTAATAACAGCCCTGCTACTCTCGACCCTCATAAAATTCCCCCCACTAACCCTGCTCCTACTAACATCCAAATCCCTCGACCCAGCTCTACTCACCGCCATGGCCCTAGCCTCAACAGCACTAGGAGGCTGAATAGGACTGAACCAAACACAAACACGCAAAATCCTAGCCTTCTCGTCCATCTCCCACTTAGGCTGAATCGCCATCATCCTAGTTTACAGCCCCAAATTGGCCTTACTTACCTTCTACCTATACACAATCATAACATCAGCCGTATTCCTAGCCCTTAACAAAATCAAAGCCCTTAACCTATCCATGATCACAACCTCATGAACAAAAACCCCAGTGCTAAACGCCACCCTAATACTAGTACTTTTATCCCTAGCAGGCCTCCCCCCATTAACAGGCTTTATACCAAAGTGACTTATCATCCAAGAACTAACTAAACAGGAAATAACACCAGCAGCCATGGCAATTGCCATGCTATCACTGCTCAGCCTCTTCTTCTACCTACGCCTCGCATACCACTCAACAATTACCCTTCCCCCCAACTCCTCTAACCACATAAAACAATGATACACTAGCAAAGCCCCAAGCACACCTACTGCGGTCCTTGCCTCACTATCAATCCTCTTACTTCCCCTGTCCCCAATAATACATGCCATTGTCTAGAAACTTAGGATAACACCCCAAACCGAAGGCCTTCAAAGCCTTAAATAAGAGTTAAACCCTCTTAGTTTCTGCACATTAAGACTTACAGAATATTAACCTGTATCTTCTGAATGCAAGTCAGACGCTTTAATTAAGCTAAAGCCTCCCTAGACAGATGGGCTTCGATCCCACAAAACTCTAGTTAACAGCTAAATGCCTAAACCAATTGGCTTCTGCCTACAAAGACCCTGACGCACCCTAGTGCGCATCGATGAGCTTGCAACTCAACATGAATTTCACTACAGAGCCGATAAGAAGAGGAATTAAACCTCTGTAAAAAGGACTACAGCCTAACGCTTCAACACTCAGCCATCTTACCCGTCACCTTCATCAACCGATGACTATTTTCCACTAACCATAAGGATATTGGCACCCTGTACCTCATCTTCGGGGCATGAGCAGGAATAGTCGGCACCGCACTCAGCCTATTAATCCGCGCAGAACTAGGACAACCAGGAACTCTCCTAGGCGACGACCAAATTTACAATGTAATCGTTACCGCTCACGCCTTTGTAATAAGCTTCTTTATAGTCATACCCATCATGATCGGAGGATTCGGCAACTGAGTAGTCCCCCTCATAATCGGTGCCCCCGACATAGCATTCCCGCGAATAAACAACATAAGCTTTTGACTCCTCCCCCCATCATTCCTCCTCCTACTAGCCTCATCCACTGTAGAAGCTGGCGCCGGCACAGGCTGAACTGTCTACCCTCCCCTAGCAGGTAACCTTGCCCACGCCGGAGCTTCAGTAGACCTGGCTATCTTCTCACTCCACTTAGCCGGTATCTCCTCCATCCTTGGGGCCATCAACTTTATCACCACAGCCATCAACATAAAACCCCCCGCACTCTCACAATACCAAACCCCACTATTTGTCTGATCCGTACTAATTACCGCCATCCTACTCCTTCTATCACTCCCCGTACTCGCCGCCGGTATTACAATATTACTAACTGATCGAAACCTAAACACCACATTCTTTGACCCCGCTGGAGGAGGAGACCCAATCCTGTACCAACACCTATTCTGATTCTTCGGACACCCAGAAGTCTATATTCTGATCCTACCGGGGTTCGGAATCATCTCACACGTAGTCACGTACTACTCAGGCAAAAAGGAGCCCTTCGGCTACATGGGAATAGTCTGAGCCATACTATCCATCGGCTTCCTAGGATTCATCGTCTGAGCTCACCACATGTTTACAGTAGGAATAGACGTTGATACCCGAGCCTACTTTACATCAGCCACTATAATCATTGCCATCCCTACCGGAATCAAAGTATTTAGCTGACTAGCCACCCTGCACGGAGGAACAATCAAATGAGACCCCCCCCAATACTATGAGCTCTAGGATTTATCTTCCTATTTACCATCGGAGGATTAACAGGAATCGTTCTTGCAAACTCTTCCCTAGACATCGCCCTGCACGACACGTACTACGTAGTTGCCCACTTCCACTACGTCCTATCCATAGGCGCCGTCTTTGCCATTCTAGCAGGATTTACTCACTGATTCCCACTACTCACTGGGTTTACCCTACACCAAACATGAGCAAAAGCCCACTTCGGGGTAATATTTACAGGAGTAAACCTAACGTTCTTCCCCCAGCACTTCCTAGGCCTAGCAGGAATACCCCGACGATACTCGGACTATCCCGACGCCTACACACTATGAAACACCATTTCCTCCATCGGCTCCCTAATCTCAATAGTAGCCGTAATCATACTAATATTCATCATCTGAGAAGCCTTTTCGGCCAAACGAAAAGTCCTACAACCAGAACTAACTACCACAAACGTTGAATGAATCCACGGCTGCCCTCCCCCATACCATACTTTCGAGGAACCGGCCTTCGTCCAAGTACAAGAAAGGAAGGAATCGAACCCTCACATGCTGGTTTCAAGCCAACTGCATTAACCGCTCATGCTTCTTTCTTATGAGACGTTAGTAAACCAATTACATAGCCTTGTCAAGACTAAATCACAGGTAAAAATCCTGTACATCTCATGTGGCCAACCACTCCCAACTAGGATTCCAAGACGCCTCATCACCCATCATAGAAGAACTCGTTGAATTCCACGACCACGCCCTAATCGTTGCCCTAGCTATCTGCAGCCTAGTTCTCTACCTTTTAGCCCACATACTAACAGAAAAACTCTCGTCCAATGCTGTAGACGCCCAAGAAGTAGAGCTGATCTGGACAATCCTACCTGCTATCGTCCTGGTACTCCTCGCCCTCCCATCCCTACAAATCCTCTACATAATGGACAAAATCGATGAACCAGACCTCACCCTAAAAGCCATCGACCACCAATGATACTGAAGCTACGAATACACAGACTTCAAAGACCTATCATTCGACTCCTACATAGTGCCCACCCCAGACTTACCCAACGGCCACTTCCGACTGCTAGAAGTTGACCACCGCGTAGTTATCCCAATAGAATCCCCCATCCGCGTGATCATTACTGCAGGAGACGTACTCCACTCCTGAGCAGTCCCAACGCTCGGAGTTAAAACAGACGCAATCCCAGGCCGACTAAACCATCAACAGTCCTACGTGATCTGAGTTCAGACCGGAGCAATCCAGGTCGGTTTCTATCTATGACACACTCTCCCCAGTACGAAAGGACCGGGAAAGTGGGGCCAATACCACAAGCACGCCCCCCCCCTCTAAGCAGTGAAACCAACTAAACCGTGAAGAGGGCCTTCCCCCACCACTTTCAGTCCTAGAAAAGGACCAGCTAGAGTGGCAGAGCCCGGCAAGTGCAGAAGGCTTAAGCCCTTTCCCCAGAGGTTCAAATCCTCTCCCTAGCTTCACCCATGATTCAAATAACAACACTAAGCTGCCTCATTATATCCCTCCTATACATCATCCCAATCCTGATTGCCGTAGCCTTCCTAACCCTAGTAGAACGGAAAATCCTAAGCTACATACAATCCCACAAAGGCCCTAACGTTGTTGGGCCTTTTGGCCTACTTCAACCATTTGCGGACGGACTGAAACTATTTACCAAAGAGCCCATCCGACCCTCTACCTCTTCCCCACTTCTATTCATTCTGATACCAATACTAGCCCTTGTCCTAGCCCTCACCACTTGAGCACCACTACCACTCCCATTTCCCCTAGCAGATCTAAACCTCGGAGTTCTCTTCCTAATAGCCATGTCAAGCCTAGCCGTCTACTCAGTCCTATGATCAGGCTGAGCCTCGAACTCAAAATACGCACTAATCGGAGCCCTACGGGCAGTAGCACAGACCATTTCATACGAAGTGACACTGGCCATAATCCTGCTATCAATAATCATACTAAGCGGAAGCTACACACTCAGCTCCTTTGCCGTCGCACAGGAGCCTCTATACTTCATTTTCTCCTCATGACCCCTAGCAATAATATGATACGTATCCACCCTAGCAGAGACAAACCGAGCTCCTTTTGACCTCACAGAGGGTGAATCTGAGCTAGTCTCAGGGTTTAACGTTGAATACGCCGCAGGACCCTTCGCCTTATTCTTCCTAGCTGAATATGCGAACATTATGCTAATAAATACACTTACAGCCATCATATTCCTAAACCCAAGCGCCCTAGGGCCACCCACAGAACTATTCCCCGTCATCCTAGCCACAAAAGTCCTCCTACTATCTTCTGGTTTCTTATGGGTCCGAGCTTCATACCCACGATTCCGATATGACCAACTAATGCACCTACTATGAAAAAACTTCCTACCCCTCACACTAGCTCTGTGCCTCTGACACATCAGCATACCTATCTGCTATGCAGGCCTACCTCCTTACATAAGGAAATGTGCCTGAACTACAAAGGGTCACTATGATAAAGTGAACATAGAGGTATAACAGCCCTCTCATTTCCTGTTGACCTTAGAAAAGTAGGAATTGAACCCACACAAGAGAAATCAAAATTCTCCATACTTCCCTTATATTATTTTCTAGTAGAGTCAGCTAATCAAGCTATCGGGCCCATACCCCGAAAATGATGGTTTAACCCCCTCCTCTACTAATGAACCCTTACGCGACCCCAATCATAACCTTCAGCCTCATCTTGGGCACCACAATCACAATTTCCAGCAACCACTGAGTTCTGGCCTGGACAGGACTGGAGATCAACGCACTAGCCATCATTCCCCTAATTGCCAAATCCCACCACCCACGAGCAGTAGAAGCCGCAACGAAATACTTCCTAACCCAAGCAGCTGCTTCCGCCCTGGTCCTATTCTCTAGCATAACCAATGCCTGAGTCACCGGCCAATGAGACATCACACAAATAAACCACCCAACCTCCTGTCTACTACTGACAGCAGCAATCGCTATTAAACTGGGCCTAGTGCCATTTCACTTCTGATTCCCAGAAGTACTACAAGGATCGCCACTAATAACAGCCCTGCTACTCTCGACCCTCATAAAATTCCCCCCACTAACCCTGCTCCTACTAACATCCAAATCCCTCGACCCAGCTCTACTCACCGCCATGGCCCTAGCCTCAACAGCACTAGGAGGCTGAATAGGACTGAACCAAACACAAACACGCAAAATCCTAGCCTTCTCGTCCATCTCCCACTTAGGCTGAATCGCCATCATCCTAGTTTACAGCCCCAAATTGGCCTTACTTACCTTCTACCTATACACAATCATAACATCAGCCGTATTCCTAGCCCTTAACAAAATCAAAGCCCTTAACCTATCCATGATCACAACCTCATGAACAAAAACCCCAGTGCTAAACGCCACCCTAATACTAGTACTTTTATCCCTAGCAGGCCTCCCCCCATTAACAGGCTTTATACCAAAGTGACTTATCATCCAAGAACTAACTAAACAGGAAATAACACCAGCAGCCATGGCAATTGCCATGCTATCACTGCTCAGCCTCTTCTTCTACCTACGCCTCGCATACCACTCAACAATTACCCTTCCCCCCAACTCCTCTAACCACATAAAACAATGATACACTAGCAAAGCCCCAAGCACACCTACTGCGGTCCTTGCCTCACTATCAATCCTCTTACTTCCCCTGTCCCCAATAATACATGCCATTGTCTAGAAACTTAGGATAACACCCCAAACCGAAGGCCTTCAAAGCCTTAAATAAGAGTTAAACCCTCTTAGTTTCTGCACATTAAGACTTACAGAATATTAACCTGTATCTTCTGAATGCAAGTCAGACGCTTTAATTAAGCTAAAGCCTCCCTAGACAGATGGGCTTCGATCCCACAAAACTCTAGTTAACAGCTAAATGCCTAAACCAATTGGCTTCTGCCTACAAAGACCCTGACGCACCCTAGTGCGCATCGATGAGCTTGCAACTCAACATGAATTTCACTACAGAGCCGATAAGAAGAGGAATTAAACCTCTGTAAAAAGGACTACAGCCTAACGCTTCAACACTCAGCCATCTTACCCGTCACCTTCATCAACCGATGACTATTTTCCACTAACCATAAGGATATTGGCACCCTGTACCTCATCTTCGGGGCATGAGCAGGAATAGTCGGCACCGCACTCAGCCTATTAATCCGCGCAGAACTAGGACAACCAGGAACTCTCCTAGGCGACGACCAAATTTACAATGTAATCGTTACCGCTCACGCCTTTGTAATAAACTTCTTTATAGTCATACCCATCATGATCGGAGGATTCGGCAACTGAGTAGTCCCCCTCATAATCGGTGCCCCCGACATAGCATTCCCGCGAATAAACAACATAAGCTTTTGACTCCTCCCCCCATCATTCCTCCTCCTACTAGCCTCATCCACTGTAGAAGCTGGCGCCGGCACAGGCTGAACTGTCTACCCTCCCCTAGCAGGTAACCTTGCCCACGCCGGAGCTTCAGTAGACCTGGCTATCTTCTCACTCCACTTAGCCGGTATCTCCTCCATCCTTGGGGCCATCAACTTTATCACCACAGCCATCAACATAAAACCCCCCGCACTCTCACAATACCAAACCCCACTATTTGTCTGATCCGTACTAATTACCGCCATCCTACTCCTTCTATCACTCCCCGTACTCGCCGCCGGTATTACAATATTACTAACTGATCGAAACCTAAACACCACATTCTTCGACCCCGCTGGAGGAGGAGACCCAATCCTGTACCAACACCTATTCTGATTCTTCGGACACCCAGAAGTCTATATTCTGATCCTACCGGGGTTCGGAATCATCTCACACGTAGTCACATACTACTCAGGCAAAAAGGAGCCCTTCGGCTACATGGGAATAGTCTGAGCCATACTATCCATCGGCTTCCTAGGATTCATCGTCTGAGCTCACCACATGTTTACAGTAGGAATAGACGTTGATACCTGAGCCTACTTTACATCAGCCACTATAATCATTGCCATCCCTACCGGAATCAAAGTATTTAGCTGACTAGCCACCCTGCACGGAGGAACAATCAAATGAGACCCCCCCCCAATACTATGAGCTCTAGGATTTATCTTCCTATTTACCATCGGAGGATTAACAGGAATCGTTCTTGCAAACTCTTCCCTAGACATCGCCCTGCACGACACGTACTACGTAGTTGCCCACTTCAACTACGTCCTATCCATAGGCGCCGTCTTTGCCATTCTAGCAGGATTTACTCACTGATTCCCACTACTCACTGGGTTTACCCTACACCAAACATGAGCAAAAGCCCACTTCGGGGTAATATTTACAGGAGTAAACCTAACGTTCTTCCCCCAGCACTTCCTAGGCCTAGCATCCCCAGTGGTGCCAGTACACTCTCTGGAGTCACAGCACTGCATCCCCAGTGGTGCCAGTGCACTCTCTGGACTCACTGCAGTGCATCCCCAGTGGTGCCAGTGCACTCTCTGGACTCACTGAAGTGCATCCCCAGTGGTGCCAGTGCACTCTCTGGACTCACTGAAGTGCATTCTCAGTGGTGCCAGTGCACTCTCTGGACTCACTGCAGTGCATCCCCAGTGGTGCCAGTACACTCACTGGACTCACTGCACTGCATCCCCAGTGGTGCCAGTGCACTCTCTGGACTCACTAAACTGCATCACCAGTGGTGCCTCTGCACTCTCTGGACTCACTGCACTGCTTCCCCAGTGGTGCCAGTGCACTCACTGGACTCACTGCAGTGCATCCCCACGGTGCCAGTGCACTCTCTGGGCTCACTGCAGTGCATCCCCAGTGGTGCCAGTGCACTCTCTGGACTCACTGCACTGCATCCCCAGTGGTGCCTGTGCGCTCTCTGGAGTCACAGCACTGCATCCCCAGTGGTGCCAGTGCAATCTCTGGACTCACTGCACTGCATCCCCAGTGGTGCCAGTGCACTCTCTGGACTCACGGCACTGCATCCCCAGTGGTGCCAGTGCACTCTCTGGACTCACTGAACTGCATCCCCAGTGGTGCCAGTGCACTCTCTGGACTCACTGCACTGCATCCCCAGTGCTGCCAGTGCACTCTCTGGACTCACTGCACTGCATCCCTAGTGGTGCCACTGCACTCTCTGGACTCACTGCACTGCTTCCCCAGTGGTGCCAGTGCACTGGACTGACTGCACTGCATCCCCAGTGGTGCCAGTGCACTCTCTGGACTCACTGCACTGCATCCCCACTGGTGCCAGTGTACTCTCTGGACTCACTGCACTGCATCCCCAGTGGTGCCAGTGCACTCACTGGACTCACTGGACACATCCCCAGTGGTGCCAGTGCACTCTCTGGACTCACTGCAGTGCATCCCCAGTGGTGCCAGTGCACTCTCTGGACTCACTGCACTGCATCCCCACTGGTGCCAGTGTACTCTCTGGACTCACTGCAGTGCATCCCCAGTGGTGCCAGTGCACTCTCTGGACTCACTGCACTGCATCCCCAGTGGTGCCAGTGCACTCTCTGGACTCACTGCACTGCATCCCCAGTGGTGTCAGTGCACTCTCTGGACTCACTGAAGTGCATCCCCAGTGGTGCCAGTGCACTCTCTGGACTCACTGCAGTGCATCCCCAGTGGTGCCAGTGCACTCTCTGGACTCACTGAAGTGCATTCTCAGTGGTGCCAGTGCACTCTCTGGACTCACTGCAGTGCATCCCCAGTGGTGACAGTGCACTCTCTGGACTCACTGCACTGCATCCCCAGTGGTGCCAGTGCACTCTCTGGACTCACTGCACTGCATCCCCAGTGGTGCCAGTGCAGTCTCTGGAGTAACTGCAGTGCATCCCCACTGGTGCCAAAGCACTCTCTGGACTCCCGGCACCGCATCCCCAGTGGTGCCAGTGCACTCTCTGGACTCACTGCACTGCATCCCCAGTGGTGCCAGTGCACTCTCTGGAGTCACAGCACTGCATCCCCAGTGGTGCCAGTGCACTCTCTGGACTCACTGCAGTGCATCCCCAGTGGTGCCAGTGCACTCTCTGGACTCACTGAAGTGCATTCTCAGTGGTGCCAGTGCACTCTCTGGACTCACTGCAGTGCATCCCCAGTGGTGCCCGTACACTCACTGGACTCACTGCACTGCATCCCCAGTGGTGCCAGTGCACTCTCTGGACTCACTAAACTGCATCACCAGTGGTGCCTCTGCACTCTCTGGACTCACTGCACTGCTTCCCCAGTGGTGCCAGTGCACTCACTGGACTCACTGCAGTGCATCCCCACTGGTGCCAGTGCACTCTCTGGTCTCACTGCACTGCATCCCCAGTGGTGCCAGTGCACTCTCTGGACTCACTGCACTGCATCCCCAGTGGTGCCTGTGCGCTCTCTGGTGTCACAGCACTGCATCCCCAGTGGTGCCAGTGCAATCTCTGGACTCACTGCACTGCATCCCCAGTGGTGCCAGTGCACTCTCTGGATTCACTGAAGTGCATTCTCAGTGGTGCCAGTGCACTCTCTGGACTCACTGCACTGCATCCCCAGTGGTGCCAGTGCACTCTCTGGACTCACTGAACTGCATCCCCAGTGGTGCCAGTGCACTCTCTGGACTCACTGCACTGCATCCCCAGTGCTGCCAGTACACTCTCTGGACTCACTGCACTGCATCCCTAGTGGTGCCACTGCACTCTCTGGACTCACTGCACTGCTTCCCCAGTGGTGCCAGTGCACTCACTGGACTCACTGCAGTGCATCCCCACTGGTGCCAGTGCACTCTCTGGACTCACTGCACTGCATCCCCAGTGGTGCCAGTGCACTCTCTGGACTCACTGCACTGCATCCCCAGTGGTTCCAGCGCACTCTCTGGACTCACTGCACTGCATCCCCAGTGGTGCTAGTGTACTCTGTGGACTCACTGCAGTGCATCCCCAGTGGTGCCAGTGCACTCTCTGGACTCACTGAAGTGCATTCTCAGTGGTGCCAGTGCACTCTCTGGACTCACTTCAGTGCATCCCCAGTGGTGCCAGTACACTCTCTGGACTCACTGCAGTGCATCCCCAGTGGTGCCAGTGCACTCTCTGGACTCACTGCAGTGCATCCCCAGTGGAGCTAGTGCACTCTCTGGACTCACTGCAGTGCATCCCCCGTGGTGCCATTGCACTCTCTGGACTCACTGCACTGCATCTCCAGTGGTGCCAGTGCACTCTCTGGACTCACTGCACTGCATCCCCAGTGCTGCCAGTGCACTCTCTTGAGTCACTGCACTGCATCCCCTGTGGTGCAAGAGCACTCTCTGGACTCACAGCAGTGCATCACCAGTGGTGCCAGTGCACTCTCTGGACTCACTGCACTGCATCCCCAGTGGTGCCAGTGCACTCTCTGGACTCACTGCACTGCATCCCCAGTGGTGCTAGTGCACTGTGTGGACTCACTGTACTGCATCCCCAGTGGTGCCAGTGCGCTCTCTGGACTCACTGCAGTGCATCCCCAGTGGTGCCAGTGCACTCTCAGGACTCACTGCACTGCATCCCCAGTGGTGCCAGTGCACTCTCTGCACTCACTGCACTGCATCCCCAGTAGTGACAGTGCACTCTCTGGACTCACTGCAGTGCATCCCCAGTGGTGCCAGTGCACTCTCTGGACTCACTGCACTGCATCCCCAGTGGTGCCAGTGCACTCACTGGATTCACTGCACTGCATCCCCAGTGGTGCCAGTGCACTCTCTGGACTCACTGCAGTGCATCCCCAGTGGTGCCAGTGCACTCTCTGGACTCACTGAAGTGCATTCTCAGTGGTGCCAGTGCACTCTCTGGACTCACTGCACTGCATCTCCAGTGGTGCCAGTGCACTCTCTGGACTCACTGCAGTGCATCCCCAGTGGTGCCAGTGCACTCTTTGGACTCACTGCACTGCATCCCTAGTGGTGCCACTGCACTCTCTGGACTCACTGCACTGCATCCCCAGTGGTGCCAGTGCACTCTCTGGACTCACTGCACTGCATCCCCAGTGGTGCCAGTGCACTCACTAGACTCACTGCAGTGCATCCCCACTGGTGCCAGTGCACTCTCTGGACTCACTGCACTGCATCCCCAGTGGTTCCAGCGCACTCTCTGGACTCACTGCAGTGCATCCCCAGTGGTGCTAGTGCACTCTGTGGACTCACTGCAGTGCATCCCCAGTGGTGCCAGTGCACTCTCTGGACTCACTGCACTGCATCCCCACTGGTGCCAGTGTACTCTCTGGACTCACTGCACTGCATCCCCAGTGGTGCCAGTGCACTCACTGGACTCACTGGACACATCCCCAGTGGTGCCAGTGCACTCTCTGGACTCACTGCAGTGCATCCCCAGTGGTGCCAGTGCACTCTCTGGACTCACTGCACTGCATCCCCAGTGGTGCCAGTGTACTCTCTGGACTCACTGCAGTGCATCCCCAGTGGTGCCAGTGCACTCTCTGGACTCACTGCACTGCATCCCCAGTGGTGTCAGTGCACTCTCTGGACTCACTGAAGTGCATCCCCAGTTGTGCCAGTGCACTCTCTGGACTCAATGCACTGCATCCCCAGTGGTGCCAGTGCACTCTCTGTACTCACTGCACTGCATCCCCAGTGGTGCCAGTGCAATCTCTGGACTCACTGAAGTGCATCCCCAGTGGTGCCAGTGCACTCTCTGGACTCACTGCAGTGCATCCCCAGTGGTGCCAGTGCACTCTCTGGACTCACTGCACTGCATCCCCAGTGGTGCCAGTGCACTCTCTGCACTCAGTTCTCTGCATGCCCAGTGGTGCCAGTGAAGTCTCTGGACTCACTGCACTGCATCCACAGTGGTGCCAGTGCACTCTCTGGACTCACTGCAGTGCATCCCCAGTGGTGCCAGTGCACTCTCTGGACTCACTGCACTGCATCCCCAGTGGTGCCAGTGCACTCTCTGGACTCACTGCACTGCATCCCCAGTGGTGCAAGTGCACTCTCTCGAGTCACTGCACTGTATCCCCAGTGGTGCCAGTGCACTCACTGGATTCACTGCAGTGCATCCCCAGTGGTGCCAGTGCACTCTCTGGACTCACTGCACTGCATCCCCAGTGGTGCCAGTGCACTCTCTGGACTCACTGCAGTGCATCCCCAGTAGTGCCAGTGCAGTCTCTGGAGTAACTGCAGTGCATCCCCACTGGTGCCAAAGCACTCTCTGGACTCCCGGCACCGCATCCCCAGTGGTGCCAGTGCACTCTCTGGAGTCATAGCACTGCATCCCCAGTGGTGCCAGTGCACTCTCTGGACTCACTGCAGTGCATCCCCAGTGGTTCCAGTGCACTCTCTGGACTCACTGAAGTGCATTATCAGTGGTGCCAGTGCACTCTCTGGACTCACTGCAGTGCATCCCCAGTGGTGCCAGTACACTCACTGGACTCACTGCACTGCATCCCCAGTGGTGCCAGTGCACTCTCTGGACTCACTAAACTGCATCACCAGTGGTGCCTCTGCACTCTCTGGGCTCACTGCACTGCATCCCCAGTGGTGCCAGTGCACTCTCTGGACTCACTGCACAGCATCCCCAGTGGTGCCTGTGCGCTCTCTGGAGTCACAGCACTGCATCCCCAGTGGTGCCAGTGCAATCTCTGGACTCACTGCACTGCATCCCCAGTGGTGCCAGTGCACTCTCTGGACTCACTGAAGTGCATTCTCAGTGGTGCCAGTGCACTCTCTGGACTCACTGCACTGCATCCCCAGTGGTGCCAGTGCACTCTCTGGACTCACTGAACTGCATCCCCAGTGGTGCCAGTGCACTCTGTGGACTCACTGCACTGCATCCCCAGTGCTGCCAGTGCACTCTCTGGACTCACTACACTGCATCCCTAGTAGTGCCACTGCACTCTCTGGACTCACTGCACTGCTTCCCCAGTGGTGCCAGTGCACTCTCTGGACTCACTGCACTGCATCCCCAGTGGTGCCAGTGCACTCACTGGACTCACTGCAGTGCATCCCCACTGGTGCCAGTGCACTCTCTGGACTCACTGCACTGCATCCCCAGTGGTGCCAGTGCACTCTCTGGACTCACTGAAGTGCATTCTCAGTGGTGCCAGTGCACTCTCTGGACTCACTTCAGTGCATCCCCAGTGGTGCCAGTACACTCTCTGGACTCACTGCAGTGCATCCCCAGTGGTGCCAGTGCACTCTCTGGACTCACTGCACTGCATCCCCAGTGGAGGTAGTGCACTCTCTGGACTCACTGCAGTGCATCCGCAGTGGTGCCATTGCACTCTCTGGACTCACTGCACTGCATCTCCAGTGGTGCCAGTGCACTCTCTGGACTCACTGCACTGCATCCCCAGTGCTGCCAGTGCACTCTCTTGAGTCACTGCACTGCATCCCCTGTGGTGCAAGAGCACTCTCTGGACTCACAGCAGTGCATCACCAGTGGTGCCAGTGCACTCTCTGGACTCACTGCACTGCATCCCCAGTGGTGCCAGTGCACTCTCTGGACTCACTGCACTGCATCCCCAGTGGTGCTAGTGCACTGTGTGGACTCACTGTACTGCATCCCCAGTGGTGCCAGTGCGCTCTCTGGACTCACTGCAGTGCATCCCCACTGGTGCCAGTGCACTCTCAGGACTCACTGCACTGCATCCCCAGTGGTGCCAGTGCACTCTCTGCACTCACTGCACTGCATCCCCAGTAGTGACAGTGCACTCTCTGGACTCACTGCAGTGCATCCCCAGTGGTGCCAGTGCACTCTCTGGACTCACTGCACTGCATCCCCAGTAGTGCCAGTGCACTCTCTGGACTCACTGCACTGCATCCCCAGTGGTGCCAGTGCACTCACTGGATTCACTGCACTGCATCCCCAGTGGTGCCAGTGCACTCTATGGACTCACTGTACTGCATCCCCAGTGGTGACAGTGCACTCTCTGGACTCACTGCAGTGCATCCCCAGTGGTGCCAGTGCACTCTCTGGACTCACTGCACTGCATCCCCAGTGGTGCCAGTGCACTCTCTGGAGTAACTGCAGTGCATCCCCACTGGTGCCAAAGCACTCTCTGGACTCACTGCAGTGCATCCCCAGTGGTGCCACTGCTCTCTCTGGACTCACTGCACTGCATCCCCAGTGGTGCCAGTGCACTCTCTGGACTCATTGAAGTGCATTCTCAGTGGTGCCAGTGCACTCTCTGGACTCACTGCAGTGCATCCCCAGTGGTGTCAGTACACTCACTGGACTCACTGCACTGCATCCCCAGTGGTGCCAGTGCACTCTCTGGACTCACTGCAGTGCATCCCCAGTGGTGCCACTGCACTCTCTGGACTCACTGCACTGCTTCCCCAGTGGTGCCAGTGCACTCACTGGACTCACTGCAGTGCATCCGCACTGGTGCCAGTGCACTCTCTGGACTCACTGCACTGCATCCCCAGTGGAGCCAGTGCGCTCTCTGGAGTCACAGCACTGCATCCCCAGTGGTGCCAGTGCAATCTCTGGACTCACTGCACTGCATCCCCAGTGGTGCCAGTGCACTCTCTGGACTCACTGCACTGCATCCCCGGTGGTGCCAGTGCAGTCTCTGGAGTAACTGCACTGCATCCCCATTGGTGCCAAAGCACTCTCTGGACTCCCAGCACCGCATCCCCAGTGGTGCCAGTGCACTCTCTGGACTCACTGCACTGCATGCCCAGTGGTGCCAGTGCACTCTCTGGACTCACTGTACTGCATACCCACTGGTGCCAGTGCACTCTGTGGACTCACTGCAGTGCATCCCCAGTGGTGCCAGTGCACTCTCTGGACTCACTGCACTGCATGCCCAGTGGTGCCAGTGCACTCTCTGGACTCCCAGCACTGCATCCCCACTGGTGCCAAAGCACTCTCTGGACTCCCAGCACCGCATCCCCAGTGGTGCCAGTGCACTCTCTGGACTCACTGTACTGCATCCCCAGTGGTGACAGTGCACTCTCTGGACTCACTGCACTGCATCCCCAGTGGTGCCAGTGCACTCTCTGGACTCACTGCAGTGCATCCCCAGTGGTGCCACTGCACTCTCTGGACTCACTGCACTGAAGCCCCAGTGGTGCCAGTGCACTCTCTGGACTCACTGCACTGAAGCCCCAGTGGTGCCAGTGCACTCTCTGGACTCACTGCACTGCATCCCCAGTGGTGCCAGTGCACTCTCTGGACTCACTGCAGGGCATCCCCAGTGGTGCCAGTGCACTGTCTGGACTCACTGCAGTGCATCCCCAGTGGTGCCAGTGCACTCTCTGGACTCACTGTACTGCACCCCCAGTGGTGCCAGTGCACTCACTGGACTGACTGCACTGCATCCCCAGTGGTGCCAGTGCACTCTCTGGACTCACTGCACTGCATCCCCACTGGTGCCAGTGTACTCTCTGGACTCACTGCACTGCATCCCCAGTGTTCCCAGTGCACTCACTGGACTCACTGGACACATCCCCAGTGGTGCCAGTGCACTCTCTGGACTCACTGCAGTGCATCCCCAGTGGTGCCAGTGCACTCTCTGGACTCACTGCACTGCATCCCCACTGGTGCCAGTGTACTCTCTGGACTCACTGCAGTGCATCCCCAGTGGTGCCAGTGCACTCTCTGGACTCACTGCAGTGCATCCCCACTGGTGCCAGTG
Organism: Anser anser; assembly: GCF_964211835.1. Lineage (NCBI taxonomy): Eukaryota > Metazoa > Chordata > Aves > Anseriformes > Anatidae > Anser > Anser anser. Next base: position 111,279,451 of record NC_139722.1, read on the forward strand.
CACTCTCTGGACTCACTGAAGTGCATCCCCAGTTGTGCCAGTGCACTCTCTGGACTCAATGCACTGCATCCCCAGTGGTGCCAGTGCACTCTCTGGACTCACTGCACTGCATCGCCAGTGGTGCCAGTGCAATCTCTGCACTCACTGTAGTGCATCCCCAGTGGTGCCAGTGCACTCTCTAGACTCACTGCAATGCATCCCCAGTGGTGCCAGTGCACTCTCTGGACTCACTGTACTGCATCACCAGTGGTGCCAGTGCACTCTCTGGACTCACTGCAGTGCATTCCCAGTGGTGCCAGTGCACTCTTTGGACTCACTGCACTGCAGCCCCATTGGTGCCAGTGCACTCTCTGGACTCACTGCACTGCATCACAGGTGGTGCCAGTGCACTCTCTGGACTCACTGCACTGCATCCCCAGTGGTGCCAGTGCACTCTCTGCACTCACTTCTCTGCATTCCCAGTGGTGCCAGTGAAGTCTCTGGACTCACTGCACTGCATCCACAGTGGTGCCAGTGCAATCTCTGGACTCACTGCAGTGCATCACCAGTGGTACCAGTGCACTCTCTGGACTCACTGAAGTGCATCCCCAGTGGTGCCAGTGCACTCTCTGGACTCACTGCACTGCATCCCCAGTGGTGCAATTGCACTCTCTCGAGTCACTGCACTACATCCCCAGTGGTGCCAGTGCACTCACTGGACTCACTGTACTGCATCATCTGTGGTGCCAGTGCACTCTCTGGACTCACTGCAATGCATCCCCAGTGGTGCCAGTGCACTCTCTGGACTCACTGCACTGCATCCCCAGTGGTGCCAGTGCACTCTCTGGACTCACTGCACTGTATCCCCAGTGGTGCCAGTGCACTCACTGGATTCACTGCAGTGCATCCCCAGTGGTGCCAGTGCACTCTCTGGACTCACTGCACTGCATCCCCAGTGGTGCCAGTGCACTCTGTGGACTCACTGCACTGCATCCCCAGTGGTGACAGTGCACTCTCTGGACTCACTGCAGTGCATCCCCAGTGGTGCCAGTGCACTCTCTGGACTCACTGCAGTGCATCCCCAGTGGTGCCAGTGCACTGTCTGGACTCACTGCAGTGCATCCCCAGTGGTGCCAGTGCAGTCTCTGGAGTAACTGCAGTTCATCCCCACTGGTGCCAAAGCACTCTCTGGACTCACTGCAGTGCATCCCCAGTGGTGCCACTGCACTCTCTGGACTCACTGCAGTGCATCCCCAGTGGTGCCAGTGTACTCTCTGGACTCATTGAAGTGCATTCTCAGTGGTGCCAGTGCACTCTCTGGACTCACTGCAGTGCATCCCCAGTGGTGCCAGTACACTCACTGGACTCACTGCACTGCATCCCCAGTGGTGCCAGTGCACTCTCTGGACTCACTAAACTGCATCCCCAGTGGTGCCACTGCACTCTCTGGACTCACTGCACTGCATCCCCAGTGGTGCCAGTGCACTCTCTGGACTCACTAAACTGCATCACCAGTGGTGCCAGTGCACTCTCTGGACTCACTGCACTGCTTCCCCAGTGGTGCCAGTGCACTCACTGGACTCACTGCACTGCATCCCCCCTTTGCCAGTGCACTCTCTGGGCTCACTGCAGTGCATCCCCAGTGGTGCCAGTGCACTCTCTGGACTCACTGCACTGCATCCCCAGTGGTGCCTGTGCGCTCTCTGGAGTCACAGCACTGCATCCCCAGTGGTGCCAGTGCACTCTCTGGACTCACTGAAGTGCATCCCCAGTGGTGCCAGTGCACTCTCTGGACTCAATGCACTGCATCCCCAGTGGTGCCAGTGCACTCTCTGGACTCACTGCACTGCATCCCCAGTGGTGCCAGTGCAATCTCTGCACTCACTGTAGTGCATCCCCAGTGGTGCCAGTGCACTCTCTAGACTCACTGCAATGCATCCCCAGTGGTGCCAGTGCACTCTCTGGACTCACTGTACTGCATCACCAGTGGTGCCAGTGCACTCTCTGGACTCACTGCAGTGCATTCCCAGTGGTGCCAGTGCACTCTTTGGACTCACTGCACTGCAGCCCCATTGGTGCCAGTGCACTCTCTGGACTCACTGCACTGCATCACAGGTGGTGCCAGTGCACTCTCTGGACTCACTGCACTGCATCCCCAGTGGTGCCAGTGCACTCTCTGCACTCACTTCTCTGCATTCCCAGTGGTGCCAGTGAAGTCTCTGGACTCACTGCACTGCATCCACAGTGGTGCCAGTGCAATCTCTGGACTCACTGCAGTGCATCACCAGTGGTACCAGTGCACTCTCTGGACTCACTGAAGTGCATCCCCAGTGGTGCCAGTGCACTCTCTGGACTCACTGCACTGCATCCCCAGTGGTGCAAGTGCACTCTCTCGAGTCACTGCACTACATCCCCAGTGGTGCCAGTGCACTCACTGGACTCACTGTACTGCATCATCTGTGGTGCCAGTGCACTCTCTGGACTCACTGCAATGCATCCCCAGTGGTGCCAGTGCACTCTCTGGACTCACTGCAGTGCATCCCCAGTGGTGCCAGTGCACTCTCTGGACTCACTGCAGTGCATCCCCAGTGGTGCCAGTGCACTGTCTGGACTCACTGCAGTGCATCCCCAGTGGTGCCAGTGCAGTCTCTGGAGTAACTGCAGTTCATCCCCACTGGTGCCAAAGCACTCTCTGGACTCACTGCAGTGCATCCCCAGTGGTGCCACTGCACTCTCTGGACTCACTGCAGTGCATCCCCAGTGGTGCCAGTGTACTCTCTGGACTCATTGAAGTGCATTCTCAGTGGTGCCAGTGCACTCTCTGGACTCACTGCAGTGCATCCCCAGTGGTGCCAGTACACTCACTGGACTCACTGCACTGCATCCCCAGTGGTGCCAGTGCACTCTCTGGACTCACTAAACTGCATCCCCAGTGGTGCCACTGCACTCTCTGGACTCACTGCACTGCATCCCCAGTGGTGCCAGTGCACTCACTGGACTCACTGCACTGCATCCCCAGTGGTGCCAGTGCGCTCTCTGGAGTCACAGCACTGCATCCCCAGTGGTGCCAGTGCACTCTCTGGACTCACTGCACTGCATCCCCAGTGGTGCCAGTGCACTCTCTGGACTCACTGCACTGCATCCCCGGTGGTGCCAGTGCAGTCTCTGGAGTAACTGCACTGCATCCCCACTGGTGCCAAAGCACTCTCTGGACTCCCAGCACCGCATCCCCAGTGGTTCCAGTGCACTCTCTGGACTCACTGCACTGCATCCCCAGTGGTGCCAGTGCACTCTCTGGACTCACTGCACTGCATCCCCAGTGGTGCCAGTGCACTCTCTGGACTCACTGCAGTGCATCCCCAGTGGTGCCACTGCACTCTCTGGACTCACTGCAGTGCATCCCCAGTGGTGCCAGTGCACTCTCTGGACTCACTGAAGTGCATTCTCAGTGGTGCCAGTGCACTCTCTGGACTCACTGCAGTGCATCCCCAGTGGTGCCAGTACACTCACTGGACTCACTGCACTGCATCCCCAGTGGTGCCAGTGCACTCTCTGGACTCACTGCAGTGCATCCCCAGTGGTGCCAGTGCACTCTCTGGACTCACTGCACTGCTTCCCCAGTGGTGCCAGTGCACTCACTGGACTGACTGCAGTGCATCCCCACTGGTGCCAGTGCACTCTCTGGGCTCACTGCAGTGCATCCCCAGTGGTGCCAGTGCACTCTCTGGACTCACTGCACTGCATCCCCAGTGGTGCCTGTGCGCTCTCTGGAGTCACAGCACTGCATTCTCAGTGGTGCCAGTGCACTCTCTGGACTCACTGCACTGCATCCCCAGTGGTGCCAGTGCACTCTCTGGACTCACTGCACTGCATCCCCAGTGCTGCCTGTGCGCTCTCTGGAGTCACAGCACTGCATTCTCAGTGGTGCCAGTGCACTCTCTGGACTCACTGCACTGCATCCCCACTGGTGCCAGTGCACTCTCTGGGCTCACTGCAGTGCATCCCCAGTGGTGCCAGTGCACTCTCTGGACTCACTGCACTGCATCCCCAGTGGTGCCTGTGCGCTCTCTGGAGTCACAGCACTGCATTCTCAGTGGTGCCAGTGCACTCTCTGGACTCACTGCACTGCATCCCCAGTGCTGCCAGTGCACTCTCTGGACTCACTGCACTGCATCCCCAGTGGTGCCACTGCACTCTCTGGACTCACTGCACTGCTTCCCCAGTGGTGCCAGTGCACTCTCTGGACTCACATCAGTGCATCCTCAGTGGTGCCAGTGCACTCACTGGACTCACTGCAGTGCATCCCCAGTGGTGCCAGTGCACTCTCTGGAGTCACTGCACTGCATCCCCAGTGGTGCCAGTGCACTCTGTGGACTCACTGCACTGCATCCCCAGTAGTGCTAGTGCACTCTGTGGACTCACTGCAGTGCATCCCCAGTGGTGCCAGTGCACTCTCTGGACTCACTGAAGTGCATTCTCAGTGGTGCCAGTGCACTCTCTGGACTCACTTCAGTGCATCCCCAGTGGTGCCAGTACACTCTCTGGACTCACTGCAGTGCATCCCCAGTGGTGCCAGTGCACTCTCTGGACTCACTGCACTGCTTCCCCAGTGGTGCCAGTGCACTCTCTGGACTCACTGCACTGCATCACCAGTGGTGCCAGTGCACTCACTGGACTCACTGCAGTGCATCCCCACTGGTGCCAGTGCACTCTCTGGACTCACTGCACTGCATCCCCAGTGGTGCCAGTGCACTCTCTGGACTCACTGCACTGCATCCCCAGTGGTTCCAGCGCACTCTCTGGACTCACTGCACTGCATCCCCAGTGGTGCAAGTGCACTCTGTGGACTCACTGCACTGCATCCCCAGTGGTGCCAGTGCACTCTCTGGACTCACTGAAGTGCATTCTCAGTGGTGCCAGTGCACTCTCTGGACTCACTGAAGTGCATCCCCAGTGGTGCCAGTACACTCTCTGGACTCACTGCAGTGCATCCCCAGTGGTGCCAGTGCACTCTCTGGACTCACTGCAGTGCATCCCCAGTGGAGGTAGTGCACTCTCTGGACTCACTGCAGTGCATCCGCAGTGGTGCCATTGCACTCTCTGGACTCACTGCACTGCATCTCCAGTGGTGCCAGTGCACTCTCTGGACTCACTGCACTGCATCCCCAGTGCTGCCAGTGCACTCTCTTGAGTCACTGCACTGCATCCCCTGTGGTGCAAGAGCACTCTCTGGACTCACAGCAGTGCATCACCAGTGGTGCCAGTGCACTCTCTGGACTCACTGCACTGCATCCCCAGTGGTGCCAGTGCACTCTCTGGACTCACTGCACTGCATCCCCAGTGGTGCTAGTGCACTGTGTGGACTCACTGTACTGCATCCCCAGTGGTGCCAGTGCGCTCTCTGGACTCACTGCAGTGCATCCCCAGTGGTGCCAGTGCACTCTCAGGACTCACTGCACTGCATCCCCAGTGGTGCCAGTGCACTCTCTGCACTCACTGCACTGCATCCCCAGTAGTGACAGTGCACTCTCTGGACTCACTGCAGTGCATCCCCAGTGGTGCCAGTGCACTCTCTGGACTCACTGCACTGCATCCCCAGTAGTGCCAGTGCACTCTCTGGACTCACTGCACTGCATCCCCAGTGGTGCCAGTGCACTCACTGGATTCACTGCACTGCATCCCCAGTGGTGCCAGTGCACTCTCTGGACTCACTGCACTGCATCCCCAGTGGTGCCAGTGCACTCTGTGGACTCACTGTACTGCATCCCCAGTGGTGACAGTGCACTCTCTGGACTCACTGCAGTGCATCCCCAGTGGTGCCAGTGCACTCTCTGGACTCACTGCAGTGCATCCCCACTGGTGCCAGTGCACTCTCTGGACTCATTGAAGTGCATTCTCAGTGGTGCCAGTGCACTCTCTGTACTCACTGCAGTGCATCCCCAGTGGTGCCAGTACACTCACTGGACTCACTGCACTGCATCCCCAGTGGTGCCAGTGCACTCTCTGGACTCACTGCACTGCATCCCCAGTGGTGCCACTGCACTCTCTGGACTCACTGCACTGCTTCCCCACTGGTGCCAGTGCACTCACTGGACTCACTGCAGTGCATCCCCACTGGTGCCAGTGCACTCTCTGGGCTCACTGCAGTGCATCCCCAGTGGTGCCAGTGCACTCTCTGGACTCACTGCACTGCATCCCCAGTGGAGCCAGTGCGCTCTCTGGAGTCACAGCACTGCATCCCCAGTGGTGCCAGTGCAATCTCTGGACTCACTGCACTGCATCCCCAGTGGTGCCAGTGCACTCTCTGGACTCACTGCACTGCATCCCCGGTGGTGCCTGTGCGCTCTCTGGAGTCACAGCACTGCATTCTCAGTGGTGCCAGTGCACTCTCTGGACTCACTGCAGTGCATCCCCAGTGCTGCCAGTGCACTCTCTGGACTCACTGCACTGCATCCCCAGTGGTGCCACTGCACTCTCTGGACTCACTGCACTGCTTCCCCAGTGGTGCCAGTGCACTCTCTGGACTCACTGCACTGCATCCCCAGTGGTGCCAGTGCACTCACTGGACTCACTGCAGTGCATCCCCAGTGGTGCCAGTGCACTCTCTGGAGTCACTGCACTGCATCCCCAGTGGTGCCAGTGCACTCTGTGGACTCACTGCACTGCATCCCCAGTAGTGCTAGTGCACTCTGTGGACTCACTGCAGTGCATCCCCAGTGGTGCCAGTGCACTCTCTGGACTCACTGAAGTGCATTCTCAGTGGTGCCAGTGCACTCTCTGGACTCACTTCAGTGCATCCCCAGTGGTGCCAGTACACTCTCTGGACTCACTGCAGTGCATCCCCAGTGGTGCCAGTGCACTCTCTGGACTCACTGCACTGCTTCCCCAGTGGTGCCAGTGCACTCTCTGGACTCACTGCACTGCATCACCAGTGGTGCCAGTGCACTCACTGGACTCACTGCAGTGCATCCCCACTGGTGCCAGTGCACTCTCTGGACTCACTGCACTGCATCCCCAGTGGTGCCAGTGCACTCTCTGGACTCACTGCACTGCATCCCCAGTGGTTCCAGCGCACTCTCTGGACTCACTGCACTGCATCCCCAGTGGTGCTAGTGCACTCTGTGGACTCACTGCAGTGCATCCCCAGTGGTGCCAGTGCACTCTCTGGACTCACTGAAGTGCATTCTCAGTGGTGCCAGTGCACTCTCTGGACTCACTGAAGTGCATCCCCAGTGGTGCCAGTACACTCTCTGGACTCACTGCAGTGCATCCCCAGTGGTGCCAGTGCACTCTCTGGACTCACTGCACTGCATCCCCAGTGGTGCCAGTGCACTCTGTGGACTCACTGTACTGCATCCCCAGTGGTGACAGTGCACTCTCTGGACTCACTGCAGTGCATCCCCAGTGGTGCCAGTGCACTCTCTGGACTCACTGCAGTGCATCCCCACTGGTGCCAGTGCACTCTCTGGACTCACTAAACTGCATCACCAGTGGTGCCTCTGCACTCTCTGGACTCACTGCACTGCTTCCCCAGTGGTGCCAGTGCACTCACTGGACTCACTGCAGTGCATCCCCACGGTGCCAGTGCACTCTCTGGGCTCACTGCAGTGCATCCCCAGTGGTGCCAGTGCACTCTCTGGACTCACTGCACTGCATCCCCAGTGGTGCCTGTGCGCTCTCTGGAGTCACAGCACTGCATCCCCAGTGGTGCCAGTGCAATCTCTGGACTCACTGCACTGCATCCCCAGTGGTGCCAGTGCACTCTCTGGACTCACGGCACTGCATCCCCAGTGGTGCCAGTGCACTCTCTGGACTCACTGAACTGCATCCCCAGTGGTGCCAGTGCACTCTCTGGACTCACTGCACTGCATCCCCAGTGCTGCCAGTGCACTCTCTGGACTCACTGCACTGCATCCCTAGTGGTGCCACTGCACTCTCTGGACTCACTGCACTGCTTCCCCAGTGGTGCCAGTGCACTGGACTGACTGCACTGCATCCCCAGTGGTGCCAGTGCACTCTCTGGACTCACTGCACTGCATCCCCACTGGTGCCAGTGTACTCTCTGGACTCACTGCACTGCATCCCCAGTGGTGCCAGTGCACTCACTGGACTCACTGGACACATCCCCAGTGGTGCCAGTGCACTCTCTGGACTCACTGCAGTGCATCCCCAGTGGTGCCAGTGCACTCTCTGGACTCACTGCACTGCATCCCCACTGGTGCCAGTGTACTCTCTGGACTCACTGCAGTGCATCCCCAGTGGTGCCAGTGCACTCTCTGGACTCACTGCACTGCATCCCCAGTGGTGCCAGTGCACTCTCTGGACTCACTGCACTGCATCCCCAGTGGTGTCAGTGCACTCTCTGGACTCACTGAAGTGCATCCCCAGTGGTGCCAGTGCACTCTCTGGACTCACTGCAGTGCATCCCCAGTGGTGCCAGTGCACTCTCTGGACTCACTGAAGTGCATTCTCAGTGGTGCCAGTGCACTCTCTGGACTCACTGCAGTGCATCCCCAGTGGTGACAGTGCACTCTCTGGACTCACTGCACTGCATCCCCAGTGGTGCCAGTGCACTCTCTGGACTCACTGCACTGCATCCCCAGTGGTGCCAGTGCAGTCTCTGGAGTAACTGCAGTGCATCCCCACTGGTGCCAAAGCACTCTCTGGACTCCCGGCACCGCATCCCCAGTGGTGCCAGTGCACTCTCTGGACTCACTGCACTGCATCCCCAGTGGTGCCAGTGCACTCTCTGGAGTCACAGCACTGCATCCCCAGTGGTGCCAGTGCACTCTCTGGACTCACTGCAGTGCATCCCCAGTGGTGCCAGTGCACTCTCTGGACTCACTGAAGTGCATTCTCAGTGGTGCCAGTGCACTCTCTGGACTCACTGCAGTGCATCCCCAGTGGTGCCCGTACACTCACTGGACTCACTGCACTGCATCCCCAGTGGTGCCAGTGCACTCTCTGGACTCACTAAACTGCATCACCAGTGGTGCCTCTGCACTCTCTGGACTCACTGCACTGCTTCCCCAGTGGTGCCAGTGCACTCACTGGACTCACTGCAGTGCATCCCCACTGGTGCCAGTGCACTCTCTGGTCTCACTGCACTGCATCCCCAGTGGTGCCAGTGCACTCTCTGGACTCACTGCACTGCATCCCCAGTGGTGCCTGTGCGCTCTCTGGTGTCACAGCACTGCATCCCCAGTGGTGCCAGTGCAATCTCTGGACTCACTGCACTGCATCCCCAGTGGTGCCAGTGCACTCTCTGGATTCACTGAAGTGCATTCTCAGTGGTGCCAGTGCACTCTCTGGACTCACTGCACTGCATCCCCAGTGGTGCCAGTGCACTCTCTGGACTCACTGAACTGCATCCCCAGTGGTGCCAGTGCACTCTCTGGACTCACTGCACTGCATCCCCAGTGCTGCCAGTACACTCTCTGGACTCACTGCACTGCATCCCTAGTGGTGCCACTGCACTCTCTGGACTCACTGCACTGCTTCCCCAGTGGTGCCAGTGCACTCACTGGACTCACTGCAGTGCATCCCCACTGGTGCCAGTGCACTCTCTGGACTCACTGCACTGCATCCCCAGTGGTGCCAGTGCACTCTCTGGACTCACTGCACTGCATCCCCAGTGGTTCCAGCGCACTCTCTGGACTCACTGCACTGCATCCCCAGTGGTGCTAGTGTACTCTGTGGACTCACTGCAGTGCATCCCCAGTGGTGCCAGTGCACTCTCTGGACTCACTGAAGTGCATTCTCAGTGGTGCCAGTGCACTCTCTGGACTCACTTCAGTGCATCCCCAGTGGTGCCAGTACACTCTCTGGACTCACTGCAGTGCATCCCCAGTGGTGCCAGTGCACTCTCTGGACTCACTGCAGTGCATCCCCAGTGGAGCTAGTGCACTCTCTGGACTCACTGCAGTGCATCCCCCGTGGTGCCATTGCACTCTCTGGACTCACTGCACTGCATCTCCAGTGGTGCCAGTGCACTCTCTGGACTCACTGCACTGCATCCCCAGTGCTGCCAGTGCACTCTCTTGAGTCACTGCACTGCATCCCCTGTGGTGCAAGAGCACTCTCTGGACTCACAGCAGTGCATCACCAGTGGTGCCAGTGCACTCTCTGGACTCACTGCACTGCATCCCCAGTGGTGCCAGTGCACTCTCTGGACTCACTGCACTGCATCCCCAGTGGTGCTAGTGCACTGTGTGGACTCACTGTACTGCATCCCCAGTGGTGCCAGTGCGCTCTCTGGACTCACTGCAGTGCATCCCCAGTGGTGCCAGTGCACTCTCAGGACTCACTGCACTGCATCCCCAGTGGTGCCAGTGCACTCTCTGCACTCACTGCACTGCATCCCCAGTAGTGACAGTGCACTCTCTGGACTCACTGCAGTGCATCCCCAGTGGTGCCAGTGCACTCTCTGGACTCACTGCACTGCATCCCCAGTGGTGCCAGTGCACTCACTGGATTCACTGCACTGCATCCCCAGTGGTGCCAGTGCACTCTCTGGACTCACTGCAGTGCATCCCCAGTGGTGCCAGTGCACTCTCTGGACTCACTGAAGTGCATTCTCAGTGGTGCCAGTGCACTCTCTGGACTCACTGCACTGCATCTCCAGTGGTGCCAGTGCACTCTCTGGACTCACTGCAGTGCATCCCCAGTGGTGCCAGTGCACTCTTTGGACTCACTGCACTGCATCCCTAGTGGTGCCACTGCACTCTCTGGACTCACTGCACTGCATCCCCAGTGGTGCCAGTGCACTCTCTGGACTCACTGCACTGCATCCCCAGTGGTGCCAGTGCACTCACTAGACTCACTGCAGTGCATCCCCACTGGTGCCAGTGCACTCTCTGGACTCACTGCACTGCATCCCCAGTGGTTCCAGCGCACTCTCTGGACTCACTGCAGTGCATCCCCAGTGGTGCTAGTGCACTCTGTGGACTCACTGCAGTGCATCCCCAGTGGTGCCAGTGCACTCTCTGGACTCACTGCACTGCATCCCCACTGGTGCCAGTGTACTCTCTGGACTCACTGCACTGCATCCCCAGTGGTGCCAGTGCACTCACTGGACTCACTGGACACATCCCCAGTGGTGCCAGTGCACTCTCTGGACTCACTGCAGTGCATCCCCAGTGGTGCCAGTGCACTCTCTGGACTCACTGCACTGCATCCCCAGTGGTGCCAGTGTACTCTCTGGACTCACTGCAGTGCATCCCCAGTGGTGCCAGTGCACTCTCTGGACTCACTGCACTGCATCCCCAGTGGTGTCAGTGCACTCTCTGGACTCACTGAAGTGCATCCCCAGTTGTGCCAGTGCACTCTCTGGACTCAATGCACTGCATCCCCAGTGGTGCCAGTGCACTCTCTGTACTCACTGCACTGCATCCCCAGTGGTGCCAGTGCAATCTCTGGACTCACTGAAGTGCATCCCCAGTGGTGCCAGTGCACTCTCTGGACTCACTGCAGTGCATCCCCAGTGGTGCCAGTGCACTCTCTGGACTCACTGCACTGCATCCCCAGTGGTGCCAGTGCACTCTCTGCACTCAGTTCTCTGCATGCCCAGTGGTGCCAGTGAAGTCTCTGGACTCACTGCACTGCATCCACAGTGGTGCCAGTGCACTCTCTGGACTCACTGCAGTGCATCCCCAGTGGTGCCAGTGCACTCTCTGGACTCACTGCACTGCATCCCCAGTGGTGCCAGTGCACTCTCTGGACTCACTGCACTGCATCCCCAGTGGTGCAAGTGCACTCTCTCGAGTCACTGCACTGTATCCCCAGTGGTGCCAGTGCACTCACTGGATTCACTGCAGTGCATCCCCAGTGGTGCCAGTGCACTCTCTGGACTCACTGCACTGCATCCCCAGTGGTGCCAGTGCACTCTCTGGACTCACTGCAGTGCATCCCCAGTAGTGCCAGTGCAGTCTCTGGAGTAACTGCAGTGCATCCCCACTGGTGCCAAAGCACTCTCTGGACTCCCGGCACCGCATCCCCAGTGGTGCCAGTGCACTCTCTGGAGTCATAGCACTGCATCCCCAGTGGTGCCAGTGCACTCTCTGGACTCACTGCAGTGCATCCCCAGTGGTTCCAGTGCACTCTCTGGACTCACTGAAGTGCATTATCAGTGGTGCCAGTGCACTCTCTGGACTCACTGCAGTGCATCCCCAGTGGTGCCAGTACACTCACTGGACTCACTGCACTGCATCCCCAGTGGTGCCAGTGCACTCTCTGGACTCACTAAACTGCATCACCAGTGGTGCCTCTGCACTCTCTGGGCTCACTGCACTGCATCCCCAGTGGTGCCAGTGCACTCTCTGGACTCACTGCACAGCATCCCCAGTGGTGCCTGTGCGCTCTCTGGAGTCACAGCACTGCATCCCCAGTGGTGCCAGTGCAATCTCTGGACTCACTGCACTGCATCCCCAGTGGTGCCAGTGCACTCTCTGGACTCACTGAAGTGCATTCTCAGTGGTGCCAGTGCACTCTCTGGACTCACTGCACTGCATCCCCAGTGGTGCCAGTGCACTCTCTGGACTCACTGAACTGCATCCCCAGTGGTGCCAGTGCACTCTGTGGACTCACTGCACTGCATCCCCAGTGCTGCCAGTGCACTCTCTGGACTCACTACACTGCATCCCTAGTAGTGCCACTGCACTCTCTGGACTCACTGCACTGCTTCCCCAGTGGTGCCAGTGCACTCTCTGGACTCACTGCACTGCATCCCCAGTGGTGCCAGTGCACTCACTGGACTCACTGCAGTGCATCCCCACTGGTGCCAGTGCACTCTCTGGACTCACTGCACTGCATCCCCAGTGGTGCCAGTGCACTCTCTGGACTCACTGAAGTGCATTCTCAGTGGTGCCAGTGCACTCTCTGGACTCACTTCAGTGCATCCCCAGTGGTGCCAGTACACTCTCTGGACTCACTGCAGTGCATCCCCAGTGGTGCCAGTGCACTCTCTGGACTCACTGCACTGCATCCCCAGTGGAGGTAGTGCACTCTCTGGACTCACTGCAGTGCATCCGCAGTGGTGCCATTGCACTCTCTGGACTCACTGCACTGCATCTCCAGTGGTGCCAGTGCACTCTCTGGACTCACTGCACTGCATCCCCAGTGCTGCCAGTGCACTCTCTTGAGTCACTGCACTGCATCCCCTGTGGTGCAAGAGCACTCTCTGGACTCACAGCAGTGCATCACCAGTGGTGCCAGTGCACTCTCTGGACTCACTGCACTGCATCCCCAGTGGTGCCAGTGCACTCTCTGGACTCACTGCACTGCATCCCCAGTGGTGCTAGTGCACTGTGTGGACTCACTGTACTGCATCCCCAGTGGTGCCAGTGCGCTCTCTGGACTCACTGCAGTGCATCCCCACTGGTGCCAGTGCACTCTCAGGACTCACTGCACTGCATCCCCAGTGGTGCCAGTGCACTCTCTGCACTCACTGCACTGCATCCCCAGTAGTGACAGTGCACTCTCTGGACTCACTGCAGTGCATCCCCAGTGGTGCCAGTGCACTCTCTGGACTCACTGCACTGCATCCCCAGTAGTGCCAGTGCACTCTCTGGACTCACTGCACTGCATCCCCAGTGGTGCCAGTGCACTCACTGGATTCACTGCACTGCATCCCCAGTGGTGCCAGTGCACTCTATGGACTCACTGTACTGCATCCCCAGTGGTGACAGTGCACTCTCTGGACTCACTGCAGTGCATCCCCAGTGGTGCCAGTGCACTCTCTGGACTCACTGCACTGCATCCCCAGTGGTGCCAGTGCACTCTCTGGAGTAACTGCAGTGCATCCCCACTGGTGCCAAAGCACTCTCTGGACTCACTGCAGTGCATCCCCAGTGGTGCCACTGCTCTCTCTGGACTCACTGCACTGCATCCCCAGTGGTGCCAGTGCACTCTCTGGACTCATTGAAGTGCATTCTCAGTGGTGCCAGTGCACTCTCTGGACTCACTGCAGTGCATCCCCAGTGGTGTCAGTACACTCACTGGACTCACTGCACTGCATCCCCAGTGGTGCCAGTGCACTCTCTGGACTCACTGCAGTGCATCCCCAGTGGTGCCACTGCACTCTCTGGACTCACTGCACTGCTTCCCCAGTGGTGCCAGTGCACTCACTGGACTCACTGCAGTGCATCCGCACTGGTGCCAGTGCACTCTCTGGACTCACTGCACTGCATCCCCAGTGGAGCCAGTGCGCTCTCTGGAGTCACAGCACTGCATCCCCAGTGGTGCCAGTGCAATCTCTGGACTCACTGCACTGCATCCCCAGTGGTGCCAGTGCACTCTCTGGACTCACTGCACTGCATCCCCGGTGGTGCCAGTGCAGTCTCTGGAGTAACTGCACTGCATCCCCATTGGTGCCAAAGCACTCTCTGGACTCCCAGCACCGCATCCCCAGTGGTGCCAGTGCACTCTCTGGACTCACTGCACTGCATGCCCAGTGGTGCCAGTGCACTCTCTGGACTCACTGTACTGCATACCCACTGGTGCCAGTGCACTCTGTGGACTCACTGCAGTGCATCCCCAGTGGTGCCAGTGCACTCTCTGGACTCACTGCACTGCATGCCCAGTGGTGCCAGTGCACTCTCTGGACTCCCAGCACTGCATCCCCACTGGTGCCAAAGCACTCTCTGGACTCCCAGCACCGCATCCCCAGTGGTGCCAGTGCACTCTCTGGACTCACTGTACTGCATCCCCAGTGGTGACAGTGCACTCTCTGGACTCACTGCACTGCATCCCCAGTGGTGCCAGTGCACTCTCTGGACTCACTGCAGTGCATCCCCAGTGGTGCCACTGCACTCTCTGGACTCACTGCACTGAAGCCCCAGTGGTGCCAGTGCACTCTCTGGACTCACTGCACTGAAGCCCCAGTGGTGCCAGTGCACTCTCTGGACTCACTGCACTGCATCCCCAGTGGTGCCAGTGCACTCTCTGGACTCACTGCAGGGCATCCCCAGTGGTGCCAGTGCACTGTCTGGACTCACTGCAGTGCATCCCCAGTGGTGCCAGTGCACTCTCTGGACTCACTGTACTGCACCCCCAGTGGTGCCAGTGCACTCACTGGACTGACTGCACTGCATCCCCAGTGGTGCCAGTGCACTCTCTGGACTCACTGCACTGCATCCCCACTGGTGCCAGTGTACTCTCTGGACTCACTGCACTGCATCCCCAGTGTTCCCAGTGCACTCACTGGACTCACTGGACACATCCCCAGTGGTGCCAGTGCACTCTCTGGACTCACTGCAGTGCATCCCCAGTGGTGCCAGTGCACTCTCTGGACTCACTGCACTGCATCCCCACTGGTGCCAGTGTACTCTCTGGACTCACTGCAGTGCATCCCCAGTGGTGCCAGTGCACTCTCTGGACTCACTGCAGTGCATCCCCACTGGTGCCAGTGCACTCTCTGGACTCACTGAAGTGCATCCCCAGTTGTGCCAGTGCACTCTCTGGACTCAATGCACTGCATCCCCAGTGGTGCCAGTGCACTCTCTGGACTCACTGCACTGCATCGCCAGTGGTGCCAGTGCAATCTCTGCACTCACTGTAGTGCATCCCCAGTGGTGCCAGTGCACTCTCTAGACTCACTGCAATGCATCCCCAGTGGTGCCAGTGCACTCTCTGGACTCACTGTACTGCATCACCAGTGGTGCCAGTGCACTCTCTGGACTCACTGCAGTGCATTCCCAGTGGTGCCAGTGCACTCTTTGGACTCACTGCACTGCAGCCCCATTGGTGCCAGTGCACTCTCTGGACTCACTGCACTGCATCACAGGTGGTGCCAGTGCACTCTCTGGACTCACTGCACTGCATCCCCAGTGGTGCCAGTGCACTCTCTGCACTCACTTCTCTGCATTCCCAGTGGTGCCAGTGAAGTCTCTGGACTCACTGCACTGCATCCACAGTGGTGCCAGTGCAATCTCTGGACTCACTGCAGTGCATCACCAGTGGTACCAGTGCACTCTCTGGACTCACTGAAGTGCATCCCCAGTGGTGCCAGTGCACTCTCTGGACTCACTGCACTGCATCCCCAGTGGTGCAATTGCACTCTCTCGAGTCACTGCACTACATCCCCAGTGGTGCCAGTGCACTCACTGGACTCACTGTACTGCATCATCTGTGGTGCCAGTGCACTCTCTGGACTCACTGCAATGCATCCCCAGTGGTGCCAGTGCACTCTCTGGACTCACTGCACTGCATCCCCAGTGGTGCCAGTGCACTCTCTGGACTCACTGCACTGTATCCCCAGTGGTGCCAGTGCACTCACTGGATTCACTGCAGTGCATCCCCAGTGGTGCCAGTGCACTCTCTGGACTCACTGCACTGCATCCCCAGTGGTGCCAGTGCACTCTGTGGACTCACTGCACTGCATCCCCAGTGGTGACAGTGCACTCTCTGGACTCACTGCAGTGCATCCCCAGTGGTGCCAGTGCACTCTCTGGACTCACTGCAGTGCATCCCCAGTGGTGCCAGTGCACTCTCTGGAGTAACTGCAGTGCATCCCCACTGGTGCCAAAGCACTCTCTGGACTCCCGGCACCGCATCCCCAGTGGTGCCAGTGCACTCTCTGGACTCACTGCACTGCATCCCCAGTGGTGCCAGTGCACTCTCTGGAGTCACAGCACTGCATCCCCAGTGGTTCCAGTGCACTCTCTGGACTCACTGAAGTGCATCCTCAGTGGTGCCAGTGCACTCTCTGGACTCACTGAAGTGCATTCTCAGTGGTGCCAGTGCACTCTCTGGACTCACTGCACTGCATCCCCAGTGGTGCCAGTACACTCACTGGACTCACTGCACTGCATCCCCAGTGGTGCCAGTGCACTCTCTGGACTCACTAAACTGCATCACCAGTGGTGCCAGTGCACTCTCTGGACTCACTGCACTGCTTCCCCAGTGGTGCCAGTGCACTCACTGGACTCACTGCACTGCATCCCCCCTTTGCCAGTGCACTCTCTGGGCTCACTGCAGTGCATCCCCAGTGGTGCCAGTGCACTCTCTGGACTCACTGCACTGCATCCCCAGTGGTGCCTGTGCGCTCTCTGGAGTCACAGCACTGCATCCCCAGTGGTGCCAGTGCACTCTCTGGACTCACTGAAGTGCATCCCCAGTGGTGCCAGTGCACTCTCTGGACTCAATGCACTGCATCCCCAGTGGTGCCAGTGCACTCTCTGGACTCACTGCACTGCATCCCCAGTGGTGCCAGTGCAATCTCTGCACTCACTGTAGTGCATCCCCAGTGGTGCCAGTGCACTCTCTAGACTCACTGCAATGCATCCCCAGTGGTGCCAGTGCACTCTCTGGACTCACTGTACTGCATCACCAGTGGTGCCAGTGCACTCTCTGGACTCACTGCAGTGCATTCCCAGTGGTGCCAGTGCACTCTTTGGACTCACTGCACTGCAGCCCCATTGGTGCCAGTGCACTCTCTGGACTCACTGCACTGCATCACAGGTGGTGCCAGTGCACTCTCTGGACTCACTGCACTGCATCCCCAGTGGTGCCAGTGCACTCTCTGCACTCACTTCTCTGCATTCCCAGTGGTGCCAGTGAAGTCTCTGGACTCACTGCACTGCATCCACAGTGGTGCCAGTGCAATCTCTGGACTCACTGCAGTGCATCACCAGTGGTACCAGTGCACTCTCTGGACTCACTGAAGTGCATCCCCAGTGGTGCCAGTGCACTCTCTGGACTCACTGCACTGCATCCCCAGTGGTGCAAGTGCACTCTCTCGAGTCACTGCACTACATCCCCAGTGGTGCCAGTGCACTCACTGGACTCACTGTACTGCATCATCTGTGGTGCCAGTGCACTCTCTGGACTCACTGCAATGCATCCCCAGTGGTGCCAGTGCACTCTCTGGACTCACTGCAGTGCATCCCCAGTGGTGCCAGTGCACTCTCTGGACTCACTGCAGTGCATCCCCAGTGGTGCCAGTGCACTGTCTGGACTCACTGCAGTGCATCCCCAGTGGTGCCAGTGCAGTCTCTGGAGTAACTGCAGTTCATCCCCACTGGTGCCAAAGCACTCTCTGGACTCACTGCAGTGCATCCCCAGTGGTGCCACTGCACTCTCTGGACTCACTGCAGTGCATCCCCAGTGGTGCCAGTGTACTCTCTGGACTCATTGAAGTGCATTCTCAGTGGTGCCAGTGCACTCTCTGGACTCACTGCAGTGCATCCCCAGTGGTGCCAGTACACTCACTGGACTCACTGCACTGCATCCCCAGTGGTGCCAGTGCACTCTCTGGACTCACTAAACTGCATCCCCAGTGGTGCCACTGCACTCTCTGGACTCACTGCACTGCATCCCCAGTGGTGCCAGTGCACTCACTGGACTCACTGCACTGCATCCCCAGTGGTGCCAGTGCGCTCTCTGGAGTCACAGCACTGCATCCCCAGTGGTGCCAGTGCACTCTCTGGACTCACTGCACTGCATCCCCAGTGGTGCCAGTGCACTCTCTGGACTCACTGCACTGCATCCCCGGTGGTGCCAGTGCAGTCTCTGGAGTAACTGCACTGCATCCCCACTGGTGCCAAAGCACTCTCTGGACTCCCAGCACCGCATCCCCAGTGGTTCCAGTGCACTCTCTGGACTCACTGCACTGCATCCCCAGTGGTGCCAGTGCACTCTCTGGACTCACTGCACTGCATCCCCAGTGGTGCCAGTGCACTCTCTGGACTCACTGCAGTGCATCCCCAGTGGTGCCACTGCACTCTCTGGACTCACTGCAGTGCATCCCCAGTGGTGCCAGTGCACTCTCTGGACTCACTGAAGTGCATTCTCAGTGGTGCCAGTGCACTCTCTGGACTCACTGCAGTGCATCCCCAGTGGTGCCAGTACACTCACTGGACTCACTGCACTGCATCCCCAGTGGTGCCAGTGCACTCTCTGGACTCACTGCAGTGCATCCCCAGTGGTGCCAGTGCACTCTCTGGACTCACTGCACTGCTTCCCCAGTGGTGCCAGTGCACTCACTGGACTGACTGCAGTGCATCCCCACTGGTGCCAGTGCACTCTCTGGGCTCACTGCAGTGCATCCCCAGTGGTGCCAGTGCACTCTCTGGACTCACTGCACTGCATCCCCAGTGGTGCCTGTGCGCTCTCTGGAGTCACAGCACTGCATTCTCAGTGGTGCCAGTGCACTCTCTGGACTCACTGCACTGCATCCCCAGTGGTGCCAGTGCACTCTCTGGACTCACTGCACTGCATCCCCAGTGCTGCCTGTGCGCTCTCTGGAGTCACAGCACTGCATTCTCAGTGGTGCCAGTGCACTCTCTGGACTCACTGCACTGCATCCCCACTGGTGCCAGTGCACTCTCTGGGCTCACTGCAGTGCATCCCCAGTGGTGCCAGTGCACTCTCTGGACTCACTGCACTGCATCCCCAGTGGTGCCTGTGCGCTCTCTGGAGTCACAGCACTGCATTCTCAGTGGTGCCAGTGCACTCTCTGGACTCACTGCACTGCATCCCCAGTGCTGCCAGTGCACTCTCTGGACTCACTGCACTGCATCCCCAGTGGTGCCACTGCACTCTCTGGACTCACTGCACTGCTTCCCCAGTGGTGCCAGTGCACTCTCTGGACTCACATCAGTGCATCCTCAGTGGTGCCAGTGCACTCACTGGACTCACTGCAGTGCATCCCCAGTGGTGCCAGTGCACTCTCTGGAGTCACTGCACTGCATCCCCAGTGGTGCCAGTGCACTCTGTGGACTCACTGCACTGCATCCCCAGTAGTGCTAGTGCACTCTGTGGACTCACTGCAGTGCATCCCCAGTGGTGCCAGTGCACTCTCTGGACTCACTGAAGTGCATTCTCAGTGGTGCCAGTGCACTCTCTGGACTCACTTCAGTGCATCCCCAGTGGTGCCAGTACACTCTCTGGACTCACTGCAGTGCATCCCCAGTGGTGCCAGTGCACTCTCTGGACTCACTGCACTGCTTCCCCAGTGGTGCCAGTGCACTCTCTGGACTCACTGCACTGCATCACCAGTGGTGCCAGTGCACTCACTGGACTCACTGCAGTGCATCCCCACTGGTGCCAGTGCACTCTCTGGACTCACTGCACTGCATCCCCAGTGGTGCCAGTGCACTCTCTGGACTCACTGCACTGCATCCCCAGTGGTTCCAGCGCACTCTCTGGACTCACTGCACTGCATCCCCAGTGGTGCAAGTGCACTCTGTGGACTCACTGCACTGCATCCCCAGTGGTGCCAGTGCACTCTCTGGACTCACTGAAGTGCATTCTCAGTGGTGCCAGTGCACTCTCTGGACTCACTGAAGTGCATCCCCAGTGGTGCCAGTACACTCTCTGGACTCACTGCAGTGCATCCCCAGTGGTGCCAGTGCACTCTCTGGACTCACTGCAGTGCATCCCCAGTGGAGGTAGTGCACTCTCTGGACTCACTGCAGTGCATCCGCAGTGGTGCCATTGCACTCTCTGGACTCACTGCACTGCATCTCCAGTGGTGCCAGTGCACTCTCTGGACTCACTGCACTGCATCCCCAGTGCTGCCAGTGCACTCTCTTGAGTCACTGCACTGCATCCCCTGTGGTGCAAGAGCACTCTCTGGACTCACAGCAGTGCATCACCAGTGGTGCCAGTGCACTCTCTGGACTCACTGCACTGCATCCCCAGTGGTGCCAGTGCACTCTCTGGACTCACTGCACTGCATCCCCAGTGGTGCTAGTGCACTGTGTGGACTCACTGTACTGCATCCCCAGTGGTGCCAGTGCGCTCTCTGGACTCACTGCAGTGCATCCCCAGTGGTGCCAGTGCACTCTCAGGACTCACTGCACTGCATCCCCAGTGGTGCCAGTGCACTCTCTGCACTCACTGCACTGCATCCCCAGTAGTGACAGTGCACTCTCTGGACTCACTGCAGTGCATCCCCAGTGGTGCCAGTGCACTCTCTGGACTCACTGCACTGCATCCCCAGTAGTGCCAGTGCACTCTCTGGACTCACTGCACTGCATCCCCAGTGGTGCCAGTGCACTCACTGGATTCACTGCACTGCATCCCCAGTGGTGCCAGTGCACTCTCTGGACTCACTGCACTGCATCCCCAGTGGTGCCAGTGCACTCTGTGGACTCACTGTACTGCATCCCCAGTGGTGACAGTGCACTCTCTGGACTCACTGCAGTGCATCCCCAGTGGTGCCAGTGCACTCTCTGGACTCACTGCAGTGCATCCCCACTGGTGCCAGTGCACTCTCTGGACTCATTGAAGTGCATTCTCAGTGGTGCCAGTGCACTCTCTGTACTCACTGCAGTGCATCCCCAGTGGTGCCAGTACACTCACTGGACTCACTGCACTGCATCCCCAGTGGTGCCAGTGCACTCTCTGGACTCACTGCACTGCATCCCCAGTGGTGCCACTGCACTCTCTGGACTCACTGCACTGCTTCCCCACTGGTGCCAGTGCACTCACTGGACTCACTGCAGTGCATCCCCACTGGTGCCAGTGCACTCTCTGGGCTCACTGCAGTGCATCCCCAGTGGTGCCAGTGCACTCTCTGGACTCACTGCACTGCATCCCCAGTGGAGCCAGTGCGCTCTCTGGAGTCACAGCACTGCATCCCCAGTGGTGCCAGTGCAATCTCTGGACTCACTGCACTGCATCCCCAGTGGTGCCAGTGCACTCTCTGGACTCACTGCACTGCATCCCCGGTGGTGCCTGTGCGCTCTCTGGAGTCACAGCACTGCATTCTCAGTGGTGCCAGTGCACTCTCTGGACTCACTGCAGTGCATCCCCAGTGCTGCCAGTGCACTCTCTGGACTCACTGCACTGCATCCCCAGTGGTGCCACTGCACTCTCTGGACTCACTGCACTGCTTCCCCAGTGGTGCCAGTGCACTCTCTGGACTCACTGCACTGCATCCCCAGTGGTGCCAGTGCACTCACTGGACTCACTGCAGTGCATCCCCAGTGGTGCCAGTGCACTCTCTGGAGTCACTGCACTGCATCCCCAGTGGTGCCAGTGCACTCTGTGGACTCACTGCACTGCATCCCCAGTAGTGCTAGTGCACTCTGTGGACTCACTGCAGTGCATCCCCAGTGGTGCCAGTGCACTCTCTGGACTCACTGAAGTGCATTCTCAGTGGTGCCAGTGCACTCTCTGGACTCACTTCAGTGCATCCCCAGTGGTGCCAGTACACTCTCTGGACTCACTGCAGTGCATCCCCAGTGGTGCCAGTGCACTCTCTGGACTCACTGCACTGCTTCCCCAGTGGTGCCAGTGCACTCTCTGGACTCACTGCACTGCATCACCAGTGGTGCCAGTGCACTCACTGGACTCACTGCAGTGCATCCCCACTGGTGCCAGTGCACTCTCTGGACTCACTGCACTGCATCCCCAGTGGTGCCAGTGCACTCTCTGGACTCACTGCACTGCATCCCCAGTGGTTCCAGCGCACTCTCTGGACTCACTGCACTGCATCCCCAGTGGTGCTAGTGCACTCTGTGGACTCACTGCAGTGCATCCCCAGTGGTGCCAGTGCACTCTCTGGACTCACTGAAGTGCATTCTCAGTGGTGCCAGTGCACTCTCTGGACTCACTGAAGTGCATCCCCAGTGGTGCCAGTACACTCTCTGGACTCACTGCAGTGCATCCCCAGTGGTGCCAGTGCACTCTCTGGACTCACTGCACTGCATCCCCAGTGGTGCCAGTGCACTCTGTGGACTCACTGTACTGCATCCCCAGTGGTGACAGTGCACTCTCTGGACTCACTGCAGTGCATCCCCAGTGGTGCCAGTGCACTCTCTGGACTCACTGCAGTGCATCCCCACTGGTGCCAGTGCACTCTCTGGACTCATTGAAGTGCATTCTCAGTGGTGCCAGTGCACTCTCTGTACTCACTGCAGTGCATCCCCAGTGGTGCCAGTACACTCACTGGACTCACTGCACTGCATCCCCAGTGGTGCCAGTGCACTCTCTGGACTCACTGCACTGCATCCCCAGTGGTGCCACAGCACTCTCTGGACTCACTGCACTGCTTCCCCACTGGTGCCAGTGCACTCACTGGACTCACTGCAGTGCATCCCCACTGGTGCCAGTGCACTCTCTGGGCTCACTGCAGTGCATCCCCAGTGGTGCCAGTGCACTCTCTGGACTCACTGCACTGCATCCCCAGTGGAGCCAGTGCGCTCTCTGGAGTCACAGCACTGCATCCCCAGTGGTGCCAGTGCAATCTCTGGACTCACTGCACTGCATCCCCAGTGGTGCCAGTGCACTCTCTGGACTCACTGCACTGCATCCCCGGTGGTGCCTGTGCGCTCTCTGGAGTCACAGCACTGCATTCTCAGTGGTGCCAGTGCACTCTCTGGACTCACTGCACTGCATCCCCAGTGCTGCCAGTGCACTCTCTGGACTCACTGCACTGCATCCCCAGTGGTGCCACTGCACTCTCTGGACTCACTGCACTGCTTCCCCAGTGGTGCCAGTGCACTCTCTGGACTCACTGCACTGCATCCCCAGTGGTGCCAGTGCACTCACTGGACTCACTGCAGTGCATCCCCAGTGGTGCCAGTGCACTCTCTGGAGTCACTGCACTGCATCCCCAGTGGTGCCAGTGCACTCTGTGGACTCACTGCACTGCATCCCCAGTAGTGCTAGTGCACTCTGTGGACTCACTGCAGTGCATCCCCAGTGGTGCCAGTGCACTCTCTGGACTCACTGAAGTGCATTCTCAGTGGTGCCAGTGCACTCTCTGGACTCACTTCAGTGCATCCCCAGTGGTGCCAGTACACTCTCTGGACTCACTGCAGTGCATCCCCAGTGGTGCCAGTGCACTCTCTGGACTCACTGCACTGCTTCCCCAGTGGTGCCAGTGCACTCTCTGGACTCACTGCACTGCATCACCAGTGGTGCCAGTGCACTCACTGGACTCACTGCAGTGCATCCCCACTGGTGCCAGTGCACTCTCTGGACTCACTGCACTGCATCCCCAGTGGTGCCAGTGCACTCTCTGGACTCACTGCACTGCATCCCCAGTGGTTCCAGCGCACTCTCTGGACTCACTGCACTGCATCCCCAGTGGTGCTAGTGCACTCTGTGGACTCACTGCAGTGCATCCCCAGTGGTGCCAGTGCACTCTCTGGACTCACTGAAGTGCATTCTCAGTGGTGCCAGTGCACTCTCTGGACTCACTGAAGTGCATCCCCAGTGGTGCCAGTACACTCTCTGGACTCACTGCAGTGCATCCCCAGTGGTGCCAGTGCACTCTCTGGACTCACTGCAGTGCATCCCCAGTGGAGGTAGTGCACTCTCTGGACTCACTGCAGTGCATCCGCAGTGGTGCCATTGCACTCTCTGGACTCACTGCACTGCATCTCCAGTGGTGCCAGTGCACTCTCTGGACTCACTGCACTGCATCCCCAGTGCTGCCAGTGCACTCTCTTGAGTCACTGCACTGCATCCCCTGTCGTGCAAGAGCACTCTCTGGACTCACAGCAGTGCATCACCAGTGGTGCCAGTGCACTCTCTGGACTCACTGCACTGCATCCCCAGTGGTGCCAGTGCACTCTCTGGACTCACTGCACTGCATCCCCAGTGGTGCTAGTGCACTGTGTGGACTCACTGTACTGCATCCACAGTGGTGCCAGTGCGCTCTCTGGACTCACTGCAGTGCATCACCAGTGGTGCCAGTGCACTCTCAGGACTCACTGCACTGCATCCCCAGTGGTGCCAGTGCACTCCCTGCACTCACTGCACTGCATCCCCACTGGTGCCAAAGCACTCTCTGGACTCACTGCAGTGCATCCCCAGTGGTGCCAGTGCACTCTCTGGACTCACTGCACTGCATCCCCAGTAGTGCCAGTGCACTCTCTGGACTCACTGCACTGCATCCCCAGTGGTGCCAGTGCACTCACTGGATTCACTGCACTGCATCCCCAGTGGTGCCAGTGCACTCTCTGGACTCACTGCACTGCATCCCCAGTGGTGCCAGTGCACTCTGTGGACTCACTGTACTGCATCCCCAGTGGTGACAGTGCACTCTCTGGACTCACTGCAGTGCATCCCCAGTGGTGCCAGTGCACTCTCTGGACTCACTGCAGTGCATCCCCACTGGTGCCAGTGCACTCTCTGGACTCATTGAAGTGCATTCTCAGTGGTGCCAGTGCACTCTCTGTACTCACTGCAGTGCATCCCCAGTGGTGCCAGTACACTCACTGGACTCACTGCACTGCATCCCCAGTGGTGCCAGTGCACTCTCTGGACTCACTGCACTGCATCCCCAGTGGTGCCACTGCACTCTCTGGACTCACTGCACTGCTTCCCCACTGGTGCCAGTGCACTCACTGGACTCACTGAAGTGCATCCCCACTGGTGCCAGTGCACTCTCTGGGCTCACTGCAGTGCATCCCCAGTGGTGCCAGTGCACTCTCTGGACTCACTGCACTGCATCCCCAGTGGAGCCAGTGCGCTCTCTGGAGTCACAGCACTACATCCCCAGTGGTGCCAGTGCAATCTCTGGACTCACTGCACTGCATCCCCAGTGGTGCCAGTGCACTCTCTGGACTCACTGCACTGCATCCCCGGTGGTGCCAGTGCAGTCTCTGGAGTAACTGCACTGCATCCCCATTGGTGCCAAAGCACTCTCTGGACTCCCAGCACCGCATCCCCAGTGGTGCCAGTGCACTCTCTGGACTCACTGCACTGCATCCCCAGTGGTGCCAGTGCACTCTCTGGACTCACTGTACTGCATAACCACTGGTGCCAGTGCACTCTGTGGACTCACTGCAGTGCATCCCCAGTGGTACCAGTGCACTCTCTGGACTCACTGCACTGCATGCCCAGTGGTGCCAGTGCACTCTCTGGACTCCCAGCACTGCATCCCCACTGGTGCCAAAGCACTCTCTGGACTCCCAGCACCGCATCCCCAGTGGTGCCAGTGCACTCTCTGGACTCACTGTACTGCATCCCCAGTGGTGACAGTGCACTCTGTGGACTCACTGCAGTGCATCGCCAGTGGTGCCAGTGCACTCTCTGGACTCACTGCAGTGCATCCCCAGTGGTGCCAGTGCACTCTCTGGACTCACTGCACTGAAGCCCCAGTGGTGCCAGTGCACTCTCTGGACTCACTGCACTGAAGCCCCAGTGGTGCCAGTGCACTCTCTGGACTCACTGCACTGCATCCCCAGTGGTGCCACTGCACTCTCTGGACTCACTGCACTGCTTCCCCAGTGGTGCCAGTGCACTCTCTGGACTCACTGCACTGCATCCCCAGTGGTGCCAGTGCACTCACTGGACTCACTGCAGTGCATCCCCAGTGGTGCCAGTGCACTCTCTGGACTCACTGCAGTGCATCCCCAGTGGTGCCAGTGCACTCTCTGGACTCACTGCACTGCATCCCCACTGGTGCCAGTGTACTCTCTGGACTCACTGCAGTGCATCCCCAGTGGTGCCACTGCACTCTCTGGACTCACTGCAGTGCATCCCCACTGGTGCCAGTGCACTCTCTGGACTCACTGAAGTGCATCCCCAGTTGTGCCAGTGCACTCTCTGGACTCAATGCACTGCATCCCCAGTGGTGCCAGTGCGCTCTCTGGACTCACTGCACTGCATCCCCAGTGGTGCCAGTGCAATCTCTGCACTCACTGTAGTGCATCCCCAGTGGTGCCAGTGCACTCTCTAGACTCACTGCAATGCATCCCCAGTGGTGCCAGTGCACTCTCTGGACTCACTGTACTGCATCACCAGTGGTGCCAGTGCACTCTCTGGACTCACTGCAGTGCATTCCCAGTGGTGCCAGTGCACTCTTTGGACTCACTGCACTGCAGCCCCATTGGTGCCAGTGCACTCTCTGGACTCACTGCACTGCATCACAGGTGGTGCCAGTGCACTCTCT
Source organism: Anser anser (assembly GCF_964211835.1). Classification (NCBI taxonomy): domain Eukaryota; kingdom Metazoa; phylum Chordata; class Aves; order Anseriformes; family Anatidae; genus Anser; species Anser anser. Next base: position 111,306,281 of record NC_139722.1, read on the forward strand.
GGACTCACTGCAGTGCATCCCCAGTGGTGCCAGTGCACTCTCTGCACTCACTTCTCTGCATTCCCAGTGGTGCCAGTGAAGTCTCTGGACTCACTGCACTGCATTCACAGTGGTGCCAGTGCAATCTCTGGACTCACTGCAGTGCATCACCAGTGGTACCAGTGCACTCTCTGGACTCACTGAAGTGCATCCCCAGTGGTGCCAGTGCACTCTCTGGACTCACTGCACTGCATCCCCAGTGGTGCAAGTGCACTCTCTCGAGTCACTGCACTACATCCCCAGTGGTGCCAGTGCACTCACTGGACTCACTGTACTGCATCATCTGTGGTGCCAGTGCACTCTCTGGACTCACTGCAATGCATCCCCAGTGGTGCCAGTGCACTCTCTGGACTCACTGCACTGCATCCCCAGTGGTGCCAGTGCACTCTCTGGACTCACTGCACTGTATCCCCAGTGGTGCCAGTGCACTCACTGGATTCACTGCAGTGCATCCCCAGTGGTGCCAGTGCACTCTCTGGACTCACTGCACTGCATCCCCAGTGGTGCCAGTGCACTCTGTGGACTCACTGCACTGCATCCCCAGTGGTGACAGTGCACTCTCTGGACTCACTGCAGTGCATCCCCAGTGGTGCCAGTGCACTCTCTGGACTCACTGCAGTGCATCCCCAGTGGTGCCTGTGCAGTCTCTGGAGTAACTGCAGTGCATCCCCACTGGTGCCAAAGCACTCTCTGGACTCCCGGCACCGCATCCCCAGTGGTGCCAGTGCACTCTCTGGACTCACTGCACTGCATCCCCAGTGGTGCCAGTGCACTCTCTGGAGTCACAGCACTGCATCCCCAGTGGTTCCAGTGCACTCTCTGGACTCACTGAAGTGCATCCTCAGTGGTGCCAGTGCACTCTCTGGACTCACTGAAGTGCATTCTCAGTGGTGCCAGTGCACTCTCTGGACTCACTGCACTGCATCCCCAGTGGTGCCAGTACACTCACTGGACTCACTGCACTGCATCCCCAGTGGTGCCAGTGCACTCTCTGGACTCACTAAACTGCATCACCAGTGGTGCCAGTGCACTCTCTGGACTCACTGCACTGCTTCCCCAGTGGTGCCAGTGCACTCACTGGACTCACTACACTGCATCCCCCCTGTGCCAGTGCACTCTCTGGGCTCACTGCAGTGCATCCCCAGTGGTGCCAGTGCACTCTCTGGACTCACTGCACTGCATCCCCAGTGGTGCCTGTGCGCTCTCTGGAGTCACAGCACTGCATCCCCAGTGGTGCCAGTGCAATCTCTGGACTCACTGCACTGCATCCCCAGTGGTGCCAGTGCACTCTCTGGACTCACTGAAGTGCATTCTCAGTGGCGCCAGTGCACTCTCTGGACTCACTGCACTGCATCCCCAGTGGTGCCAGTGCACTCTCTGGACTCACTGAACTGCATCCCCAGTGGTGCCAGTGCACTCTCTGGACTCACTGCACTGCATCCCCAGTGCTGCCAGTGCACTCTCTGGACTCACTGCACTGCATCCCCAGTGGTGCCAGTGCACTCTCTGGACTCACTGCACTGCATCCCCAGTGGTTCCAGCGCACTCTCTGGACTCACTGCACTGCATCCCCAGTGGTGCTAGTGCACTCTGTGGACTCACTGCAGTGCATCCCCAGTGGTGCCAGTGCACTCTCTGGACTCACTGAAGTGCATTCTCAGTGGTGCCAGTGCACTCTCTGGACTCACTTCAGTGCATCCCCAGTGGTGCCAGTACACTCTCTGGACTCACTGCAGTGCATCCCCAGTGGTGCCAGTGCACTCTCTGGACTCACTGCAGTGCATCCCCAGTGGAGCCAGTGCACTCTCTGGACTCATTGCAGTGCATCCGCAGTGGTGCCATTGCACTCTCTGGACTCACTGCACTGCATCTCCAGTGGTGCCAGTGCACTCTCTGGTCTCACTGCACTGCATCCCCAGTGCTGCCAGTGCACTCTCTGGACTCACTGCACTGCATCCCCAGTGGTGCTAGTGCACTGTGTGGACTCACTGTACTGCATCCCCAGTGGTGCCAGTGCGCTCTCTGGACTCACTGCAGTGCATCCCCAGTGGTGCCAGTGCACTCTCAGGACTCACTGCACTGCATCCCCAGTGGTGCCAGTGCACTCTCTGGACTCACTGCACTGCATCCCCAGTAGTGACAGTGCACTCTCTGGACTCACTGCAGTGCATCCCCAGTGGTGCCAGTGCACTCTCTGGACTCACTGCACTGCATCCCCAGTAGTGCCAGTGCACTCTCTGGATTCACTGCACTGCATCCCCAGTGGTGCCAGTGCACTCTCTGGACGCACTGCACTGCATCCCCAGTGGTGCCAGTGCACTCTGTGGACTCACTGTACTGCATCCCCAGTGGTGACAGTGCACTCTCTGGACTCACTGCACTGCATCCCCAGTGGTGCCAGTGCACTCTCTGGACTCACTGCAGTGCATCCCCAGTGGTGCCAGTGCAGTCTCTGGAGTAACTGCAGTGCATCCCCACTGGTGCCAAAGCACTCTCTGGACTCACTGCAGTGCATCCCCAGTGGTGCCACTGCACTCTCTGGACTCACTGCAGTGCATCCCCAGTGGTGCCAGTGTACTCTCTGGACTCATTGAAGTGCATTCTCAGTGGTGCCAGTGCACTCTCTGGACTCACTGCAGTGCATCCCCACTGGTGCCAGTGCACTCTCTGGACTCACTCCACTGCATCCCCAGTGGTGCCAGTGCACTCTCTGGACTCACTGCACTGCATCCCCAGTGGTTCCAGCGCACTCTCTGGACTCACTGCACTGCATCCCCAGTGGTGCTAGTGCACTCTGTGGACTCACTGCAGTGCATCCCCAGTGGTGCCAGTGCACTCTCTGGACTCACTGAAGTGCATTCTCAGTGGTGCCAGTGCACTCTCTGGACTCACTGAAGTGCATCCCCAGTGGTGCCAGTACACTCTCTGGACTCACTGCAGTGCATCCCCAGTGGTGCCAGTGCACTCTCTGGACTCACTGCAGTGCATCCCCAGTGGAGGTAGTGCACTCTCTGGACTCACTGCAGTGTATCCGCAGTGGTGCCATTGCACTCTCTGGACTCACTGCACTGCATCCCCAGTGGTGCCAGTGCACTCTCTGGACTCACTGCACTGCATCCCCAGTGCTGCCAGTGCACTCTCTTGAGTCACTGCACTGCATCCCCTGTGGTGCAAGAGCACTCTCTGGACTCACAGCAGTGCATCACCAGTGGTGCCAGTGCACTCTCTGGACTCACTGCACTGCATCCCCAGTGGTGCCAGTGCACTCTCTGGACTCACTGCACTGCATCCCCAGTGGTGCTAGTGCACTGTGTGGACTCACTGTACTGCATCCCCAGTGGTGCCAGTGCGCTCTCTGGACTCACTGCAGTGCATCCCCAGTGGTGCCAGTGCACTCTCAGGACTCACTGCACTGCATCCCCAGTGGTGCCAGTGCACTCTCTGCACTCACTGCACTGCATCCCCAGTAGTGACAGTGCACTCTCTGGACTCACTGCAGTGCATCCCCAGTGGTGCCAGTGCACTCTCTGGACTCACTGCAGTGCATCCCCACTGGTGCCAGTGCACTCTCTGGACTCATTGAAGTGCATTCTCAGTGGTGCCAGTGCACTCTCTGTACTCACTGCAGTGCATCCCCAGTGGTGCCAGTACACTCACTGGACTCACTGCACTGCATCCCCAGTGGTGCCAGTTCACTCTCTGGACTCACTGCACTGCATCCCCAGTGGTGCCACTGCACTCTCTGGACTCACTGCACTGCTTCCCCACTGGTGCCAGTGCACTCACTGGACTCACTGCAGTGCATCCCCACTGGTGCCAGTGCACTCTCTGGGCTCACTGCAGTGCATCCCCAGTGGTGCCAGTGCACTCTCTGGACTCACTGCACTGCATCCCCAGTGGAGCCAGTGCGCTCTCTGGAGTCACAGCACTGCATCCCCAGTGGTGCCAGTGCAATCTCTGGACTCACTGCACTGCATCCCCAGTGGTGCCAGTGCACTCTCTGGACTCACTGCACTGCATCCCCGGTGGTGCCAGTGCAGTCTCTGGAGTAACTGCACTGCATCCCCATTGGTGCCAAAGCACTCTCTGGACTCCCAGCACCGCATCCCCAGTGGTGCCAGTGCACTCTCTGGACTCACTGCACTGCATCCCCAGTGGTGCCAGTGCACTCTCTGGACTCACTGTACTGCATAACCACTGGTGCCAGTGCACTCTGCGGACTCACTGCAGTGCATCCCCAGTGGTACCAGTGCACTCTCTGGACTCACTGCACTGCATGCCCAGTGGTGCCAGTGCACTCTCTGGACTCCCAGCACTGCATCCCCACTGGTGCCAAAGCACTCTCTGGACTCCCAGCACCGCATCCCCAGTGGTGCCAGTGCACTCTCTGGACTCACTGTACTGCATCCCCAGTGGTGACAGTGCACTCTCTGGACTCACTGCACTGCATCCCAGTGGTGCCAGTGCACTCTCTGGACTCACTGCAGTGCATCCCCAGTGGTGCCAGTGCACTCTCTGGACTCACTGCACTGAAGCCCCAGTGGTGCCAGTGCATTCTCTGGACTCACTGCACTGAAGCCCCAGTGGTGCCAGTGCACTCTCTGGACTCACTGCAGTGCATCCCCAGTGGTGCCAGTGCACTCTCTGGACTCACTGCAGGGCATCCCCAGTGGTGCCAGTGCACTGTCTGGACTCACTGCAGTGCATCCCCAGTGGTGCCAGTGCACTCTCTGGACTCACTGTACTGCACCCCCAGTGGTGCCAGTGCACTCACTGGACTGACTGCACTGCATCCCCAGTGGTGCCAGTGCACTCTCTGGACTCACTGCACTGCATCCCCACTGGTGGCAGTGTACTCTCTGGACTCACTGCACTGCATCCCCAGTGTTCCCAGTGCACTCACTGGACTCACTGGACACATCCCCAGTGGTGCCAGTGCACTCTCTGGACTCACTGCAGTGCATCCCCAGTGGTGCCAGTGCACTCTCTGGACTCACTGCACTGCATCCCCACTGGTGCCAGTGTACTCTCTGGACTCACTGCAGTGCATCCCCAGTGGTGCCAGTGCACTCTCTGGAGTCACTGCACTGCATCCCCAGTGGTGCCAGTGCACTCTCTGGACTCACTGAAGTGCATCCCCAGTTGTGCCAGTGCACTCTCTGGACTCACTGCACTGCATCCCCAGTGGTGCCAGTGCAATCTCTGCACTCACTGTAGTGCATCCCCAGTGGTGCCAGTGCACTCTCTGGACTCACTGCAATGCATCCCCAGTGGTGCCAGTGCACTCTCTGGACTCACTGTACTGCATCACCAGTGGCGCCAGTGCACTCTCTGGACTCACTGCACTGCATTCCCAGTGGTGCCAGTGCACTCTTTGGACTCACTGCACTGCAGCCCCATTGGTGCAAGTGCACTCTCTGGACTCACTGCACTGCATCACAGGTGGTGCCAGTGCACTCTCTGGACTCACTGCACTGCATCCCCAGTGCTGCCAGTGCACTCTCTGCACTCACTTCTCTGCATTCCCAGTGGTGCCAGTGAAGTCTCTGGACTCACTGCACTGCATCCACAGTGGTGCCAGTGCAATCTCTGGACTCACTGCAGTGCATCACCAGTGGTGCCAGTGCACTCTCTGGACTCACTGCACTGCATCCCCAGTGGTGCCAGTGCACTCTCTGGACTCACTGCAGTGCATCCCCAGTGGTGCCAGTGCACTCTCTGGACTCACTGCACTGCATCCCCAGTGGTGCAAGTGCACTCTCTCGAGTCACTGCACTACATCCCCAGTGGTGCCAGTGCACTCACTGGACTCACTGTACTGCATCATCTGTGGTGCCAGTGCACTCTCTGGACTCACTGCAATGCATCCCCAGTGGTGCCAGTGCACTCTCTGGACTCACTGCACTGCATCCCCAGTGGTGCCAGTGCACTCTCTGGACTCACGGCACTGTATCCCCAGTGGTGCCAGTGCACTCACTGGATTCACTGCAGTGCATCCCCAGTGGTGCCAGTGCACTCTCTGGACTCACTGCACTGCATCCCCAGTGGTGCCAGTGCACTCTCTGGACTCACTGAAGTGCATTCTCAGTGGTGCCAGTGCACTCTCTGGACTCACTGCACTGCATCCCCAGTGGTGCCAGTACACTCACTGGACTCACTGCACTGCATCCCCAGTGGTGCCAGTCCACTCTCTGGACTCACTAAACTGCATCACCAGTGGTGCCTCTGCACTCTCTGGACTCACTGCACTGCTTCCCCAGTGGTGCCAGTGCAATCACTGGACTCACAGCAGTGCATCCCCACTGGTGCCAGTGCACTCTCTGGGCTCACTGCAGTGCATCCCCAGTGGTGCCAGTGCACTCTCTGGACTCACTGCACTGCATCCCCAGTGGTGCCTGTGTGCTCTCTGGAGTCACAGCACTGCATCCCCAGTGGTGCCAGTGCAATCTCTGGACTCACTGCACTGCATCCCCAGTGGTGCCAGTGCACTCTCTGGACTCACTGAAGTGCATCCCCAGTGGTGCCAGTGCACTCTCTGGACTCACTGCACTGCATCCCCAGTGGTGCCAGTGCAATCTCTGCACTCACTGTAGTGCATCCCCAGTGGTGCCAGTGCACTCTCTGGACTCACTGCAATGCATCCCCAGTGGTGCCAGTGCACTCTCTGGACTCACTGTACTGCATCACCAGTGGTGCCAGTGCACTCTCTGGACTCACTGCAGTGCATCCCCAGTGGTGCCAGTGCACTCTTTGGACTCACTGCACTGCAGCCCCATTGGTGCCAGTGCACTCTCTGGACTCACTGCACTGCATCACAGGTGGTGCCAGTGCACTCTCTGGACTCACTGCACTGCATCCCCAGTGGTGCCAGTGCACTCTCTGCACTCACTTCTCTGCATTCCCAGTGGTGCCAGTGAAGTCTCTGGACTCACTGCACTGCATCCACAGTGGTGCCAGTGCAATCTCTGGACTCACTGCAGTGCATCACCAGTGGTGCCAGTGCACTCTCTGGACTCACTGCACTGCATCCCCAGTGGTGCCAGTGCACTCTCTGGACTCACTGCAGTGCATCCCCAGTGGTGCCAGTGCACTCTCTGGACTCACTGCACTGCATCCCCAGTGGTGCAAGTGCACTCTCTCGAGTCACTGCACTACATCCCCAGTGGTGCCAGTGCACTCACTGGACTCACTGTACTGCATCATCTGTGGTGCCAGTGCACTCTCTGGACTCACTGCACTGCATCCCCAGTGGTGCCAGTGCACTCTCTGGACTCACTGCACTGCATCCCTGGTGGTGCCACTGCACTCTCTGGACTCACTGCACTGCTTCCCCAGTGGTGCCAGTGCACTCTCTGGACTCACTGCACTGAATCCCCAGTGGTGCCAGTGCACTCACTGGACTCACTGCAGTGCATCCCCAGTGGTGCCAGTGCACTCTCTGGACTCACTGCAGTGCATCCCCAGTGGTGCCAGTGCACTCTCTGGACTCACTGCACTGCATCCCCAGTGGTTCCAGCGCACTCTCTTGAGTCACTGCACTGCAGCCCCGGTGGTGCCAGTGCAATCTCTGGACTCACTGCACTGCATCCCCAGTGGTGCCAGTGCACTCTCTGGACTCACTGCACTGCATCCCCAGTGGTGCCAGTGCACTCTCTGGACTCACTGCACTGCATCCCCAGTGGTGCTAGTGCACTGTGTGGACTCACTGTACTGCATCCCCAGTGGTGCCAGTGCAATCTCTGGACTCACTGCAGTGCATCCCCAGTAGTGCCTCTGCACTCTCTGGACTCACTGAAGTGCATTCTCAGTGGTGCCAGTGCACTCTCTGGACTCACTGCACTGCGTCCACAGTAGTGACAGTGCACTCTCTGGACTCACTGCAGTGCATCCCCAGTGGTACCAGTGCACTCTCTGGACTCACTTCACTGCTTCCCCAGTGGTGCCAGTGCACTCTTTCGAGTCACTGCAGTGCATCCCCAGTGGTGCCAGTGCACTCTCTGGACTCACTGCAGTGCATCCCCAGTGGTGCCAGTGCACTCTCTGGACTCACTGCAGTGCATCCCCAGTGGTGCCAGTGCGCTCTCTGGAGTCACAGCACTGCATCCCCAGTGGTGCCAGTGCAATCTCTGGACTCACTGCACTGCATCCCCAGTGGTGCCAGTGCACTCTCTGGACTCACTGAAGTGCATTCTCAGTGGTGCCAGTGCACTCTCTGGACTCACTGCACTGCATCCCCACTGGTGCCAGTGCACTATGTGGACTCACTGAACTGCATCCCCAGTGGTGCCAGTGCAATCTCTGGGCTCACTGCAGTGCATCCCCAGTGGTGCCAGTGCACTCTGTGGACTCACTGTACTGCATCCCCAGTGGTGACAGTGCACTCTCTGGACTCACTGCAGTGCATCCCCAGTGGTGCCAGTGCACTCTCTGGACTCACTGCAGTGCATCCCCACTGGTGCCAGTGCACTCTCTGGACTCACTGCAGTGCATCCCCAGTGGTGCCAGTACACTCACTGGACTCACTGCACTGCATCCCCAGTGGTGCCAGTGCACTCTCTGGACTCACTGCACTGCATCCCCAGTGGTGCCACTGCACTCTCTGGACTCACTGCACTGCTTCCCCACTGGTGCCAGTGCACTCACTGGACTCACTGCAGTGCATCCCCACTGGTGCCAGTGCACTCTCTGGGCTCACTGCAGTGCATCCCCAGTGGTGCCAGTGCACTCTCTGGACTCACTGCACTGCTTCCCCAGTGGAGCCAGTGCGCTCTCTGGAGTCACAGCACTGCATCCCCAGTGGTGCCAGTGCAATCTCTGGACTCACTGCACTGCATCCCCAGTGGTGCCAGTGCACTCTCTGGACTCACTGCACTGCATCCCCGGTGGTGCCAGTGCAGTCTCTGGAGTAACTGCACTGCATCCCCATTGGTGCCAAAGCACTCTCTGGACTCCCAGCACCGCATCCCCAGTGGTGCCAGTGCACTCTCTGGACTCACTGCACTGCATCCCCAGTGGTGCCAGTGCACTCTCTGGACTCACTGTACTGCATACCCACTGGTGCCAGTGCACTCTGTGGACTCACTGCAGTGCATCCCCAGTGGTACCAGTGCACTCTCTGGACTCACTGCACTGCATGCCCAGTGGTGCCAGTGCACTCTCTGGACTCCCAGCACTGCATCCCCACTGGTGCCAAAGCACTCTCTGGACTCCCAGCACCGCATCCCCAGTGGTGCCAGTGCACTCTCTGGACTCACTGTACTGCATCCCCAGTGGTGACAGTGCACTCTCTGGACTCACTGCACTGCATCCCCAGTGGTGCCAGTGCACTCTCTGGACTCACTGCAGTGCATCCCCAGTGGTGCCAGTGCACTCTCTGGACTCACTGCACTGAAGCCCCAGTGGTGCCAGTGCATTCTCTGGACTCACTGCACTGAAGCCCCAGTGGTGCCAGTGCACTCTCTGGACTCACTGCACTGCATCCCCAGTGGTGCCAGTGCACTCTCTGGACTCACTGCAGTGCATCCCCAGTGGTGCCAGTGCACTGTCTGGACTCACTGCAGTGCATCCCCAGTGGTGCCAGTGCACTCTCTGGACTCACTGTACTGCACCCCCAGTGGTGCCAGTGCACTCACTGGACTGACTGCACTGCATCCCCAGTGGTGCCAGTGCACTCTCTGGACTCACTGCACTGCATCCCCACTGGTGGCAGTGTACTCTCTGGACTCACTGCACTGCATCCCCAGTGTTCTCAGTGCACTCACTGGACTCACTGGACACATCCCCAGTGGTGCCAGTGCACTCTCTGGACTCACTGCAGTGCATCCCCAGTGGTGCCAGTGCACTCTCTGGACTCACTGCACTGCATCCCCACTGGTGCCAGTGTACTCTCTGGACTCACTGCAGTGCATCCCCAGTGGTGCCAGTGCACTCTCTGGACTCACTGCACTGCATCCCCACTGGTGCCAGTGCACTCTCTGGACTCACTGAAGTGCATCTCCAGTAGTGCCAGTGCACTCTCTGGACTCACTGCACTGCATCCCCAGTGGTGCCAGTGCAATCTCTGCACTCACTGTAGTGCATCCCCAGTGGTGCCAGTGCACTCTCTGGACTCACTGCAATGCATCCCCAGTGGTGCCAGTGCACTCTCTGGACTCACTGTACTGCATCACCAGTGGTGCCAGTGCACTCTCTGGACTCACTGCAGTGCATTCCCAGTGGTGCCAGTGCACTCTTTGGACTCACTGCACTGCAGCCCCATTGGTGCCAGTGCACTCTCTGGACTCACTGCACTGCATCACAGGTGGTGCCAGTGCACTCTCTGGACTCACTGCACTGCATCCCCAGTGCTGCCAGTGCACTCTCTGCACTCACTTCTCTGCATTCCCAGTGGTGCCAGTGAAGTCTCTGGACTCACTGCACTGCATCCACAGTGGTGCCAGTGCAATCTCTGGACTCACTGCAGTGCATCACCAGTGGTGCCAGTGCACTCTCTGGACTCACTGCACTGCATCCCCAGTGGTGCCAGTGCACTCTCTGGACTCACTGCAGTGCATCCCCAGTGGTGCCAGTGCACTCTCTGGACTCACTGCACTGCATCCCCAGTGGTGCAAGTGCACTCTCTCGAGTCACTGCACTACATCCCCAGTGGTGCCAGTGCACTCACTGGACTCACTGTACTGCATCATCTGTGGTGCCAGTGCACTCTCTGGACTCACTGCAATGCATCCCCAGTGGTGCCAGTGCACTCTCTGGACTCACTGCACTGCATCCCCAGTGGTGCCAGTGCACTCTCTGGACTCACTGCACTGTATCCCCAGTGGTGCCAGTGCACTCACTGGATTCACTGCAGTGCATCCCCAGTGGTGCCAGTGCACTCTCTGGACTCACTGCACTGCATCCCCAGTGGTGCCAGTGCACTCTCTGGACTCACTGAAGTGCATTCTCAGTGGTGCCAGTGCACTCTCTGGACTCACTGCACTGCATCCCCAGTGGTGCCAGTGCACTCTCTGGACTCACTAAACTGCATCACCAGTGGTGCCTCTGCACTCTCTGGACTCACTGCACTGCTTCCCCAGTGGTGCCAGTGCACTCACTGGACTCACTGCAGTGCATCCCCACTGGTGCCAGTGCACTCTCTGGGCTCACTGCAGTGCATCCCCAGTGGTGCCAGTGTACTCTCTGGACTCACTGCACTGCATCCCCAGTGGTGCCTGTGCGCTCTCTGGAGTCACAGCACTGCATCCCCAGTGGTGCCAGTGCAATCTCTGGACTCACTGCACTGCATCCCCAGTGGTGCCAGTGCACTCTCTGGACTCACTGAAGTGCATCCCCAGTGGTGCCAGTGCACTCTCTGGACTCACTGCACTGCATCCCCAGTGGTGCCAGTGCAATCTCTGCACTCACTGTAGTGCATCCCCAGTGGTGCCAGTGCACTCTCTGGACTCACTGCAATGCATCCCCAGTGGTGCCAGTGCACTCTCTGGACTCACTGTACTGCATCACCAGTGCTGCCAGTGCACTCTCTGGACTCACTGCAGTGCATTCCCAGTGGTGCCAGTGCACTCTTTGGACTCACTGCACTGCAGCCCCGTTGGTGCCAGTGCACTCTCTGGACTCACTGCACTGCATCACAGGTGGTGCCAGTGCACTCTCTGGACTCACTGCACTGCATCCCCAGTGGTGCCAGTGCACTCTCTGCACTCACTTCTCTGCATTCCCAGTGGTGCCAGTGAAGTCTCTGGACTCACTGCACTGCATCCACAGTGGTGCCAGTGCAATCTCTGGACTCACTGCAGTGCATCACCAGTGGTGCCAGTGCACTCTCTGGACTCACTGCACTGCATCCCCAGTGGTGCCAGTGCACTCTCTGGACTCACTGCAGTGCATCCCCAGTGGTGCCAGTGCACTCTCTGGACTCACTGCACTGCATCCCCAGTGGTGCAAGTGCACTCTCTCGAGTCACTGCACTACATCCCCAGTGGTGCCAGTGCACTCACTGGACTCACTGTACTGCATCATCTGTGGTGCCAGTGCACTCTCTGGACTCACTGCAATGCATCCCCAGTGGTGCCAGTGCACTCTCTGGACTCACTGCACTGCATTCCCAGTGGTGCCAGTGCACTCTCTGGACTCACTGCACTGTATCCCCAGTGGTGCCAGTGCACTCACTGGATTCACTGCAGTGCATCCCCAGTGGTGCCAGTGCACTCTCTGGACTCACTGCACTGCATCCCCAGTGGTGCCAGTGCACTCTCTGGACTCACTGAAGTGCATTCTCAGTGGTGCCAGTGCACTCTCTGGACTCACTGCACTGCATCCCCAGTGGTGCCAGTACACTCACTGGACTCACTGCACTGCATCCCCAGTGGTGCCAGTGCACTCTCTGGACTCACTAAACTGCATCACCAGTGGTGCCTCTGCACTCTCTGGACTCACTGCACTGCTTCCCCAGTGGTGCCAGTGCACTCACTGGACTCACTGCAGTGCATCCCCACTGGTGCCAGTGCACTCTCTGGGCTCACTGCAGTGCATCCCCAGTGGTGCCAGTGTACTCTCTGGACTCACTGCACTGCATCCCCAGTGGTGCCTGTGCGCTCTCTGGAGTCACAGCACTGCATCCCCAGTGGTGCCAGTGCAATCTCTGGACTCACTGCACTGCATCACCAGTGGTGCCAGTGCACTCTCTGGACTCACTGAAGTGCATTCTCAGTGGCGCCAGTGCACTCTCTGGACTCACTGCACTGCATCCCCAGTGGTGCCAGTGCACTCTCTGGACTCACTGAACTGCATCCCCAGTGGTGCCAGTGCACTCTCTGGACTCACTAAACTGCATCCCCAGTGCTGCCAGTGCACTCTCTGGACTCACTGCACTGCATCCCTGGTGGTGCCACTGCACTCTCTGGACTCACTGCACTGCTTCCCCAGTGGTGCCAGTGCACTCTCTGGACTCACTGCACTGAATCCCCAGTGGTGCCAGTGCACTCACTGGACTCACTGCAGTGCATCCCCAGTGGTGCCAGTGCACTCTCTGGACTCACTGCACTGCATCCCCAGTGGTGCCAGTGCACTCTCTGGACTCACTGCACTGCATCCCCAGTGGTTCCAGCGCACTCTCTTGAGTCACTGCACTGCAGCCCCGGTGGTGCCAGTGCAATCTCTGGACTCACTGCACTGCATCCCCAGTGGTGCCAGTGCACTCTCTGGACTCACTGCAGTGCATCCCCAGTGGTGCCAGTGCACTCTCTGGACTCACTGCAGTGCATCCCCAGTGGTGCTAGTGCACTGTGTGGACTCACTGTACTGCATCCCCAGTGGTGCCAGTGCAATCTCTGGACTCACTGCAGTGCATCCCCAGTAGTGCCTCTGCACTCTCTGGACTCACTGAAGTGCATTCTCAGTGGTGCCAGTGCACTCTCTGGACTCACTGCACTGCGTCCACAGTAGTGACAGTGCACTCTCTGGACTCACTGCAGTGCATCCCCAGTGGTGCCAGTGCACTCTCTGGACTCACTTCACTGCTTCCCCAGTGGTGCCAGTGCACTCTTTCGAGTCACTGCAGTGCATCCCCAGTGGTGCCAGTGCACTCTCTGGACTCACTGCAGTGCATCCCCAGTGGTGCCAGTGCACTCTCTGGACTCACTGCAGTGCATCCCCAGTGGTGCCAGTGCGCTCTCTGGAGTCACAGCACTGCATCCCCAGTGGTGCCAGTGCAATCTCTGGACTCACTGCACTGCATCCCCAGTGGTGCCAGTGCACTCTCTGGACTCACTGCACTGCATCCCCAGTTGTGCCAGTGCACTCTCTGGACTCACTGCACTGCATCCCCACTGGGGCCAGTGCACTATGTGGACTCACTGAACTGCATCCCCAGTGGTGCCAGTGCAATCTCTGGACTCACTGCAGTGCATCCCCAGTGGTGCCAGTGCACTCTCTGGACTCACTGAAGTGCATTATCAGTGGTGCCAGTGCACTCTCTGGACTCACTGCACTGCATCCCCAGTAGTGACAGTGCACTCTCTGGACTCACTGCAGTGCATCCCCAGTGGGGCCAGTGCACTCTCTGGACTCACTGCGCTGCATCCCCAGTGGTGCCAGTGCACTCTCTGGACTCACTGCACTGCATCGCCAGTGCACTCTCTGGACTCACTGCAGGGCATCCCCGGTGGAGCCAGTGTACTCTCAGGACTCACTGCAGTGCATCCCCAGTGGTGCCAGTGCACTCTCTGGACTCACTGCACTGCATCCCCAGTGGTGCCATTGCACTCTCTGGACTCACTGCACTGCACCCCAATGCTGCCAGTGCACTCTCTGGCGTCACTGCACTGCATCCCCCGTGGTGCAAGTGCACTCTCTGGACTCACTGGAGTGCATCACCTGTGGTGCCAGTGCACTCTCTGGACTCACTGCACTGTATCCCCAGTGCTGCCAGTGCACTCTCTGGACTCACTGCACTGCATCACCTGTGGTGCCAGTGCACTCTCTGGACTCACTGCACCGCATCCGCAGTGGTGCCAGTGCACTCTCTGGACTCACTGCACTGCATCCCCAGTGGTGCCAGTGCACTCACTGGACTCACTGCACTGCATCCCCACTGGTGCCAGTGCACTCTCTGGGCTCACTGCAGTGCATCCCCAGTGGTGCCAGTGCAATCTCTGGACTCACTGCACTGCATCCCCAGTGGTGCCAGTGCACTCTCTGGACTCACTGCACTGCATCCCCGGTGGTGCCAGTGCAGTCTCTGGAGTAACTGCACTGCATCCCCACTGGTGCCAAAGCACTCTCTGGACTCCCAGCACCACATCCCCAGTGGTGCCAGTGCACTCTCTGGACTCACTGCACTGCATCCCCAGTGGTGCCAGTGCACTCTCTGGACTCACTGCACTGCATCCCCAGTGGTGCCAGTGCACTCTCTGGACTCACTGCAGTGCATCCCCAGTGGTGCCACTGCACTCTCTGGACTCACTGCAGTGCATCCCCAGTGGTGCCAGTGCACTCTCTGGACTCACTGAAGTGCATTCTCAGTGGTGCCAGTGCACTCTCTGGACTCACTGCAGTGCATCCCCAGTGGTGCCAGTACACTCACTGGACTCACTGCACTGCATCCCCAGTGGTGCCAGTGCACTCTCTGGACTCACTAAACTGCATCAGCAGTGGTGCCACTGCACTCTCTGGACTCACTGCACTGCTTCCCCAGTGGTGCCAGTGCACTCACTGGACTGACTGCAGTGCATCCCCAGTGGTGCCAGTGCACTCTCTGGACTCACTGCACTGCATCCCCAGTGGTGCCAGTGCACTCTCTGGGCTCACTGCAGTGCATCCCCAGTGGTGCCAGTGCACTCTCTGGACTCACTGCACTGCTTCCCCAGTGGTGCCAGTGCACTCTCTGGGCTCACTGCAGGGCATCCCCAGTGGTGCCAGTGCACTCTCTGGACTCACTGCACTGCATCACCAGTGGTGCCACTGCACTCTCTGGACTCACTGCACTGCTTCCCCAGTGGTGCCAGTGCACTCTCTGGGCTCACTGCAGTGCATCCCCAGTGGTGCCAGTGCACTCTCTGGACTCACTGCACTGCATCCCCAGTGGTGCCTGTGCGCTCTCTGGAGTCACAGCACTGCATTCTCAGTGGTGCCAGTGCACTCTCTGGACTCACTGCACTGCATCCCCAGTGGTGCCAGTGCACTCTCTGGACTCACTGCACTGCATCCCCAGTGGTGCCAGTGCACTCTCTGGACTCACTGCACTGCATCCCCAGTGCTGCCAGTGCACTCTCTGGACTCACTGCACTGCATCCCCAGTGGTGCCAGTGCACTCTCTGGAGTCACCGCACTGCTTCCCCAGTGGTGCCAGTGCACTCTCTGGAGTCACTGCACTGCATCCCCAGTGGTGGCAGCGCACTCTCTGGACTCACTGCACTGCATCCCCAGTGGTTCCAGCGCACTCTCTGGACTCACTGCACTGCATCCCCAGTAGTGCTAGTGCACTCTGTGGACTCTCTGCAGTGCATCCCCAGTGGTGCCAGCGCACTCTCTGGACTCACTGCACTGCATCCCCAGTGGTGCCAGTGCAATCTCTGCACTCACTGTAGTGCATCCCCAGTGGTGCCAGTGCACTCTCTGGACTCACCGCAATGCATCCCCAGTGGTGCCAGTGCACTCTCTGGACTCACTGTACTGCATCACCAGTGGTGCCAGTGCACTCTCTGGACTCACTGCAGTGCATTCCCAGTGGTGCCAGTGCACTCTTTGGACTCACTGCACTGCAGCCCCATTGGTGCCAGTGCACTCTCTGGACTCACTGCACTGCATCACAGGTGGTGCCAGTGCACTCTCTGGACTCACTGCACTGCATCCCCAGTGGTGCCAGTGCACTCTCTGCACTCACTTCTCTGCATTCCCAGTGGTGCCAGTGAAGTCTCTGGACTCACTGCACTGCATCCACAGTGGTGCCAGTGCAATCTCTGGACTCACTGCAATGCATCACCAGTGGTGCCAGTGCACTCTCTGGACTCACTGCACTGCATCCCCAGTGGTGCCAGTGCACTCTCTGGACTCACTGCAGTGCATCCCCAGTGGTGCCAGTGCACTCTCTGGACTCACTGCACTGCATCCCCAGTGGTGCAAGTGCACTCTCTCGAGTC
The DNA here is from genome assembly GCF_964211835.1 of Anser anser. NCBI lineage: Eukaryota > Metazoa > Chordata > Aves > Anseriformes > Anatidae > Anser > Anser anser. The sequence goes on from NC_139722.1 coordinate 111,322,957, forward strand.
ACTGCACTACATCCCCAGTGGTGCCAGTGCACTCACTGGACTCACTGTACTGCATCATCTGTGGTGCCAGTGCACTCTCTGGACTCACTGCACTGCATCCCCAGTGGTGCCAGTGCACTCTCTGGACTCACTGCACTGTATCCCCAGTGGTGCCAGTGCACTCACTGGATTCACTGCAGTGCATCGCCAGTGGTGCCAGTGCACTCTCTGGACTCACTGCAGTGCATCCCCAGTGGTGCCAGTGCACTCTCTGGACTCACTGAAGTGCATTCTCAGTGGTGCCAGTGCACTCTCTGGACTCACTGCACTGCATCCCCAGTGGTGCCAGTACACTCACTGGACTCACTGCACTGCATCCCCAGTGGTGCCAGTGCACTCTCTGGACTCACTAAACTGCATCACCAGTGGTGCCTCTGCACTCTCTGGACTCACTGCAGTGCTTCCCCAGTGGTGCCAGTGCACTCACTGGACTCACTGCAGTGCATCCCCACTGGTGCCAGTGCACTCTCTGGGCTCACTGCAGTGCATCTCCAGTGGTGCCAGTGTACTCTCTGGACTCACTGCACTGCATCCCCAGTGGTGCCAGTGCACTCTCTGGACTCACTGAAGTGCATTCTCAGTGGCGCCAGTGCACTCTCTGGACTCACCGCACTGCATCCCCAGTGGTGCCAGTGCACTCTCTGGACTCACTGAACTGCATCCCCAGTGGTGCCAGTGCACTCTCTGGACTCACTGCACTGCATCCCCAGTGCTGCCAGTGCACTCTCTGGACTCACTGCACTGCATCCCTAGTGGTGCCACTGCACTCTCTGGACTCACTGCACTGCTTCCCCAGTGGTGCCAGTGCACTCTCTGGACTCACTGCACTGAATCCCCAGTGGTGCCAGTGCACTCACTGGACTCACTGCAGTGCATCCGCACTGGTGCCAGTGCACTCTCTGGACTCACTGCACTGCATCCCCAGTGGTGCCAGTGCACTCTCTGGACTCACTGCACTGCATCCCCAGTGGTTCCAGCGCACTCTCTTGAGTCACTGCACTGCAGCCCCGGTGGTGCCAGTGCAATCTCTGCACTCACTGAAGTGCATCCCCAGTGGTGCCAGTGCACTCTCTGGACTCACTGCACTGCATCCCCAGTTTTGCCAGTGCACTCTCTGGACTCACTGCACTGCATCCCCAGTGGTGCTAGTGCACTGTGTGGACTAACTGTACTGCATCCCCAGTGGTGCCAGTGCAATCTCTGGACTCACTGCAGTGCATCCCCAGTAGTGCCTCTGCACTCTCTGGACTCACTGCACTGCATCCCCAGTGGTGCCACTGCACTCTCTGGACTCACTGAAGTGCATTCTCAGTGGTGCCAGTGCACTCTCTGGACTCACTGCAGTGCATCCCCAGTGGTGCCAGTACACTCACTGGACTCACTGCACTGCATCCCCAGTGGTGCCAGTGCACTCTCTGGACTCACTAAACTGCATCACCAGTGGTGCCACTGCACTCTCTGGACTCACTGCACTGCTTCCCCAGTGGTGCCAGTGCACTCACTGGACTGACTGCAGTGCATCCCCAGTGGTGCCAGTGCACTCTCTGGACTCACTGCACTGCATCCCCAGTGGTGCCAGTGCACTCTCTGGGCTCACTGCAGTGCATCCCCAGTGGTGCCAGTGCACTCTCTGGACTCACTGAAGTGCATTCTCAGTGGTGCCAGTGCACTCTCTGGACTCACTGCACTGCATCCCCACTGGTGCCAGTGCACTATGTGGACTCAATGAACTGCATCCCCAGTGGTGCCAGTGCAATCTCTGGACTCACTGCACTGCATCCCGAGTGGTGCCAGTGCACTCTCTGGACTCACTGAAGTGCATTATCAGTGGTGCCAGTGCACTCTCTGGACTCTCTGCACTGCATCCCCAGTAGTGACAGTGCACTCTCTGGACTCACTGCAGTGCATCCCCAGTGGGGCCAGTGCACTCTCTGGACTCACTGCGCTGCATCCCCAGTGGTGCCAGTGCACTCTCTGGACTCACTGCACTGCATCGCCAGTGCACTCTCTGGACTCACTGCAGGGCATCCCCGGTGGACCCAGTGTACTCTCAGGACTCACTGCAGTGCATCCCCAGTGGAGCCAGTGCACTCTCTGGACTCACTGCAGTGCATCCCCAGTGGAGCCAGTGCACTCTCTGGACTCACTGCAGTACATCCGCAGTGGTGACATTGCACTCTCTGGACTCACTGCACTGCATCCCCAGTGGTGCCAGTGCACTCTCTGGACTCACTGCACTGCATCCCCAGTGCTGCCAGTGCACTCTCTTGAGTCACTGCACTGCAGCCCCGGTGGTGCCATTGCAATCTCTGGACTCACTGCACTGCATCCCCAGTGGTGCCAGTGCACTGTGTGGACTCACTGTACTGCATCCCCAGTGGTGCCAGTGCAATCTCTGGACTCACTGCAGTGCATCCCCAGTGGTGCCTCTGCACTCTCTGGACTCACTGAAGTGCATTCTCAGTGGTGCCAGTGCACTCTCTGGACTCATTGCACCGCATCCACAGTAGTGACAGTGCACTCTCTGGACTCACTGCACTGCATCCCCAGTGGTGCCAGTGCACTCTCTGGACTCACTGCAGTGCATCCCCAGTGGTGCCAGTGCACTCTCTGGACTCACTGCACTGCATCCCCAGTGGTGCCAGTGCGCTCTCTGGAGTCACTGCACTGCATCCCCAGTGGTGCCAGTGCAATCTCTGGACTCACTGCACTGCATCCCCAGTGGTGCCAGTGCAATCTCTGGACTCACTGCACTGCATCCCCAGTGGTGCCAGTGCACTCTCTGGACTCACTGAAGTGCATTCTCAGTGGTGCCAGTGCACTCTCTGGACTCACTGCACTGCATCCGCACTGGTGCCAGTGAACTATGTGGACTCACTGAACTGCATCCCCACTGGAGCCAGTGCAATCTCTGGACTCACTGCAGTGCATCCCCAGTGGTGCCAGTGCACTCTCTGGACTCACTGAAGTGCATTATCAGTGGTGCCAGTGCACTCTCTGGACTCACTGCACCTCATCCCCAGTAGTGACAGTGCACTCTCTGGACTCACTGCAGTGCATCCACAGTGGGGCCAGTGCACTCTCTGGACTCACTGCGCTGCATCCCCAGTGGTGCCAGTGCACTCTCTGGACTCACTGCACCGCATCGCCAGTGCACTCTCTGGACTCACTGCAGGGCATCCCCGGTGGACCCAGTGCAATCTCTGGACTCACTGCACTGCATCCCCAGTGGTGGCAGTGCACTCTCTGGACACACTGCACTGCATCCCCTGTGGTTCCAGCGCAGTCTCTGGACACACTGCACTGCATCCCCAGTAGTGCTAGTGCACTCCCTGGACTCACTGCAGTGCATCCCCAGTGGTGCCAGTGCACTCTCTGGACTCACTGAAGTGCATTCTCAGTGGTGCCAGTGCACTCTCTGGACTCACTTCAGTGCATCCCCAGTGGTGCCAGTACACTCTCTGGACTCACTGCAGTGCATCACCTGTAGTGCCAGTACACTCTCTGGACACACTGAAGTGCATTCTCAGTGGTGCCAGTGCACTCTCTGTTCTCACTGCGCTGCATCCCCAGTGGTGCCAGTACACTCACTGGATTCACTGCACTGCATCCCTAGTGGTGCCAGGGCACTCTCTGCAGACACTGCAGTGCATCCCCAAAGGTGACAGTGCACTCTCTGGACTCACTGCACTGCATCCCCAGTGGTGCCAGTGCACTCTATGGACTCACTGCACTACTCCAGCCGCGGCAGTCGCTCCAGCCGCGGTAGCCCTCCAGCCTCGGCAGCCGCGGCAGCCGCGGCAGCCGCTCCAGCCGCGGCAGCCGCTCCGTCCGCGGCATACGCGGCAGACTCTCCAACCGCGGCAGCCGCACCAGCCGCGGAAGCCGCGGCAGCCGCTCCAAACGCGGCAGGCGCTCCAACCGCGGCAACCGCTCCAGCCGTGGCAGCCGCTCCACTCGGTAGCGGCTGGAGCGGCTGCCGCGGCTAGAGCGGCTGGAGCGGCTGCCGCGGCTGGAGCTCCTGCCGCGTTTGGAGCGGTTGCCGCGGCTGGAGCGGCTGGAGGTGCTAACGCGGCTGGAGAGGCTGACGCGGTTGAAGCGTCTAGAGCGTCTGCCGCGGCTGGAGGGGCTACCGCGGCTGGAGCGGTTGACGCGGCTGGAGCGGAAACCGAGGCTGGAGCGCCACTCTCTGGACTCACTGCACTGCATCACCAGTGGTGCCAGTGCACTCACTGGACTCACTGCACTGCATCCCCAGTGGTGCCAGTGCACTCTCTGGACTCACTGCAGGGCATCCCCAGTGGTGCCAGTGAGCTCTCTGGACTCACTGCAGGGCATCACCTGTGGTGCCAGTGCACTCTCTGGACTCACTGAAGTGCACTGCATCCCCAGTCCTGCCAGTGCACTCTCTTGACTCACTGCACTGCATCCCCAGTGGTGCCAGTGCACTCTCTGGACTCACTGAAGTGCATTCTCAGTGGAGCCAGTGCACTCTCTGGACTCACTGCACTGCATCCCCAGTGGTGCCAGTGCACTCTCTGGACTCACTGCACTGCATCCCCAATGGTGCCAGTGCACTCTCTGGACTCACTGCAGTGCATCCCCAATGGTGCCAGTGCACTCTCTGGACTCACTGCACTGCATCCCCAGTGGTGCCAGTGCGCTCTCTGGACTCACTGCAGGGCATCCCCAGTGGTGCCAGTGCACTCTCTGGACTCACTGAAGTGCATTCTCAGTGGAGCCAGTGCACTCTATGGACTCACTGCAGTGCATCCCCAGTGGTGCCAGTACACTCACTGGACTGACTGAAGTGCAACCCCAGTGGTGTCAGTGCACTCTCAGGACTCACTGCACTGCATCCCCAGTGGTGCCAGTGCACTCCCTGGACTCACTGCACTGCTACAGCCGCGGCAGCCTCTCCAGCCGCGGTAGCCCTCCAGCCGTGGCAGCCGCTCCACTCGGTAGCGGCTGGAGCGGCTGCCGCGGCTGGAGCGGCTGGAGCGGCTGCCGCGGCTGGAGAGGCTGCCGCGGATGGAGAGGCTGGCGCGGCTGGAGGGGCTGGAGCGGCTGCCGCGGCTGGAGCGGCTGGAGCGGCTGCCGCGCCTGGAGTGTCTGCCGCGGCTGGAGGGGCTACCGCGGGGTTGACTCGGCTGGAGCGGATGCCGAGGCTGGAGCGGCACTCTCTGACTCACTGAAATGCATTCTCAGTGGTGCTAGTGCACTCTCTGGACACACTGCTCTGCATCCCCAGTGGTGCTAGTGCACTCTCTGGACTCACTGCAGTGCATCCCCAGTGGTGCCATTGCACTCTCTGGACGCACTGCACCGCATTCCCACTGGTGTCAGTGCACTCTGTGGACTCACTGCACTGCATCCCCATTGGTGCCAAAGCACTCTCTGGACTCCAGGCACCGTATCCCCAGTGGTGCCAGTGCATTCTCTGCAGTCACTGTAGTGCATTCCCAGTGTTGCCGGGGCACTCTCTGGACTCACAGCACTGCATCCCCAGTGGTGCCAGTGCACTCTCTGGACTCACTGCATTGCATCCCCAGTGGTGCCAGTGCACTCTCTGGACTCACTGCACGGCATCCCCAAGGTGCCAGTGCACTCTCTGGACTCACTGCACTGCTCCAGCCGCGGCAGCCTCTCCAGCCGCACCACCCGCGGCATCCGCTCCAGCCTCGCATCCGCTCCAGCCGCGTTAACCGCTCCATCCGCGGCAGCCGCTCCAGCCGCTCCAGCCGCGGCATCCGCTCCAGCCGCTCCAGCCGCGCAGCCGCTCCAACCTCGGCAGCCGCTCCAGCCGCGGCAGCCGCTCCAGCCGCTCCAGCCGCGGCAGCCGCTCCAGCCGCTACCGAGTGGAGCGGCTGCCACGGCTGGAGGGCTACCGCGGCTGGAGCGGCTGCCGCGGCTGTAGCAGTGCAGTGAGTCCAGGGAGTGCAAAGGCACCAGTGGGGATGGAGTGCAGTGAGTCCAAAGACTTCACTGTCACCACTGGGAATGCAGTGCAGTGAGTCCAGAGAGTGCACTGGCACCACTGGCGATGCAGTGAAGTGAGTGCAGAGAGTGCAATGGCACTACTGGGGATGCACTGCAGTGAGTCCAGAGAGTGCACTGGCACCACTGGGGATGCCCTGCAGTGAGTCCAGAGAGTGCACTGGCACCACTGGGAATGCAATACAGTGAGTCCAGGGATAGCACTGGCACCACTGGGGATGCAGTGCAGTGAGTCCAGAGAGTGCACTGGCACCACTGAGAATGCACTTCAGTGAGTCCAGAGAGTGCACTGGCACCACTGGGGATGCACTACAGTGAGTCCAGGGATAGCACTGGCACCACTGGGGATGCAGTGCAGTGAGTCCAGAGAGTGCACTGGCACCACTGGGGATGCAGTGCAGTGAGTCCAGAGAGTGCACTGGCTCCACTGAGAATGCACTTCAGTGAGTCCAGAGAGTGCACTGGCACCACTGGGGATGCAGTGCAGTGAGTCAAGAGAGTGCACTGGCAGGACTGGGGATGCAGTGCAGTGAGTCCAGAGAGTGCACTGGCACCACTGGGGATGCAGTGCAGTGAGTCAAGAGAGTGCACTGGCAGGACTGGGGTTGCAGTGCAGTGAGTCCAGAGAGTGCACTGGCACCACTGGGGATGCCCTGCAGTGAGTCCAGAGAGCGCACTGGCACCACTGGGGATGCCCTGCAGTGAGTCCAGAGAGTGCACTGGCACCACTGGGGATGCAGTGCAGTGAGTCCAGAGAGTGCACTGGCAGCACTGGGGATGCAGTGCAGTGAGTCCAGAGAGTGCACTGGCACCACAGGTGATGCACTCCAGTGAGTCCAGAGAGTGCACTTGCACCACGGGGGATGCACTGCAGTGAGTCCAGAGAGCGCACTGGCACCACTGGGGATGCACTGCAGTGAGTCCACAGAGTGCACTGGTACCACAGGGGATGCAGTGCAGTGAGTCCAGAGAGTGCACTGGCAGCACTGGGGATGCAGTGCAGTGAGTCCAGAGAGTGCACTGGCACCACTGGGGATGCAGTGCAGTGAGTCCAGAGAGTGCACTGGCACCACTGGTGATGCAGTGCAGTGAGTCCAGAGAGTGGCGCTCCAGCCTCGGTTTCCGCTCCAGCCGCGTCAACCGCTCCGGCCGCGGTAGCCCCTCCAGCCGCGGCAGACGCTCTAGACGCTCCAACCGCGTCAGCCTCTCCAGCCGCGTTAGCCCCTCCAGCCGCGGCAGCCGCTCCAGCCGCGGCAGCCGCTCCAGCCGCTCCAGCCGCGGTAACCGCTCCAAACGCGGCAGGAGCTCCAGCCGCGGCAGCCGCTCCAGCCGCTCTAGCCGCGGCAGCCGTTCCAGCCGCTACCGAGTGGAGCGGCTGCCACGGCTGGAGCGGTTGCCGCGGTTGGAGCGCCTGCCGCGTTTGGAGCGGCTGCCGCGGCTTCCGCGGCTGGAGCGGCTGCCGCGGTTGCAGAGTCCGCCGCGTATGCCGCGGACGGAGCGGCTGCCGCGGCTGGAGCGGCTGCCGCGGCTGCCGCGGCTGCCGAGGCTGGAGGGCTACCGCGGCTGGAGCGACTGCCGCGGCTGGAGTAGTGCAGTGAGTCCAGAGAGTGCACTGGCACCACTGGGGATGCAGTGCAGTGAGTCCAGAGAGTGCACTGGCACCTTTGGGAATGCACTGCAGTGTCTGCAGAGAGTGCCCTAGGGATGCAGTGCAGTGAGTCCAGGGAGTGCACTGGCACCACTGGGGATGCGGTGCAGTGAGTCCAGAGAGTGCACTGGCACCACTGGAGATGCACTTCAGTGAGTGCAGAGACTGCACTGGCACCACTGGGGATGCAGTGCAGTGAGTCCAGAGAGTGCTCTGGCACCACTGGGGATGCAGTGCAGTGAGTCCAGAGAGTGCACTGGCACCACTGGGGATGCATTGACGCGAATCCAGAGAGTGCACTGGCACCACTCGGGATGCTGTGCAGTGAGTCCAGAGAGTGCACTGGCACCACTGGGGATGCGGTGCAGTGAGTCCAGAGAGTGCACTGGAACCACTGGGGATGCGGTGGCGGGAGTCCAGAGAGTGCTTTGGCACCACTGGGGTTGCAGTACAGTGAGTCCAGAGAGTGCACTGGCACCACTGGGGATGCAGCGCAGTGACTCTAGAGAGTGCACTGGCACCACTGGGGATGCACTGCAGTGAGTCCAGAGAGTGCACTGGCACCACTCAGGGTGCAGTGCGGTGAGTCCAGAGAGTGCACTGGCACCACTGGGGATGCAGTACAGTGAGTCCAGAGAGTGCACTGGCACCACTGGGGATGCAGTGACGCGAGTCCAGAGTGCACTAGCACCACAGGGGATGCACTGCAGTGAGTCCAGAGAGTGCACTGGCACCACCGGGAATGCACTGCAGTGAGTCCAGAGAGTGCACTGGCACCACTGGGGATGCACTTCAGTGAGTCCAGAGAGTGCACTGGCAGCATTGGGGATGCAGTGACGCGAGTCCAGAGAGTGCACTGGCGCCACTGGGGATGCACTGCAGTCACTCCAGAGAGTGCACTGGCACCACTGGGGATGCAGTGCAGTGAGTCCAGAGAGTGCACTGACACCACAGGTGATGCAGTGCAGTGAGTCCAGAGAGTGCACTGGCAGCACTGGGGATGCAGTGCAGTGAGTCCAGAGAGTGCACTGGCAAAACAGATGATGCACTCCAGTGAGTCCAGAGAGTGCACTTGCACCACGGGGGATGCAGTGCAGTGACGCCAGAGAGTGCACTGGCAGCATTGGGTTGCAGTGCAGTGAGTCCAGAGAGTGCACTGGCACCACTGGGAATGCAGTGACGCGAGCCCAGAGAGTGCACTGGCACCACTGGGGATGCACTGCAGTCACTCCAGAGAGTGCACTGGCACAACTGGGGATGCAGCGCAGTGACTCTAGAGAGTGCACTGGCACCCCTGCGGATGCGGTGCAGTGAGTCCAGAGAGTGCACTGGCACCACAGGTGATGCAGTGCAGTGAGTCCAGAGAGTGCACTGGCAGCACTGGGGATGCAGTGCAGTGAGTCCAGAGAGTGCACTGGCACCACAGGTGATGCACTCCAGTGAGTACAGAGAGTGCACTTGCACCACGGGGGATGCAGTGCAGTGACGCCAGAGAGTGCACTGGCAGCATTGGGGTGCAGTGCAGTGAGTCCAGAGAGTGCACTGGCACCACTCAGGGTGCAGTGCGGTCAGTCCAGAGAGTGCACTGGCACCACTGGGGATGCAGTACAGTGAGTCCAGAGAGTGCACTGGCACCACTGGGGATGCAGTGCAGTGAGTCCAGAGAGTGCACTGGCACCACTGGGGATGCACTGCAGTGAGTCCAGAGTGCACTAGCACCACTGGGGATGCACTGCAGTGAGTCCAGAGAGTGCACTGGCACCACCGGGAATGCACTGCAGTGAGTCCAGAGAGTGCACTGGCACCACTGGGGATGCAGTGCAGTGAGTCCAGAGAGTGCACTGGCACCACTGGGGATGCACTGCAGTGAGTCCAGAGTGCACTAGCACCACTGGGGATGCACTGTAGTGAGTCCAGAGAGTGCACTGGCACCACCGGGAATGCACTGCAGTGAGTCCAGAGAGTGCACTGGCACCACTGGGGATGCAGTGACGCGAGTCCAGAGAGTGCACTGGCACCACTGGGGATGCAGTGACGCGAGTCCAGAGAGTGCACTGGCACCACTGGGGATGCACTGCAGTCACTCCAGAGAGTGCACTGGCACCACTGGGGATGCACTGCAGTGAGTCCAGAGAGAGCACTGGCACCACTGGGGATGCAGCGCAGTGACTCTAGAGAGTGCACTGGCACCACTGCGGATGCGGTGCAGTGAGTCCAAAGAGTGCACTGGCACCACAGGTGATGCAGTGCAGTGAGTCCAGAGAGTGCACTGGCACCACTGGGGATGCACTGCAGTGAGTCCAGAGAGTGCACTGGCACCACTGGGGATGCAGCGCAGTGAGTCCAGAGAGTGCACTGGCAGCACTGGGGATGCCCTGCAGTGTGTCCAGAGAGTGCACTGGCACCACTGGGGATGCACTACAGTGAGTCCAGGGATAGCACTGGCACCACTGGGGATGTAGTGCAGTGAGTCCATAGAGTGCTCTGGCACCACTGGGGATGCCCTGCAGTGAGCCCAGAGAGTGCACTGGCACCACTGGGGATGCAGTGCAGTGAGTCCAGTGAGTGCACTGGCACCACTGGGGATGCACTGCAGTGAGTCCAGAGAGTGCACTGGCACCACAGAGAATGCACTTCAGTGAGTCCAGAGAGTGCACTGGCACCACTGGGGATGCACTGCAGTGAGTCCAGAGAGTGCACTGGCACCACTGGGGATGCACTACAGTGAGTCCAGGGATAGCACTGGCACCACTGGGGATGCAGTGCAGTGAGTCCAGAGAGTGCACTGGCACCACTGGGGATGCAGTGCAGTGAGTCCAGAGAGTGCACTGGCAGCACTGATGATGCAGTACAGTGAGTCCACTGAGTGCACTGGCACAACTGGGGATGTAGTGCAGTGACTAGAGAGTGCACTGGAACTACTGGGGATGCAGTGCCGGAGGTCCAGAGAGTGCATTGGCACCACTGGGGATGCAGTGCAGTGAGCCCAGAGAGTGCACTGGCACCACTGGGGATGCGGTGCCGGGAGTCCAGAGAGTGCTTTGGCACCGCTGGGGTGCACTGCAGTTACTCCAGAGAGTGCACAGGCACCAATGGGGATGCACATCAGTGAGTCCAGAGAGTGCACTGGCACCACCTGTGATGTAGTGCAGCAAGTCCAGAGAGTTCACTGGCACCACTGGGGATGCAGTGCAGTGAGACCAGAGAGTGCACTGGCACCACTGGGGATGGACTGCAGTGAGTCCAGAGAGTGCACTGGCACCACTGGAGATGCAGTGCAATGAGTCCAGAGAGTGCACTAGCACCACTGTGGATGCAGTGCAGTCAGTCCAGAGAGTGCACGGGCTCCACTGGGGATGCACTGCAGTGAGTCCACAGAGTGCACTGGCACCACTGGGGATGCAGTGCAGTGAGTCCAGAGATCGCACTTGCTCCACTGGGGATGCACTGCAGTGAGTCCAGAGAGTGCTCTGGCACCACTGGGGATGCAGTGCAGTGAGTCCAGAGAGTGCTCTGGCACCACTGGGGATGCAGTGCAGTGAGTCCAGAGAGTGCAGTGGCACCACTGGTGATGCACTGCAGTTACTCCAGAGAGTGCACTGGCACCACTGGGGATGCGGTGCGGTGAGTCCACAGAGTGCACTGGCACCACTGGGGATGCACTGCAGTGAGTCCAGAGAGTGCACTGGCACGACTGAGAATACCCTTCAGTGAGTCCAGACAGTGTACTGGCACCACTGGGGATGCACTTCAGTGAGTCCAGAGAGCGCACTGGCACCACTGGGGATGCAGTGCAGTGAGTCCAGAGAGTGCACTTGCACCACTGAGAATGCACTTCAGTGAGTCCAAAGAGTGCACTGGCACCACTGGGGATGCACTGCAGTGAGTCCAGAGAGTGCACTGGCACCACTGGGGATGCAGTGCAGTGAGTCCAGAGAGTGCACGGGCTCCACTGGGGATGCAGTGCAGTGAGTCCAGAGAGTGCACTGGCAACACTGGGGATGCAGTGCAGTGAGTCCAGAGAGTGCACTGGCACCACTGGGGATGCAGTGCAGCGAGTCCAGAGAGTGCACTGGCACCACTGGGGATGCAGTGCAGTGAGTCCAGAGAGTGCACTGGCACCAATGGGGATGCAGTGCAGTGAGTCCAGACAGTGCACTGGCACCACTGGGGATGCAGTGCAGTGAGTCCAGAGAGTGCACTGGCACCACTGGGGATGCAGTGCAGTGAGTCCAGAGAGTGCACTGGCACCACTGGGGATGCAGTGCAGTGAGTCCAGAGAGTGCACTGGCACCACTGGAGATGCACTTCAGTGAGTGCAGAGACTACACTGGCACCACTGGGGATGCAGTGCAGTGAGTCCAGTGAGTGTACTGGCACCACTGGGGATGCACTGCAGTGAGTCCAGAGAGTGCATTGGCACCACTTGGGATGCACTGCAGTGAGTCCAGAGAGTGCACTTGCACCACTGGGGATGCAGTGCAGTGAGTCCAGAGAGTGCACTGACACCACTGGGGATGCAGTGCAGTGAGTCCAGAGAGTGCACTGGCTCCAATGGGGATGCACAGCAGTGAGTCCACAGAGTGCACTGGCACCACTGGGGATGCAGTGCAGTGAGTCCAGAGAGTGCACTGGCACCACTGGGGATGCAGTACAGTGAGTCCAGAGAGTGCACTGGCACCACTGGGGATGCACTGCAGTGAGTCCAGAGAGTGCATTGGCACCACTGGGGATGCAGTGCAGTGAGTCCAGAGAGTGCACTGGCACCATTGGAGATGCAGTGCAGTGAGTCCAGAGAGTGCACTGGCACCACTGGGGATGCAGTGCAGTGAGTCCAGAGAGTGCACTGGCACCACTGGGGATGCACTGCAGTGAGTCCAGAGAGTGCACTGGCACCACTGGGGATGCAGTGCAGTGAGTCCAGAGAGTGCATTGGCACCACTTGGGATGCACTGCAGTGAGTCCAGAGAGTGCACTTGCACCACTGGGGATGCAGTGCAGTGAGTCCAGAGAGTGCACTGGCACCACTGGGGATGCAGTGCAGTGAGTCCAGAGAGTGCACTGGCACCAATGGGGATGCACTTCAGTGAGTCCACAGAGTGCACTGGCACCACTGGGGATGCAGTGCAGTGAGTCCAGTGAGTGTACTGCCACCACTGGGGATGCACTGCAGTGAGTCCAGAGAGTGCACTGGCACCACTTGGGATGCACTGCAGTGAGTCCAGAGAGTGCACTTGCACCACTGGGGATGCAGTGCAGTGAGTCCAGAGAGTGCACTGGCACCAGAGGGAATGCACTGCAGTGAGTCCAGTGAGTGCACTGGCACCACTGGGGATGCAGTGCAGTGAGTCCAGAGATTGCACTGGCACAACTGGGGATGCAGTGCAGTGAGTCCAGAGAGTGCACTGACACCACTGGGGATGCAGTGCAGTGAGTCCAGAGAGTGCACTGGCACCACTGGGGATGCACTGCAGTGAGTCCAGAGAGTGTACTGGCACCACTGGGGATGCACTGAAGTGAGTCCAGAGAGTGCACTGGCACCACTGGGGATGCAGTGCAGTGAGTCCAGAGAGTGCACTGGCACCACTGGGAATGCACTGCAGTGAGTCCACAGAGTACACTAGCACCACTGGGGATGCAGTGCAGTGAATCCAGAGAGTGCGCTGGAACCACTGGGGATGCAGTGCAGTGAGTCCAGAGAGTGCACTGGCACCACTGGGGATGCAGTACAGTGAGTCCAGAGAGTGCACTGGCACCAGTGGGGATGCACTGCAGTGAGTCCAGTGAGTGCACTGGCACCACTGGGGATGCAGTGCAGTGAGTCGAGAGAGTGCACTGGCACCACTGGGGAAGCAGTGCAGTGAGTCCAGAGAGTGCAGTGGCACCACTAGGGATGCAGTGCAGTGAGTCCAGAGAGTGCACTGGCAGCACTGGGGATGCCCTGCAGTGAGTCCAGAGTGTGCACTGGCACCACTGGGGATGCAGTTCAGTGAGTCCAGAGAGTGCACTGGCACCACTGGGGATGCAGTGCAGTGAGTCCAGAGAGTGCACTGGCACCACTGAGAATGCACTTCAGTGAGTCCAGAGAGTGCACTGGCACCACTGGGGATGCACTGCAGTGACTCCAGAGAGCGCACAGGCAACACTGGGGATGCAGTGCAGTGAGTCCAGAGAGTGCACTGGCACCACTGGGGATGCTCTGCAGTGAGCCCAGAGAGTGCACTGGCACCAGTGGGGATGTACTGCAGTGAGTCCAGTGAGTGCACTGGCACCACTGAGAATGCACTTCAGTGAGTCCAGAGAGTGCAGAGGCACCACTGGTGATGCAGCTTAGTGAGTCCAGAGAGTGCACTGGCACCACTGGGGATGCAGTGCAGTGAGTCCAGAGAGTGTACTGGCACCACTGGGGATGCACTGCAGTGAGTCCAGTGAGTGCACTGGCACCACTGGGGAAGCAGTGCAGTGAGTCCAGAGAGTGCAGAGGCACCACTGGTGATGCAGTGCAGTGAGTCCAGAGAGTGCACTGGCACCACTGGGGATGCAGTGCAGTGAGTCCAGTGAGTGTACTGGCACCACTGGGGATGCACTGCAGTGAGTCCAGAGAGTGCAGAGGCACCACTGGTGATGCAGTTTAGTGAGTCCAGAGAGTGCACTGGCACCACTGGGGATGCAGTGCAGTGAGTCCAGAGAGTGCACTGGCACCACTGGGGATGCAGTGCAGTGAGTCCAGAGAGTGCACTGGCACCAATGGGGATGCACTTCAGTGAGTCCACAGAGTGCACTGGCACCACTGGGGATGCAGTGCAGTGAGTCCAGTGAGTGTACTGCCACCACTGGGGATGCACTGCAGTGAGTCCAGAGAGTGCACTGGCACCACTTGGGATGCACTGCAGTGAGTCCAGAGAGTGCACTTGCACCACTGGGGATGCAGTGCAGTGAGTCCAGAGAGTGCACTGGCACCAGAGGGAATGCACTGCAGTGAGTCCAGTGAGTGCACTGGCACCACTGGGTATGCAGTGCAGTGAGTCCAGAGAGTGCACTGGCACCACTGGGGATGCACTGCAGTGAGTCCAGAGAGTGTACTGGCACCACTGGGGATGCACTGAAGTGAGTCCAGAGAGTGCACTGGCACCACTGGGGATGCAGTGCAGTGAGTCCAGAGAGTGCACTGGCACCACTGGGGATGCACTGCAGTGAGTCCACAGAGTACTCTAGCACCACTGGGGATGCAGTGCAGTGAATCCAGAGAGTGCGCTGGAACCACTGGGGATGCAGTGCAGTGAGTCCAGAGAGTGCACTGGCACCACTGGGGATGCAGTACAGTGAGTCCAGAGAGTGCACTGGCACCAGTGGGGATGCACTGCAGTGAGTCCAGTGAGTGCACTGGCACCACTGGGGATGCAGTGCAGTGAGTCCAGAGAGTGCACTGGCACCACTGGGGAAGCAGTGCAGTGAGTCCAGAGAGTGCAGTGGCACCACTAGGGATGCAGTGCAGTGAGTCCAGAGAGTGCACTGGCAGCACTGGGGATGCCCTGCAGTGAGTCCAGAGTGTGCACTGGCACCACTGGGGATGCAGTTCAGTGAGTCCAGAGAGTGCACTGGCACCACTGGGGATGCAGTGCAGTGAGTCCAGAGAGTGCACTGGCACCACTGAGAATGCACTTCAGTGAGTCCAGAGAGTGCACTGGCACCACTGGGGATGCAGTGCAGTGAGTCCAGAGAGTGCACTGGCACCACTGGGGATGCACTGCAGTGACTCCAGAGAGCGCACAGGCAACACTGGGGATGCAGTGCAGTGAGTCCAGAGAGTGCACTGGCACCACTGGGGATGCTCTGCAGTGAGCCCAGAGAGTGCACTGGCACCAGTGGGGATGTACTGCAGTGAGTCCAGTGAGTGCACTGGCACCACTGAGAATGCACTTCAGTGAGTCCAGAGAGTGCAGAGGCACCACTGGTGATGCAGTTTAGTGAGTCCAGAGAGTGCACTGGCACCACTGGGGATGCACTGCAGTGAGTCCAGTGAGTGTACTGGCACCACTGGGGATGCACTGCAGTGAGTCCAGTGAGTGCACTGGCACCACTGGGGAAGCAGTGCAGTGAGTCCAGAGAGTGCAGAGGCACCACTGGTGATGCAGTTTAGTGAGTCCAGAGAGTGCACTGGCACCACTGGGGATGCAGTGCAGTGAGTCCAGTGAGTGTACTGGCACCACTGGGGATGCACTGCAGTGAGTCCAGAGAGTGCACTGGCACCACTGAGAATGCACTTCAGTGAGTCCAGAGAGTGCACTGGCACCACTGGGGATGCACTTCAGTGAGTCCAGAGAGTGCACTGGCACCACTGGGGATGCACTGCAGTGAGTCCAGAGAGTGCACTGGCACCACTGGGGATGCAGTGCTGTGACTCCAGAGAGTGTACTGGCACCACTGGGGATGCTAGGCCTAGGAAGTGCTGGGGGAAGAACGTTAGGTTTACTCCTGTAAATATTACCCCGAAGTGGGCTTTTGCTCATGTTTGGTGTAGGGTAAACCCAGTGAGTAGTGGGAATCAGTGAGTAAATCCTGCTAGAATGGCAAAGACGGCGCCTATGGATAGGACGTAGTGGAAGTGGGCAACTACGTAGTACGTGTCGTGCAGGGCGATGTCTAGGGAAGAGTTTGCAAGAACGATTCCTGTTAATCCTCCGATGGTAAATAGGAAGATAAATCCTAGAGCTCATAGTATTGGGGGGGTCTCATTTGATTGTTCCTCCGTGCAGGGTGGCTAGTCAGCTAAATACTTTGATTCCGGTAGGGATGGCAATGATTATAGTGGCTGATGTAAAGTAGGCTTGGGTATCAACGTCTATTCCTACTGTAAACATGTGGTGAGCTCAGACGATGAATCCTAGGAAGCCGATGGATAGTATGGCTCAGACTATTCCCATGTAGCCGAAGGGCTCCTTTTTGCCTGAGTAGTACGTGACTACGTGTGAGATGATTCCGAACCCCGGTAGGATCAGAATATAGACTTCTGGGTGTCCGAAGAATCAGAATAGGTGTTGGTACAGGATTGGGTCTCCTCCTCCAGCGGGGTCGAAGAATGTGGTGTTTAGGTTTCGATCAGTTAGTAATATTGTAATACCGGCGGCGAGTACGGGGAGTGATAGAAGGAGTAGGATGGCGGTAATTAGTACGGATCAGACAAATAGTGGGGTTTGGTATTGTGAGAGTGCGGGGGGTTTTATGTTGATGGCTGTGGTGATAAAGTTGATGGCCCCAAGGATGGAGGAGATACCGGCTAAGTGGAGTGAGAAGATAGCCAGGTCTACTGAAGCTCCGGCGTGGGCAAGGTTACCTGCTAGGGGAGGGTAGACAGTTCAGCCTGTGCCGGCGCCAGCTTCTACAGTGGATGAGGCTAGTAGGAGGAGGAATGATGGGGGGAGGAGTCAAAAGCTTATGTTGTTTATTCGCGGGAATGCTATGTCGGGGGCACCGATTATGAGGGGGACTACTCAGTTGCCGAATCCTCCGATCATGATGGGTATGACTATAAAGAAGCTTATTACAAAGGCGTGAGCGGTAACGATTACATTGTAAATTTGGTCGTCGCCTAGGAGAGTTCCTGGTTGTCCTAGTTCTGCGCGGATTAATAGGCTGAGTGCGGTGCCGACTATTCCTGCTCATGCCCCGAAGATGAGGTACAGGGTGCCAATATCCTTATGGTTAGTGGAAAATAGTCATCGGTTGATGAAGGTGACGGGTAAGATGGCTGAGTGTTGAAGCGTTAGGCTGTAGTCCTTTTTACAGAGGTTTAATTCCTCTTCTTATCGGCTCTGTAGTGAAATTCATGTTGAGTTGCAAGCTCATCGATGCGCACTAGGGTGCGTCAGGGTCTTTGTAGGCAGAAGCCAATTGGTTTAGGCATTTAGCTGTTAACTAGAGTTTTGTGGGATCGAAGCCCATCTGTCTAGGGAGGCTTTAGCTTAATTAAAGCGTCTGACTTGCATTCAGAAGATACAGGTTAATATTCTGTAAGTCTTAATGTGCAGAAACTAAGAGGGTTTAACTCTTATTTAAGGCTTTGAAGGCCTTCGGTTTGGGGTGTTATCCTAAGTTTCTAGACAATGGCATGTATTATTGGGGACAGGGGAAGTAAGAGGATTGATAGTGAGGCAAGGACCGCAGTAGGTGTGCTTGGGGCTTTGCTAGTGTATCATTGTTTTATGTGGTTAGAGGAGTTGGGGGGAAGGGTAATTGTTGAGTGGTATGCGAGGCGTAGGTAGAAGAAGAGGCTGAGCAGTGATAGCATGGCAATTGCCATGGCTGCTGGTGTTATTTCCTGTTTAGTTAGTTCTTGGATGATAAGTCACTTTGGTATAAAGCCTGTTAATGGGGGGAGGCCTGCTAGGGATAAAAGTACTAGTATTAGGGTGGCGTTTAGCACTGGGGTTTTTGTTCATGAGGTTGTGATCATGGATAGGTTAAGGGCTTTGATTTTGTTAAGGGCTAGGAATACGGCTGATGTTATGATTGTGTATAGGTAGAAGGTAAGTAAGGCCAATTTGGGGCTGTAAACTAGGATGATGGCGATTCAGCCTAAGTGGGAGATGGACGAGAAGGCTAGGATTTTGCGTGTTTGTGTTTGGTTCAGTCCTATTCAGCCTCCTAGTGCTGTTGAGGCTAGGGCCATGGCGGTGAGTAGAGCTGGGTCGAGGGATTTGGATGTTAGTAGGAGCAGGGTTAGTGGGGGGAATTTTATGAGGGTCGAGAGTAGCAGGGCTGTTATTAGTGGCGATCCTTGTAGTACTTCTGGGAATCAGAAGTGAAATGGCACTAGGCCCAGTTTAATAGCGATTGCTGCTGTCAGTAGTAGACAGGAGGTTGGGTGGTTTATTTGTGTGATGTCTCATTGGCCGGTGACTCAGGCATTGGTTATGCTAGAGAATAGGACCAGGGCGGAAGCAGCTGCTTGGGTTAGGAAGTATTTCGTTGCGGCTTCTACTGCTCGTGGGTGGTGGGATTTGGCAATTAGGGGAATGATGGCTAGTGCGTTGATCTCCAGTCCTGTCCAGGCCAGAACTCAGTGGTTGCTGGAAATTGTGATTGTGGTGCCCAAGATGAGGCTGAAGGTTATGATTGGGGTCGCGTAAGGGTTCATTAGTAGAGGAGGGGGTTAAACCATCATTTTCGGGGTATGGGCCCGATAGCTTGATTAGCTGACTCTACTAGAAAATAATATAAGGGAAGTATGGAGAATTTTGATTTCTCTTGTGTGGGTTCAATTCCTACTTTTCTAAGGTCAACAGGAAATGAGAGGGCTGTTATACCTCTATGTTCACTTTATCATAGTGACCCTTTGTAGTTCAGGCACATTTCCTTATGTAAGGAGGTAGGCCTGCATAGCAGATAGGTATGCTGATGTGTCAGAGGCACAGAGCTAGTGTGAGGGGTAGGAAGTTTTTTCATAGTAGGTGCATTAGTTGGTCATATCGGAATCGTGGGTATGAAGCTCGGACCCATAAGAAACCAGAAGATAGTAGGAGGACTTTTGTGGCTAGGATGACGGGGAATAGTTCTGTGGGTGGCCCTAGGGCGCTTGGGTTTAGGAATATGATGGCTGTAAGTGTATTTATTAGCATAATGTTCGCATATTCAGCTAGGAAGAATAAGGCGAAGGGTCCTGCGGCGTATTCAACGTTAAACCCTGAGACTAGCTCAGATTCACCCTCTGTGAGGTCAAAAGGAGCTCGGTTTGTCTCTGCTAGGGTGGATACGTATCATATTATTGCTAGGGGTCATGAGGAGAAAATGAAGTATAGAGGCTCCTGTGCGACGGCAAAGGAGCTGAGTGTGTAGCTTCCGCTTAGTATGATTATTGATAGCAGGATTATGGCCAGTGTCACTTCGTATGAAATGGTCTGTGCTACTGCCCGTAGGGCTCCGATTAGTGCGTATTTTGAGTTCGAGGCTCAGCCTGATCATAGGACTGAGTAGACGGCTAGGCTTGACATGGCTATTAGGAAGAGAACTCCGAGGTTTAGATCTGCTAGGGGAAATGGGAGTGGTAGTGGTGCTCAAGTGGTGAGGGCTAGGACAAGGGCTAGTATTGGTATCAGAATGAATAGAAGTGGGGAAGAGGTAGAGGGTCGGATGGGCTCTTTGGTAAATAGTTTCAGTCCGTCCGCAAATGGTTGAAGTAGGCCAAAAGGCCCGACAACGTTAGGGCCTTTGCGGGATTGTATGTAGCTTAGGATTTTCCGTTCTACTAGGGTTAGGAAGGCTACGGCAATCAGGATTGGGATGATGTATAGGAGGGATATAACGAGGCAGCTTAGTGTTGTTATTTGAATCATGGGTGAAGCTAGGGAGAGGATTTGAACCTCTGGGGAAAGGGCTTAAGCCTTCTGCACTTGCCGGGCTCTGCCACTCTAGCTGGTCCTTTTCTAGGATTGAAAGTGGTGGGGGAAGGCCCTCTTCACGGTTTAGTTGGTTTCACTGCTTAGAGGGGGGGGGCGTGCTTGTGGTATTGGCCCCACTTTCCCGGTCCTTTCGTACTGGGGAGAGTGTGTCATAGATAGAAACCGACCTGGATTGCTCCGGTCTGAACTCAGATCACGTAGGACTGTTAATCGTTGAACAAACGAACCCTTAATAGCGGCTGCACCATTAGGATGTCCTGATCCAACATCGAGGTCGTAAACCCCCCTGTCGATATGGGCTCTTGAGGGGGATTGCGCTGTTATCCCTGGGGTAGCTTGGTCCATTAATCAATTATATTGGGTCTGGTCACTGTTAGCACTTTGAGGGGTAGCTCTAGGTAAAGAGGTATGGTCTTGTTTTTGGAGGATTTGTTCTCCTCCAAGGTCGCCCCAACCGAAAAATATCGACCAGGCTCTGCGATGGTAGTGGCCCCAGTGGGGTTGATTGAGGATTCGCGGTGGTCGTTGATTTTTAAGTTCCACAGGGTCTTCTCGTCTTATGTTCACATCCCCGCTTTTGCACGGGGAGATCAATTTCACTGATTATCTGTGAGAGACAGTTAAGACCTCGTTTAGCCATTCATACAAGTCTCGATTTATGGGACAATTGATTGCGCTATCTTTGCACGGTTAGGATACCGCGGCCGTTAAACCTAAGTCACCGGGCAGGCATCACCTTCAATACTTGTTTAATTTGCTGAAGGCTATGTTTTTGGTAAACAGTCGGGCCTTATTAATTTGCCGAGTTCCTTTCACAGATTTTAATCGCTCTTATAGGCGCTCCTGAGTCGGGTTAACAGGGTTAGTTAATACGTGGTCTTGTAGGGGTTTTTGTATCTGTCTAGGTCTGTTAATAATGTTTCTATGTAAGCTTGCGCCGTTAGAGGGGTGTGGCCCTGTACATGAGGGGCCTAGGATGATTCCTAGGATTGTTATGAGGATGGCAGCGGTTTTGGTGATAAGGGGTATGGTTATTGGGGGGGTTTTGGTTGGTGTGATGAAAGAGGTAATGATTATTCCTGCTGTAATGCTGCCTAGGGCGAGTCGGGTTA
This sequence comes from Anser anser, assembly GCF_964211835.1. Taxonomy (NCBI): domain Eukaryota; kingdom Metazoa; phylum Chordata; class Aves; order Anseriformes; family Anatidae; genus Anser; species Anser anser. The sequence continues at coordinate 111,344,151 of NC_139722.1, forward strand.
GGGGGGCGGTGATTAGTGGGTTGTTTTCGTTTATTGATACTATTGGGGGGATTCGGGTTTGTCCAGCTTGGACTAGGATGGTTATGCGGATGCTGTAGGTTGCGGTGAATGCTGTGGCTATAAGGGTTAGGAGTAGGGCTCAAGTATTTAGGTATGATGTGTTTAAGCTTTCGATGATGAGGTCTTTTGAGTAGAATCCGGCTAGGAATGGGGTTCCTATCAGCGCCAGGTTTCCGATGGTTAGGCAGGAAGTAGTGACTGGGAGTATTTTCTGTAGGCCTCCTATCTTTCGGATATCTTGTTCTCCGTTTAGGTTGTGGATGATAGACCCTGAGCATAGGAATAGTATGGCTTTAAAGAAGGCATGGGTTGAGATGTGTAGGAAGGCTAGTTGTGGGAGGTTTAGTCCGATAGTGACTATTATTAGTCCTAGTTGGCTGGATGTTGAGAAAGCAATGATTTTTTTGATGTCATTTTGGGTTAGGGCGCATGTGGCAGCGAATAGGGTTGATAGAGCACCTAGGCATAGGCAGGCAGTTAGGGCTGTCTGGTTGGTGGCTAGCAGGGGGTGCATGCGGATGAGCAGGAAGATTCCGGCTACTACTATGGTACTGGAGTGCAGTAGGGCTGATACTGGGGTGGGGCCTTCTATTGCTGCGGGCAGTCATGGGTGGAGTCCAAATTGGGCGGATTTTCCTGCGGCTGCGAGGATTAATCCTATGAGGGGGAGGATTGGGGTTTGGTGGGGGTGTACGGCTTGTTGGATCTCTCAGGTGTTGAATGTTGAAGCTAGTCATGCTACGCTCAGGATCAGTCCGATGTCTCCGATTCGGTTGTAGATTACGGCTCGTAGGGCGGCGGTGTTGGCATCTGCTCGGCCTTGTCATCAGCCGATGAGAAGGAAGGACATGATTCGTACTCCTTCCCAGCCTACGAATAGGAGGAATATGTTGTTTGCGGTTGTTAGGAGGAGTATGGCGACTAGGAATGTCAGTAGGTAGGTGAAAAATTTTGTTACGTATGGCTCTGAGGCCATGTATCATATGGCGAATTGTAGGATTGATCATGTTACAAATAGGGCGATTGGAAGAAATGTTATTGAGTATTGGTCTATTTTTAGGCTCAGGGGGATTTTAAAGTTTATAATGAATTTTCACTCCCAGTGGCAGGTGACAGATTCTACTCCCGAGTAGATGAATGCGGTTGTAGGGGCTAGGCTAATTAGGAATGCGGTTTTAACAGCGCGGGTGGTGGCTTGTGGGGTGTTTTTAAAGTTTTTAAATAGAAATGGCAGGATGATTGGGGTTAGGAGGATTGTCAGCGTGAGTAGTGTGAGGGAGTTGATTAGTAGTGTGGGGTTCACTCCTTTTACTTGGATTTGCACCAAGATGGGTGGTTCCTAAGACCAGTGGATTGCTGTTATCCTTTAAAAGTAAGGGGGCTGAGGTTTTAGGCTCAGATGTAAGAGTTAGCAGCTCTTGTTGGTTAAACCCTCCCCTCGGCAGGTAAGAAGGTTTGAACTTCTATTCTTAGAATCACAGTCTAATGTTTGGTTTAAACTATACTTGCATGAGGGGATTCCGGAGATCAGTTCGGGTTTGAGGATTAGGAGGAATATTGGGATAATGTGGAGTGTTATGAGCAGGTGTTCTCGCGTGGTTGAGTTTTGCATAGATGTGATGTGGGAGGGGATTGAGCCTCGTTGGGTCATTAGTAGTATGAATAAGGTGTAGGAGGCGGTTAGTAGGGTTGCGATTCCTGTTAGGATGATCGTGAAGGCAGATCAGTTGAATAAGGTGATTATAATGGTTAGCTCTGCTATGAGGTTTGTTGTTGGGGGTAAGGCTATGTTTGTTAGATTGGCCAGCAATCATCAGGTAGCTATGAGTGGTAGGAGAGGTTGTAGGCCTCGTGTGAGTAGTAGAATTCGGCTGTGCGTACGTTCATAGTTTGTGTTGGCTAGGCAGAATAGTATGGAGGAAGTTAGTCCATGGGAAATTATTAGGATCATTGCCCCTGAGAATGATCAGTGGGTTTGGATTATTCCTGCGGCGATAACTAGGCCTATGTGGCTAACGGATGAATAAGCGATTAGTGATTTTAGGTCTGTCTGTCGTAGGCAGATTGAGCTAGTCATTAGGGCGCCTCATAGGGCCAGGGTTAGGAAGGGGTAGTGCAGGAGGTTGGACAGTGGGCCCATAAATAGAGTGACTCGTATAATTCCGTATCCTCCTAGCTTTAGTAGTAGGGCGGCGAGGAGTATTGAGCCTGCGATGGGTGCTTCTACGTGGGCTTTTGGCAGTCAGAGGTGTAGGCCGTATAGTGGGGCTTTTACTATGAATGCTATGAGCAGTGCTAGACCTGATAGTATTCCTGTCCATGAGGTGGATAGGGTTGGGTGGGTTAGTTGTAGGGTTGGCAGGTGCAGGGTGCCAATTTTCACGTATAGGTGTATGATTGTGATTAGCAGGGGTAGAGAGCTTACTGGCGTGTAGAATAGCAGGTAGATGCCAGCGCTTAGGCGTTCTGGTTGGTTCCCCCATCGGGTGATTAAGATTAGGGTGGGAATGAGGGTTGCTTCAAATGAGATGTAAAATAGTGCTAGTTCTGTGGTGGAAAAGGCTAGTAGGATGAATGGCTGGACTGCGACTAAGGTTGAGATAAAGATTCGTTTGCGTTGTAGGGGTTCTTGTTGCAGGTGGTTTTGGCTTGCTATGATTATGAGTGGGAGTAGTCAGCAGGATAGTACTAGGAGGGGGGATGAGATTTGGTCAATTCCTGTTCAGTTGGATAAAAATTTGTAGGGGTAGTAGGTTGGGATTAATCACTGTAGGCTTAGGGCAGCGATTAGGAGGCTGTATAAGGTGGTGTTAGTCCATAGAAATTTTGGTGGAGACAGCAGGGCTGTTGGAAGAAGTATGATTGTGGGTAGGATGATTTTTAGCATTGCAGGAGGTTTAGGTTGTGTAGATGGTCAGAGCCATGTGTGCGGGTGGAGGCTACTAGGATGGCCAGGCCTGTGCCCGCCTCACACGCTGAGAAGGTTAGCATGAGAATTGGTACCATGGTGAATGAGGAGACTTGGTTTTCGATGGATCATATTGATAGGCCTACGAATATCGATAATATTATGCTTTCAAGGCATAGTAGGGCGGATACTAGGTGGGTTCGGTGGAAGGCTAGCCCTAGTCCGCTGAAAATGAAGGCTGAGTAGAAGCTTAAATGTAGGGGCGACATAAGAAAGTTACAGGGTTGGCTGTAATCTGCTGGGTCGAAACCAGCTATCTTTTTGGTTAGACTAACTTTCTGTTATTCTGCTCATTCTAGGCCCCCTTGAATTCACTCGTAGGCCAGTCCGAGTGTTAGGAGAAGGAGGATCACTACAGTTCAGGTGAGGGTCATTAGGGGGGATTGGAGTTGGACGGCTCATGGCAGGGGGAGTAGGAGGGCGATTTCTAGGTCGAATAGGACGAACAGGATGGCTACTGAGGAAGAATCGGACTGAGAATGGTAATCGAGCAGATCCAAGTGGGTCGAATCCACATTCGTACGGTGAGAGTTTCTCTGAGTCGGGGTTTATTTGGGCGAGTCAGAAGTTTAATGCGGTTAGGGCGGCGCTTAGGATTGATGATAGGGCGAATATGAACATGAGTGCGTTCATTGCTCTCCTCTGGGTTTATACCAGATTCTAGAGATTGGAAGTCAATTGTAATTAATATACTAGAAGAGCAAGATCCTCATCAGTAGATGGTTATGTAGAGGAATAGTCAGATGACGTCTACGAAGTGTCAGTATCAGGCTGCTGCCTCGAATCCGAAGTGGTGGTCTGATGTAAAGTGGAACTTGATCAGTCGGAAGAGGCAGACGGTCAGGAAGGAGGATCCGATGATTACGTGGAGTCCGTGGAATCCAGTGGCAACGAAGAAGGTAGATCCGTAGACGCTATCAGCGATTGAGAATGGGGCTTCGTGGTATTCTATTGCTTGTAGGTCTGTGAAGTAGAATCCCAAGAGGATCGTTAGGGTTAAGGCGTGGATGGCATGTTTTCGGTTTCCTTCTGTGATGCTGTGATGGGCTCACGTTACGGTAACGCCTGAGGCTAGTAGGATGGCTGTGTTTAGTAGGGGGACTTCTATCGGGTTGAGTGGTTTAATTCCTGTTGGGGGTCATTGGCCTCCTAGTTCTGGGGTTGGGGCCAGGCTCGAGTGGAAGAACGCTCAGAAGAACCCTAAGAAGAAGAATGCTTCGGATGTGATGAAAAGGATTATGCCGTATCGTAGGCCTTTTTGGACTGTGGGAGTGTGATGGCCTTGGAAGGTGCTTTCTCGTACAATGTCTCGTCATCATTGGAGTATTACTAGGAGTATTGAGATGAGGCCTAGGGTTAGTAGTATGGATGAGTTGTAGTGGAATCACATGATTAATCCTGAGGTTGTGAGTAGGGCGGCGGCTGCCCCGAAGATTGGTCAAGGGCTTGGGTCAACTATGTGGTATGAGTGTGCTTGGTGTGCCATTAGATGTTTTCTTGTAAGTATAGGCTTAGAAGGAGCACGAAGACGTAGGCCTGGATTATGGCTACTGCTACTTCTAGGATGGTTAGGAGTAGTAGGATGATTATTGTTAGGATGGATACTGCAGGAAGGGTGGGTATTAATGCAATGGAGGCTGTAGAGATGAGTTGGATGAGTAAGTGTCCTGCTGTAAGGTTGGCTGTAAGGCGGACTCCGAGGGCTAGGGGGCGGATTAGTAGGCTGGTTGTTTCGATCAGGATTAGTGCGGGGATTAGGGGTGTAGGGGTACCTTCGGGTAATAGGTGGGCTAAAGAGGCTGATGGTTGGTTTCGTAGGCCTGTTAGTAGTGTGGCGAGCCATAGTGGGAAGGCTAGGGCTATGTTCATAGATAGTTGGGTGGTTGGGGTGAATGTATATGGAAGGAGGCCTAGAAGGTTGATTGTAAGAAGTATGATTATTAGGGATGTAAATATTATGGCTCATTTGTGGCCATTTTTGTTGAGTGGGACTATTAGTTGTTTTGTGATTAGGTGAAGGAGTCATGTTTGGATAGTAGAAAGGCGGTTGTTGATTCATCGGTTGTTTGGGGACGGGAATAGTAGGGCTGGGAAGAGTAGGGATAGTAGGATTAAGGGGATGCCAAATAGATTGGGGCTGGAAAATTGGTCAAAGAAGCTTAGGTTCATGGTCAGGATCATGGTGTGGGTTTGGTAGTGAGGGAGGTCTTATTTGATGGGGGGTTGGTTGTGGTGAAGGCTAGTAGTTTTGGTTGGATGAGGAGTGCTAGGGTTAATCAGGTTATAATTATGATTGAAAATCATGGTGCGGGGTTAAGCTGTGGCATATCATTAAGGAGGGGGAAGTCCCTCTTTGGCTAGCTTAAAAGGCTAGTGCTGTTGCATAGCTTCTTAATGATTAGGATGATGATAGAAGGGACGATCAGGCCTCGAAATGTGGGAGTGGGGTTGATTCTACTACAATGGGTATGTAGCTGTGATTAGCCCCGCAAATTTCTGAGCATTGTCCGTAAAAAATCCCAGGCCGGGTGGTAATGAATGAAGTTTGGTTTAGTCGGCCTGGGATTGCGTCTGTTTTAACTCCGAGCGTTGGGACTGCTCAGGAGTGGAGTACGTCTCCTGCAGTAATGATCACGCGGATGGGGGATTCTATTGGGATAACTACGCGGTGGTCAACTTCTAGCAGTCGGAAGTGGCCGTTGGGTAAGTCTGGGGTGGGCACTATGTAGGAGTCGAATGATAGGTCTTTGAAGTCTGTGTATTCGTAGCTTCAGTATCATTGGTGGTCGATGGCTTTTAGGGTGAGGTCTGGTTCATCGATTTTGTCCATTATGTAGAGGATTTGTAGGGATGGGAGGGCGAGGAGTACCAGGACGATAGCAGGTAGGATTGTCCAGATCAGCTCTACTTCTTGGGCGTCTACAGCATTGGACGAGAGTTTTTCTGTTAGTATGTGGGCTAAAAGGTAGAGAACTAGGCTGCAGATAGCTAGGGCAACGATTAGGGCGTGGTCGTGGAATTCAACGAGTTCTTCTATGATGGGTGATGAGGCGTCTTGGAATCCTAGTTGGGAGTGGTTGGCCACATGAGATGTACAGGATTTTTACCTGTGATTTAGTCTTGACAAGGCTATGTAATTGGTTTACTAACGTCTCATAAGAAAGAAGCATGAGCGGTTAATGCAGTTGGCTTGAAACCAGCATGTGAGGGTTCGATTCCTTCCTTTCTTGTACTTGGACGAAGGCCGGTTCCTCGAAAGTATGGTATGGGGGAGGGCAGCCGTGGATTCATTCAACGTTTGTGGTAGTTAGTTCTGGTTGTAGGACTTTTCGTTTGGCCGAAAAGGCTTCTCAGATGATGAATATTAGTATGATTACGGCTACTATTGAGATTAGGGAGCCGATGGAGGAAACGGTGTTTCATAGTGTGTAGGCGTCGGGATAGTCCGAGTATCGTCGGGGTATTCCTGCTAGGCCTAGGAAGTGCTGGGGGAAGAACGTTAGGTTTACTCCTGTAAATATTACCCCGAAGTGGGCTTTTGCTCATGTTTGGTGTAGGGTAAACCCAGTGAGTAGTGGGAATCAGTGAGTAAATCCTGCTAGAATGGCAAAGACGGCGCCTATGGATAGGACGTAGTGGAAGTGGGCAACTACGTAGTACGTGTCGTGCAGGGCGATGTCTAGGGAAGAGTTTGCAAGAACGATTCCTGTTAATCCTCCGATGGTAAATAGGAAGATAAATCCTAGAGCTCATAGTATTGGGGGGGTCTCATTTGATTGTTCCTCCGTGCAGGGTGGCTAGTCAGCTAAATACTTTGATTCCGGTAGGGATGGCAATGATTATAGTGGCTGATGTAAAGTAGGCTTGGGTATCAACGTCTATTCCTACTGTAAACATGTGGTGAGCTCAGACGATGAATCCTAGGAAGCCGATGGATAGTATGGCTCAGACTATTCCCATGTAGCCGAAGGGCTCCTTTTTGCCTGAGTAGTACGTGACTACGTGTGAGATGATTCCGAACCCCGGTAGGATCAGAATATAGACTTCTGGGTGTCCGAAGAATCAGAATAGGTGTTGGTACAGGATTGGGTCTCCTCCTCCAGCGGGGTCGAAGAATGTGGTGTTTAGGTTTCGATCAGTTAGTAATATTGTAATACCGGCGGCGAGTACGGGGAGTGATAGAAGGAGTAGGATGGCGGTAATTAGTACGGATCAGACAAATAGTGGGGTTTGGTATTGTGAGAGTGCGGGGGGTTTTATGTTGATGGCTGTGGTGATAAAGTTGATGGCCCCAAGGATGGAGGAGATACCGGCTAAGTGGAGTGAGAAGATAGCCAGGTCTACTGAAGCTCCGGCGTGGGCAAGGTTACCTGCTAGGGGAGGGTAGACAGTTCAGCCTGTGCCGGCGCCAGCTTCTACAGTGGATGAGGCTAGTAGGAGGAGGAATGATGGGGGGAGGAGTCAAAAGCTTATGTTGTTTATTCGCGGGAATGCTATGTCGGGGGCACCGATTATGAGGGGGACTAATCAGTTGCCGAATCCTCCAATCATGATGGGTATGACTATAAAGAAGCTTATTACAAAGGCGTGAGCGGTAACGATTACATTGTAAATTTGGTCGTCGCCTAGGAGAGTTCCTGGTTGTCCTAGTTCTGCGCGGATTAATAGGCTGAGTGCGGTGCCGACTATTCCTGCTCATGCCCCGAAGATGAGGTACAGGGTGCCAATATCCTTATGGTTAGTGGAAAATAGTCATCGGTTGATGAAGGTGACGGGTAAGATGGCTGAGTGTTGAAGCGTTAGGCTGTAGTCCTTTTTACAGAGGTTTAATTCCTCTTCTTATCGGCTCTGTAGTGAAATTCATGTTGAGTTGCAAGCTCATCGATGCGCACTAGGGTGCGTCAGGGTCTTTGTAGGCAGAAGCCAATTGGTTTAGGCATTTAGCTGTTAACTAGAGTTTTGTGGGATCGAAGCCCATCTGTCTAGGGAGGCTTTAGCTTAATTAAAGCGTCTGACTTGCATTCAGAAGATACAGGTTAATATTCTGTAAGTCTTAATGTGCAGAAACTAAGAGGGTTTAACTCTTATTTAAGGCTTTGAAGGCCTTCGGTTTGGGGTGTTATCCTAAGTTTCTAGACAATGGCATGTATTATTGGGGACAGGGGAAGTAAGAGGATTGATAGTGAGGCAAGGACCGCAGTAGGTGTGCTTGGGGCTTTGCTAGTGTATCATTGTTTTATGTGGTTAGAGGAGTTGGGGGGAAGGGTAATTGTTGAGTGGTATGCGAGGCGTAGGTAGAAGAAGAGGCTGAGCAGTGATAGCATGGCAATTGCCATGGCTGCTGGTGTTATTTCCTGTTTAGTTAGTTCTTGGATGATAAGTCACTTTGGTATAAAGCCTGTTAATGGGGGGAGGCCTGCTAGGGATAAAAGTACTAGTATTAGGGTGGCGTTTAGCACTGGGGTTTTTGTTCATGAGGTTGTGATCATGGATAGGTTAAGGGCTTTGATTTTGTTAAGGGCTAGGAATACGGCTGATGTTATGATTGTGTATAGGTAGAAGGTAAGTAAGGCCAATTTGGGGCTGTAAACTAGGATGATGGCGATTCAGCCTAAGTGGGAGATGGACGAGAAGGCTAGGATTTTGCGTGTTTGTGTTTGGTTCAGTCCTATTCAGCCTCCTAGTGCTGTTGAGGCTAGGGCCATGGCGGTGAGTAGAGCTGGGTCGAGGGATTTGGATGTTAGTAGGAGCAGGGTTAGTGGGGGGAATTTTATGAGGGTCGAGAGTAGCAGGGCTGTTATTAGTGGCGATCCTTGTAGTACTTCTGGGAATCAGAAGTGAAATGGCACTAGGCCCAGTTTAATAGCGATTGCTGCTGTCAGTAGTAGACAGGAGGTTGGGTGGTTTATTTGTGTGATGTCTCATTGGCCGGTGACTCAGGCATTGGTTATGCTAGAGAATAGGACCAGGGCGGAAGCAGCTGCTTGGGTTAGGAAGTATTTCGTTGCGGCTTCTACTGCTCGTGGGTGGTGGGATTTGGCAATTAGGGGAATGATGGCTAGTGCGTTGATCTCCAGTCCTGTCCAGGCCAGAACTCAGTGGTTGCTGGAAATTGTGATTGTGGTGCCCAAGATGAGGCTGCAGGTTATGATTGGGGTCGCGTAAGGGTTCATTAGTAGAGGAGGGGGTTAAACCATCATTTTCGGGGTATGGGCCCGATAGCTTGATTAGCTGACTCTACTAGAAAATAATATAAGGGAAGTATGGAGAATTTTGATTTCTCTTGTGTGGGTTCAATTCCTACTTTTCTAAGGTCAACAGGAAATGAGAGGGCTGTTATACCTCTATGTTCACTTTATCATAGTGACCCTTTGTAGTTCAGGCACATTTCCTTATGTAAGGAGGTAGGCCTGCATAGCAGATAGGTATGCTGATGTGTCAGAGGCACAGAGCTAGTGTGAGGGGTAGGAAGTTTTTTCATAGTAGGTGCATTAGTTGGTCATATCGGAATCGTGGGTATGAAGCTCGGACCCATAAGAAACCAGAAGATAGTAGGAGGACTTTTGTGGCTAGGATGACGGGGAATAGTTCTGTGGGTGGCCCTAGGGCGCTTGGGTTTAGGAATATGATGGCTGTAAGTGTATTTATTAGCATAATGTTCGCATATTCAGCTAGGAAGAATAAGGCGAAGGGTCCTGCGGCGTATTCAACGTTAAACCCTGAGACTAGCTCAGATTCACCCTCTGTGAGGTCAAAAGGAGCTCGGTTTGTCTCTGCTAGGGTGGATACGTATCATATTATTGCTAGGGGTCATGAGGAGAAAATGAAGTATAGAGGCTCCTGTGCGATGGCAAAGGAGCTGAGTGTGTAGCTTCCGCTTAGTATGATTATTGATAGCAGGATTATGGCCAGTGTCACTTCGTATGAAATGGTCTGTGCTACTGCCCGTAGGGCTCCGATTAGTGCGTATTTTGAGTTCGAGGCTCAGCCTGATCATAGGACTGAGTAGACGGCTAGGCTTGACATGGCTATTAGGAAGAGAACTCCGAGGTTTAGATCTGCTAGGGGAAATGGGAGTGGTAGTGGTGCTCAAGTGGTGAGGGCTAGGACAAGGGCTAGTATTGGTATCAGAATGAATAGAAGTGGGGAAGAGGTAGAGGGTCGGATGGGCTCTTTGGTAAATAGTTTCAGTCCGTCCGCAAATGGTTGAAGTAGGCCAAAAGGCCCGACAACGTTAGGGCCTTTGCGGGATTGTATGTAGCTTAGGATTTTCCGTTCTGCTAGGGTTAGGAAGGCTACGGCAATCAGGATTGGGATGATGTATAGGAGGGATATAACGAGGCAGCTTAGTGTTGTTATTTGAATCATGGGTGAAGCTAGGGAGAGGATTTGAACCTCTGGGGAAAGGGCTTAAGCCTTCTGCACTTGCCGGGCTCTGCCACTCTAGCTGGTCCTTTTCTAGGATTGAAAGTGGTGGGGGAAGGCCCTCTTCACGGTTTAGTTGGTTTCACTGCTTAGAGGGGGGGGGCGTGCTTGTGGTATTGGCCCCACTTTCCCGGTCCTTTCGTACTGGGGAGAGTGTGTCATAGATAGAAACCGACCTGGATTGCTCCGGTCTGAACTCAGATCACGTAGGACTGTTAATCGTTGAACAAACGAACCCTTAATAGCGGCTGCACCATTAGGATGTCCTGATCCAACATCGAGGTCGTAAACCCCCCTGTCGATATGGGCTCTTGAGGGGGATTGCGCTGTTATCCCTGGGGTAGCTTGGTCCATTAATCAATTATATTGGGTCTGGTCACTGTTAGCACTTTGAGGGGTAGCTCTAGGTAAAGAGGTATGGTCTTGTTTTTGGAGGATTTGTTCTCCTCCAAGGTCGCCCCAACCGAAAAATATCGACCAGGCTCTGCGATGGTAGTGGCCCCAGTGGGGTTGATTGAGGATTCGCGGTGGTCGTTGATTTTTAAGTTCCACAGGGTCTTCTCGTCTTATGTTCACATCCCCGCTTTTGCACGGGGAGATCAATTTCACTGATTATCTGTGAGAGACAGTTAAGACCTCGTTTAGCCATTCATACAAGTCTCGATTTATGGGACAATTGATTGCGCTACCTTTGCACGGTTAGGATACCGCGGCCGTTAAACCTAAGTCACCGGGCAGGCATCACCTTCAATACTTGTTTAATTTGCTGAAGGCTATGTTTTTGGTAAACAGTCGGGCCTTATTAATTTGCCGAGTTCCTTTCACAGATTTTAATCGCTCTTATAGGCGCTCCTGAGTCGGGTTAACAGGGTTAGTTAATACGTGGTCTTGTAGGGGTTTTTGTATCTGTCTAGGTCTGTTAATAATGTTTCTATGTAAGCTTGCGCCGTTAGAGGGGTGTGGCCCTGAGTTACTTATTTTAGCATTAATTCTCCTATATTCATAGGTTGACCTGTTTGTGATAAGGGAATCATCTTATTTTGGTATTTTTAGGTGGTGGAGCTTTGACGCACTCTTTTTTGATGGCTGCTTTAGGGCCCACGGTAGGATCAGTAGTAAGAATTATCCGCTAGTCGAGGTTGTGTCCTTTTTTAATGGAGCTGTCCCTCCATTAAATAGCTCTTAATCATCTCATTAGGGTTCAGGATGTCCGGTAGGGAGGATTAAGGGGGAACTTAGATTCGTTTCACAGGTAACCAGCTATCACCCAGCTCGGTTGGCTTTTCACCTCTACTGACAAGTCATCCCACTCTTTTGCAACAGAGACGGGTTCGCTCTCTTTAACTGCTTGAAAGTAGCTCGCTTGGGTTTCGGGGGGGCAAACTTTAGTTCACTTTGCTTGGTTGTTCTCGCTAAACCATGATGCAAAAGGTACAAGGGTTGATCTTTGCTGTCTGTCGCTTTGATTGTTTCACTGCTATTTCATCTTTCCCTTACGGTACTGGGGTCTCTATCGCGTCTAAGTGTCTTTTCTATCGCCTATACTAAGACTGTAAAATGCTTTAGTTTAATTAGTTTAGTAAATTCTTTAGTTTTGGTGTACTATTTGTGTGGTTGAGCTAGAGGGGGGGCTTCAAGACGATCCGGTCTAGTAGATATCTTTCAGGTGTAAGCTGAGTGCTTTGGTGTTATAGCTACGTCTTGATATTCTAAGTACACCTTCCGGTACACTTACCTTGTTACGACTTACCTCATCTTCAGCGTATTTATGGTATTAGTTATGTGGGATGTGGCTTTTGAGGAGGGTGACGGGCGGTATGTACGTGCCCCAGGGCCGGCTTAAAGTAGGCTCTATTGTCCCACTTTACTGCTAAATCCGCCTTCCAGAAGTGGTTTCACACTTCTTTCCGTGTGCCCTATGAATAGGGAATGTAGCCCATTTCTTCCACTCCATAGGCTATACCTTGACCTGTCTTATTAGCGGGGTGCTATTGTGTCCACTGTTGTGCTCTCATTCGAGGTGGGCTGGCGACGGCGGTATGTAGGCTGTGTTGGCAAGGGGTGGTTGGGTTAATCAGGGATTATCGATTGTAGAACAGGCTCCTCTAGGTGGGTTTGGGGCACCGCCAAGTCCTTAGAGTTTTAAGCGTTTGTGCTCGTAGTTCTCTGGCGGATACTTCGGTAAAGTAAGTATCATAACAAGTTCATAAGAAAGAAGCATGAGCGGTTAATGCAGTTGGCTTGAAACCCATCCCCAGTGGTGCCAGTGCACTCTCTAACTGATCGAAACCTAAACACCACATTCTTCGACCCCGCTGGAGGAGGAGACCCAATCCTGTACCAACACCTATTCTGATTCTTCGGACACCCAGAAGTCTATATTCTGATCCTACCAGGGTTCGGAATCATCTCACACGTAGTCACGTACTACTCAGGCAAAAAGGAGCCCTTCGGCTACATGGGAATAGTCTGAGCCATACTATCCATCGGCTTCCTAGGATTCATCGTCTGAGCTCACCACATGTTTACAGTAGGAATAGACGTTGATACCCGAGCCTACTTTACATCAGCCACTATAATCATTGCCATCCCTACCGGAATCAAAGTATTTAGCTGACTAGCCACCCTGCACGGAGGAACAATCAAATGAGACCCCCCCCAATACTATGAGCTCTAGGATTTATCTTCCTATTTACCATCGGAGGATTAACAGGAATCGTTCTTGCAAACTCTTCCCTAGACATCGCCCTGCACGACACGTACTACGTAGTTGCCCACTTCCACTACGTCCTATCCATAGGCGCCGTCTTTGCCATTCTAGCAGGATTTACTCACTGATTCCCACTACTCACTGGGTTTACCCTACACCAAACATGAGCAAAAGCCCACTTCGGGGTAATATTTACAGGAGTAAACCTAACGTTCTTCCCCCAGCACTTCCTAGGCCTAGCAGGAATACCCCGACGATACTCGGACTATCCCGACGCCTACACACTATGAAACACCATTTCCTCCTAGTCCTAGGACTTAGAGAAACTCCAGTACTAAAAATAGTAAACACAAGCAATAATTTCATATACTTCACTCTCACTCACCACTCAACTATCAGCTAACCACACCCCCGTCCACATAGCTTAACACAAAGCATGGCACTGAAGTTGCCAAGATGGCATAAAACATGCCTGCGGACAAAAGACTTAGCCCTAACCTTACGGTTGGTTTTTGCTAAATATATACATGCAAGTATCCGCGCCCCAGTGTAAACGCCCTCGACCACCTACCCCCATACAGGCCTTGAGGAGCGGGTATCAGGCACACCCAAGTAGTAGCCCAAGACGCCTCGCTAAGCCACGCCCCCACGGGTGTTCAGCAGTAATTAACATTAAGCAATGAGTGCAAACTTGACTTAGTTATAGCAACAGCCTAACTTCAAGGGTTGGTAAATCTTGTGCCAGCCACCGCGGTCATACAAGAAACCCAAATCAACCGTCCTATTGACACGGCGTAAAGAGTGGTAAAATGCCTATCCTAGCTAACTAAGATCAAAATGCAACTGAGCTGTCATAAGCCCAAGATGCACCTAAACACACCATTAAGATGATCTTAGGAACTAACGACTGATTTAAACCCACGAAAGCCAGGGCCCAAACTGGGATTAGATACCCCACTATGCCTGGCCCTAAATCTTGATACTTACTTTACCGAAGTATCCGCCAGAGAACTACGAGCACAAACGCTTAAAACTCTAAGGACTTGGTGGTGCCCCAAACCCACCTAGAGGAGCCTGTTCTACAATCGATAATCCCCGATTAACCCAACCACCCCTTGCCAACACAGCCTACATACCGCCGTCGCCAGCCCACCTCGAATGAGAGCACAACAGTGGACACAATAGCACCCCGCTAATAAGACAGGTCAAGGTATAGCCTATGGAGTGGAAGAAATGGGCTACATTCCCTATTCATAGGGCACACGGAAAGAAGCGTGAAACCACTTCTGGAAGGCGGATTTAGCAGTAAAGTGGGACAATAGAGCCTACTTTAAGCCGGCCCTGGGGCACGTACATGGTTAAACATGCCTGTTAGTAGTGTGGCGAGCCATAGTGGGAAGGCTAGGGCTATGTTCATAGATAGTTGGGTGGTTGGGGTGAATGTATATGGAAGGAGGCCTAGAAGGTTGATTGTAAGAAGTATGATTATTAGGGATGTAAATATTATGGCTCATTTGTGGCCATTTTTGTTGAGTGGGACTATTAGTTGTTTTGTGATTAGGTGAAGGAGTCATGTTTGGATAGTAGAAAGGCGGTTGTTGATTCATCGGTTGTTTGGGGACGGGAATAGTAGGGCTGGGAAGAGTAGGGATAGTAGGATTAAGGGGATGCCGAATAGATTGGGGCTGGAAAATTGGTCAAAGAAGCTTAGGTTCATGGTCAGGATCATGGTGTGGGTTTGGTAGTGAGGGAGGTCTTATTTGATGGGGGGTTGGTTGTGGTGAAGGCTAGTAGTTTTGGTTGGATGAGGAGTGCTAGGGTTAATCAGGTTATAATTATGATTGAAAATCATGGTGCGGGGTTAAGCTGTGGCATATCATTAAGGAGGGGGAAGTCCCTCTTTGGCTAGCTTAAAAGGCTAGTGCTGTTGCATAGCTTCTTAATGATTAGGATGATGATAGAAGGGACGATCAGGCCTCGAAATGTGGGAGTGGGGTTGATTCTACTACAATGGGTATGTAGCTGTGATTAGCCCCGCAAATTTCTGAGCATTGTCCGTAAAAAATCCCAGGCCGGGTGGTAATGAATGAAGTTTGGTTTAGTCGGCCTGGGATTGCGTCTGTTTTAACTCCGAGCGTTGGGACTGCTCAGGAGTGGAGTACGTCTCCTGCAGTAATGATCACGCGGATGGGGGATTCTATTGGGATAACTACGTGGTGGTCAACTTCTAGCAGTCGGAAGTGGCCGTTGGGTAAGTCTGGGGTGGGCACTATGTAGGAGTCGAATGATAGGTCTTTGAAGTCTGTGTATTCGTAGCTTCAGTATCATTGGTGGCCGATGGCTTTTAGGGTGAGGTCTGGTTCGTCGATTTCGTCCATTATGTAGAGGATTTGTAGGGATGGGAGGGCGAGGAGTACCAGGACGATAGCAGGTAGGATTGTCCAGATCAGCTCTACTTCTTGGGCGTCTACAGCATTGGACGAGAGTTTTTCTGTTAGTATGTGGGCTAAAAGGTAGAGAACTAGGCTGCAGATAGCTAGGGCAACGATTAGGGCGTGGTCGTGGAATTCAACGAGTTCTTCTATGATGGGTGATGAGGCGTCTTGGAATCCTAGTTGGGAGTGGTTGGCCACATGAGATGTACAGGATTTTTACCTGTGATTTAGTCTTGACAAGGCTATGTAATTGGTTTACTAACGTCTCATAAGAAAGAAGCATGAGCGGTTAACCTCCTGGGAGACCCAGAAAACTTCACCCCAGCAAACCCGCTAGTAACCCCACCACACATCAAGCCAGAATGATACTTCCTATTCGCCTACGCCATCCTACGTTCAATCCCAAATAAACTAGGAGGCGTATTAGCACTGGCCGCCTCCGTACTGATCCTATTCCTAATCCCATTCCTGCACAAATCAAAACAACGAGCAATAACATTCCGACCACTCTCCCAGCTCCTATTCTGAGTACTAGTCGCCGACCTCCTCGTCCTAACATGAGTAGGAAGCCAACCCGTCGAACACCCATTCATCATCATCGGCCAACTCGCTTCAATCGCCTACTTCACTATCCTCCTATTTCTCCTCCCCGCCGCAAGCGCCCTAGAAAACAAAATACTCAACTGCTAAATACTCTAATAGTTTATAAAAACATTGGTCTTGTAAACCAAAGATTGAAGACTTACCACTTCTTAGAGTACCCCAAACTCAGAAAAAAAGGACTCAAACCTTTATCTCCAGCTCCCAAAGCTGGCATTTTCAATAAACTATTCTCTGACCCTAACCCCTAAACCGCCCGAATAGCACCCCGCGACAACCCCCGCACAAGCTCCAATACAACAAACAAAGTCAACAACAGCCCCCAACCCGCCACTAAAAACATCCCTGCCCCATGTGAATAAAACATGGAAACTCCACTAAAATCCGACCGAACAACAAACACCCCAACATTATTCACAGTAGAAACCCCGAACTTCCAAGCCCCCATAAACCCCCCAAACACCAACCCCCCAAAAACAATTGCCACAAACGCTACTGCACATCCAATCACCCGTCAATCCCCCCAAGCCCCAGGGAAAGGCTCCGCTGCTAAAGCTACTGAATAAACAAACACCACCAGCATACCCCCCAAATACACCATAAACAGCACTAAAGCCACGAACGAAACCCCAAGGCCCAGCAACCACCCGCACCCCGCCACAGACGCTAACACCAAACCAACAACCCCATAATACGGCGAAGGATTCGACGCCACACCCAAAACACCCACCGCAAAGCAAATCCCTAAAAAAAACATAAAATAAGTCATTATTCCTGCCCGGACACTACCCGAGGCCTGCGGCTCGAAAAGCCGCCATTGTTCTCAACTACAGGAACTAACCGCAAGCCCCCAATAATTCTACCCCATCTATGCCATTATGCTTAACCCCCCCCCCCTCCCCCCCCGAGGCGGGGGTATTTGGTTATGCATATTCGTGCATAAATTTATATACCCCATATACATACATACTATAGTACCAGTAATATACATTATATACGGACTATCTTATAAGCAGGTGCTAAACCCATACATGTACACGGCCATTAAACCCTTAAACACACTCCTACCAAACCACCCGGCATGAATGTTCTAGGACCATACCCCACAACACCCAATACAACTCCACTCAAGCGCATAACAAGACCCCATTTTAATGAATGCTCACAGGACATGCTCCAACAACAACTCTCCACCACATATCTCATGCAGTTCGTATCAGACGGATTTATTAATCGTACTCCTCACGTGAAATCAGCAACCCGTTGCACATAATGTCCGGTATGACTAGCTTCAGGCCCATACGTTCCCCCTAAACCCCTCGCCCTCCTCACATTTTTGCGCCTCTGGTTCCTCGGTCAGGGCCATCCATTGGGTTCACTCACCCCTCCTTGCCCTTCAAAGTGGCATCTGTGAGTACTTTCACCTTCTCAATGCGCAATCGCGGCATGTTCCAGCTTTTTGGCGCCTCTGGTTCCTCTTATTTTTTCCGGGGTTACCTCACAGGTGGCTATTCCCAGTGATCTCGGGGGTCCCACAATCTAAGCCTGGACACACCTGCCTCACGGCCTATCCTATATTTCAAGGGTCCCTCGATGAGACGGTTGGCGTATATGGGGAATCATCCTGACACTGATGCACTTTGACCACATTCAGTTAATGTTACCTCCACCCTCCGGGTTAAATGGGGCTATTGGATGAATGCTCGTTGGACATAGCACAAAACAACAAATCATTAAGCGCAACCCCTGCGCTTCACAAACTAAACCAGTAAACTTTCGCTAACCACCATGTAGCATAAACCTTCATCGCCCAATCCCAGCAAACTACCTCTAAAACTCCATTAATCATCCCTTCCATGACATCATCGGAACGATGTACATATACACACAAACACATACAAAATAACTTAAACTTATTAGAGAAACTCCAGTACTAAAAATAGTAAACACAAGCAATAATTTCATATACTTCACTCTCACTCACCACTCAACTATCAGCTAACCACACCCCCGTCCACATAGCTTAACACAAAGCATGGCACTGAAGTTGCCAAGATGGCATAAAACATGCCTGCGGACAAAAGACTTAGTCCTAACCTTACGGTTGGTTTTTGCTAAATATATACATGCAAGTATCCGCGCCCCAGTGTAAACGCCCTCGACCACCTACCCCCATACAGGCCTTGAGGAGTGGGTATCAGGCACACCCAAGTAGTAGCCCAAGACGCCTCGCTAAGCCACGCCCCCACGGGTATTCAGCAGTAATTAACATTAAGCAATGAGTGCAAACTTGACTTAGTTATAGCAACAGCCTAACTTCAAGGGTTGGTAAATCTTGTGCCAGCCACCGCGGTCATACAAGAAACCCAAATCAACCGTCCTATTGACACGGCGTAAAGAGTGGTAAAATGCCTATCCTAGCTAACTAAGATCAAAATGCAACTGAGCTGTCATAAGCCCAAGATGCACCTAAACACACCATTAAGATGATCTTAGGAACTAACGACTGATTTAAACCCACGAAAGCCAGGGCCCAAACTGGGATTAGATACCCCACTATGCCTGGCCCTAAATCTTGATACTTACTTTACCGAAGTATCCGCCAGAGAACTACGAGCACAAACGCTTAAAACTCTAAGGACTTGGTGGTGCCCCAAACCCACCTAGAGGAGCCTGTTCTACAATCGATAATCCCCGATTAACCCAACCACCCCTTGCCAACACAGCCTACATACCGCCGTCGCCAGCCCACCTCGAATGAGAGCACAACAGTGGACACAATAGCACCCCGCTAATAAGACAGGTCAAGGTATAGCCTATGGAGTGGAAGAAATGGGCTACATTCCCTATTCATAGGGCACACGGAAAGAAGCGTGAAACCACTTCTGGAAGGCGGATTTAGCAGTAAAGTGGGACAATAGAGCCTACTTTAAGCCGGCCCTGGGGCACGTACATACCGCCCGTCACCCTCCTCAAAAGCCACATCCCACATAACTAATACCATAAATACGCTGAAGATGAGGTAAGTCGTAACAAGGTAAGTGTACCGGAAGGTGTACTTAGAATATCAAGACGTAGCTATAACACCAAAGCACTCAGCTTACACCTGAAAGATATCTACTAGACCAGATCGTCTTGAAGCCCCCCCTCTAGCTCAACCACACAAATAGTACACCAAAACTAAAGAATTTACTAAACTAATTAAACTAAAGCATTTTACAGTCTTAGTATAGGCGATAGAAAAGACACTTAGACGCGATAGAGACCCCAGTACCGTAAGGGAAAGATGAAATAGCAGTGAAACAATCAAAGCGACAGACAGCAAAGATCAACCCTTGTACCTTTTGCATCATGGTTTAGCGAGAACAACCAAGCAAAGTGAACTAAAGTTTGCCCCCCCGAAACCCAAGCGAGCTACTTTCAAGCAGTTAAAGAGAGCGAACCCGTCTCTGTTGCAAAAGAGTGGGATGACTTGTCAGTAGAGGTGAAAAGCCAACCGAGCTGGGTGATAGCTGGTTACCTGTGAAACGAATCTAAGTTCCCCCTTAATCCTCCCTACCGGACATCCTGAACCCTAATGAGATGATTAAGAGCTATTTAATGGAGGGACAGCTCCATTAAAAAAGGACACAACCTCGACTAGCGGATAATTCTTACTACTGATCCTACCGTGGGCCCTAAAGCAGCCATCAAAAAAGAGTGCGTCAAAGCTCCACCACCTAAAAATACCAAAATAAGATGATTCCCTTATCACAAACAGGTCAACCTATGAATATAGGAGAATTAATGCTAAAATAAGTAACTCAGGGCCACACCCCTCTAACGGCGCAAGCTTACATAGAAACATTATTAACAGACCTAGACAGATACAAAAACCCCTACAAGACCACGTATTAACTAACCCTGTTAACCCGACTCAGGAGCGCCTATAAGAGCAATTAAAATCTGTGAAAGGAACTCGGCAAATTAATAAGGCCCGACTGTTTACCAAAAACATAGCCTTCAGCAAATTAAACAAGTATTGAAGGTGATGCCTGCCCGGTGACTTAGGTTTAACGGCCGCAGTATCCTAACCGTGCAAAGGTAGCGCAATCAATTGTCCCATAAATCGAGACTTGTATGAATGGCTAAACGAGGTCTTAACTGTCTCTCACAGATAATCAGTGAAATTGATCTCCCCGTGCAAAAGCGGGGATGTGAACATAAGACGAGAAGACCCTGTGGAACTTAAAAATCAACGACCACCGCGAATCCTCAATCAACCCCACTGGGGCCACTACCATCGCAGAGCCTGGTCGATATTTTTCGGTTGGGGCGACCTTGGAGGAGAACAAATCCTCCAAAAACAAGACCATACCTCTTTACCTAGAGCTACCCCTCAAAGTGCTAACAGTGACCAGACCCAATATAATTGATTAATGGACCAAGCTACCCCAGGGATAACAGCGCAATCCCCCTCAAGAGCCCATATCGACAGGGGGGTTTACGACCTCGATGTTGGATCAGGACATCCTAATGGTGCAGCCGCTATTAAGGGTTCGTTTGTTCAACGATTAACAGTCCTACGTGATCTGAGTTCAGACCGGAGCAATCCAGGTCGGTTTCTATCTATGACACACTCTCCCCAGTACGAAAGGACCGGGAAAGTGGGGCCAATACCACAAGCACGCCCCCCCCCTCTAAGCAGTGAAACCAACTAAACCGTGAAGAGGGCCTTCCCCCACCACTTTCAATCCTAGAAAAGGACCAGCTAGAGTGGCAGAGCCCGGCAAGTGCAGAAGGCTTAAGCCCTTTCCCCAGAGGTTCAAATCCTCTCCCTAGCTTCACCCATGATTCAAATAACAACACTAAGCTGCCTCGTTATATCCCTCCTATACATCATCCCAATCCTGATTGCCGTAGCCTTCCTAACCCTAGCAGAACGGAAAATCCTAAGCTACATACAATCCCGCAAAGGCCCTAACGTTGTCGGGCCTTTTGGCCTACTTCAACCATTTGCGGACGGACTGAAACTATTTACCAAAGAGCCCATCCGACCCTCTACCTCTTCCCCACTTCTATTCATTCTGATACCAATACTAGCCCTTGTCCTAGCCCTCACCACTTGAGCACCACTACCACTCCCATTTCCCCTAGCAGATCTAAACCTCGGAGTTCTCTTCCTAATAGCCATGTCAAGCCTAGCCGTCTACTCAGTCCTATGATCAGGCTGAGCCTCGAATTCAAAATACGCACTAATCGGAGCCCTACGGGCAGTAGCACAGACCATTTCATACGAAGTGACACTGGCCATAATCCTGCTATCAATAATCATACTAAGCGGAAGCTACACACTCAGCTCCTTTGCCGTCGCACAGGAGCCTCTATACTTCATTTTCTCCTCATGACCCCTAGCAATAATATGATACGTATCCACCCTAGCAGAGACAAACCGAGCTCCTTTTGACCTCACAGAGGGTGAATCTGAGCTAGTCTCAGGGTTTAACGTTGAATACGCCGCAGGACCCTTCGCCTTATTCTTCCTAGCTGAATATGCGAACATTATGCTAATAAATACACTTACAGCCATCATATTCCTAAACCCAAGCGCCCTAGGGCCACCCACAGAACTATTCCCCGCCATCCTAGCCACAAAAGTCCTCCTACTATCTTCTGGTTTCTTATGGGTCCGAGCTTCATACCCACGATTCCGATATGACCAACTAATGCACCTACTATGAAAAAACTTCCTACCCCTCACACTAGCTCTGTGCCTCTGACACATCAGCATACCTATCTGCTATGCAGGCCTACCTCCTTACATAAGGAAATGTGCCTGAACTACAAAGGGTCACTATGATAAAGTGAACATAGAGGTATAACAGCCCTCTCATTTCCTGTTGACCTTAGAAAAGTAGGAATTGAACCCACACAAGAGAAATCAAAATTCTCCATACTTCCCTTATATTATTTTCTAGTAGAGTCAGCTAATCAAGCTATCGGGCCCATACCCCGAAAATGATGGTTTAACCCCCTCCTCTACTAATGAACCCTTACGCGACCCCAATCATAACCTTCAGCCTCATCTTGGGCACCACAATCACAATTTCCAGCAACCACTGAGTTCTGGCCTGGACAGGACTGGAGATCAACGCACTAGCCATCATTCCCCTAATTGCCAAATCCCACCACCCACGAGCAGTAGAAGCCGCAACGAAATACTTCCTAACCCAAGCAGCTGCTTCCGCCCTGGTCCTATTCTCTAGCATAACCAATGCCTGAGTCACCGGCCAATGAGACATCACACAAATAAACCACCCAACCTCCTGTCTACTACTGACAGCAGCAATCGCTATTAAACTGGGCCTAGTGCCATTTCACTTCTGATTCCCAGAAGTACTACAAGGATCGCCACTAATAACAGCCCTGCTACTCTCGACCCTCATAAAATTCCCCCCACTAACCCTGCTCCTACTAACATCCAAATCCCTTGACCCAGCTCTACTCACCGCCATGGCCCTAGCCTCAACAGCACTAGGAGGCTGAATAGGACTGAACCAAACACAAACACGCAAAATCCTAGCCTTCTCGTCCATCTCCCACTTAGGCTGAATCGCCATCATCCTAGTTTACAGCCCCAAATTGGCCTTACTTACCTTCTACCTATACACAATCATAACATCAGCCGTATTCCTAGCCCTTAACAAAATCAAAGCCCTTAACCTATCCATGATCACAACCTCATGAACAAAAACCCCACTGCTAAACGCCACCCTAATACTAGTACTTTTATCCCTAGCAGGCCTCCCCCCATTAACAGGCTTTATACCAAAGTGACTTATCATCCAAGAACTAACTAAACAGGAAATAACACCAGCAGCCATGGCAATTGCCATGCTATCACTGCTCAGCCTCTTCTTCTACCTACGCCTCGCATACCACTCAACAATTACCCTTCCCCCCAACTCCTCTAACCACATAAAACAATGATACACTAGCAAAGCCCCAAGCACACCTACTGCGGTCCTTGCCTCACTATCAATCCTCTTACTTCCCCTGTCCCCAATAATACATGCCATTGTCTAGAAACTTAGGATAACACCCCAAACCGAAGGCCTTCAAAGCCTTAAATAAGAGTTAAACCCTCTTAGTTTCTGCACATTAAGACTTACAGAATATTAACCTGTATCTTCTGAATGCAAGTCAGACGCTTTAATTAAGCTAAAGCCTCCCTAGACAGATGGGCTTCGATCCCACAAAACTCTAGTTAACAGCTAAATGCCTAAACCAATTGGCTTCTGCCTACAAAGACCCTGACGCACCCTAGTGCGCATCGATGAGCTTGCAACTCAACATGAATTTCACTACAGAGCCGATAAGAAGAGGAATTAAACCTCTGTAAAAAGGACTACAGCCTAACGCTTCAACACTCAGCCATCTTACCCGTCACCTTCATCAACCGATGACTATTTTCCACTAACCATAAGGATATTGGCACCCTGTACCTCATCTTCGGGGCATGAGCAGGAATAGTCGGCACCGCACTCAGCCTATTAATCCGCGCAGAACTAGGACAACCAGGAACTCTCCTAGGCGACGACCAAATTTACAATGTAATCGTTACCGCTCACGCCTTTGTAATAAGCTTCTTTATAGTCATACCCATCATGATTGGAGGATTCGGCAACTGATTAGTCCCCCTCATAATCGGTGCCCCCGACATAGCATTCCCGCGAATAAACAACATAAGCTTTTGACTCCTCCCCCCATCATTCCTCCTCCTACTAGCCTCATCCACTGTAGAAGCTGGCGCCGGCACAGGCTGAACTGTCTACCCTCCCCTAGCAGGTGACCTTGCCCACGCCGGAGCTTCAGTAGACCTGGCTATCTTCTCACTCCACTTAGCCGGTATCTCCTCCATCCTTGGGGCCATCAACTTTATCACCACAGCCATCAACATAAAACCCCCCGCACTCTCACAATACCAAACCCCACTATTTGTCTGATCCGTACTAATTACCGCCATCCTACTCCTTCTATCACTCCCCGTACTCGCCGCCGGTATTACA
The DNA here is from genome assembly GCF_964211835.1 of Anser anser. Lineage (NCBI taxonomy): Eukaryota > Metazoa > Chordata > Aves > Anseriformes > Anatidae > Anser > Anser anser. The sequence goes on from NC_139722.1 coordinate 111,368,397, forward strand.
ATATTACTAACTGATCGAAACCTAAACACCACATTCTTCGACCCCGCTGGAGGAGGAGACCCAATCCTGTACCAACACCTATTCTGATTCTTCGGACACCCAGAAGTCTATATTCTGATCCTACCGGGGTTCGGAATCATCTCACACGTAGTCACGTACTACTCAGGCAAAAAGGAGCCCTTCGGCTACATGGGAATAGTCTGAGCCATACTATCCATCGGCTTCCTAGGATTCATCGTCTGAGCTCACCACATGTTTACAGTAGGAATAGACGTTGATACCCAAGCCTACTTTACATCAGCCACTATAATCATTGCCATCCCTACCGGAATCAAAGTATTTAGCTGACTAGCCACCCTGCACGGAGGAACAATCAAATGAGACCCCCCCAATACTATGAGCTCTAGGATTTATCTTCCTATTTACCATCGGAGGATTAACAGGAATCGTTCTTGCAAACTCTTCCCTAGACATCGCCCTGCACGACACGTACTACGTAGTTGCCCACTTCCACTACGTCCTATCCATAGGCGCCGTCTTTGCCATTCTAGCAGGATTTACTCACTGATTCCCACTACTCACTGGGTTTACCCTACACCAAACATGAGCAAAAGCCCACTTCGGGGTAATATTTACAGGAGTAAACCTAACGTTCTTCCCCCAGCACTTCCTAGGCCTAGCAGGAATACCCCGACGATACTCGGACTATCCCGACGCCTACACACTATGAAACACCGTTTCCTCCATCGGCTCCCTAATCTCAATAGTAGCCGTAATCATACTAATATTCATCATCTGAGAAGCCTTTTCGGCCAAACGAAAAGTCCTACAACCAGAACTAACTACCACAAACGTTGAATGAATCCACGGCTGCCCTCCCCCATACCATACTTTCGAGGAACCGGCCTTCGTCCAAGTACAAGAAAGGAAGGAATCGAACCCTCACATGCTGGTTTCAAGCCAACTGCATTAACCGCTCATGCTTCTTTCTTATGAGACGTTAGTAAACCAATTACATAGCCTTGTCAAGACTAAATCACAGGTAAAAATCCTGTACATCTCATGTGGCCAACCACTCCCAACTAGGATTCCAAGACGCCTCATCACCCATCATAGAAGAACTCGTTGAATTCCACGACCACGCCCTAATCGTTGCCCTAGCTATCTGCAGCCTAGTTCTCTACCTTTTAGCCCACATACTAACAGAAAAACTCTCGTCCAATGCTGTAGACGCCCAAGAAGTAGAGCTGATCTGGACAATCCTACCTGCTATCGTCCTGGTACTCCTCGCCCTCCCATCCCTACAAATCCTCTACATAATGGACAAAATCGATGAACCAGACCTCACCCTAAAAGCCATCGGCCACCAATGATACTGAAGCTACGAATACACAGACTTCAAAGACCTATCATTCGACTCCTACATAGTGCCCACCCCAGACTTACCCAACGGCCACTTCCGACTGCTAGAAGTTGACCACCGCGTAGTTATCCCAATAGAATCCCCCATCCGCGTGATCATTACTGCAGGAGACGTACTCCACTCCTGAGCAGTCCCAACGCTCGGAGTTAAAACAGACGCAATCCCAGGCCGACTAAACCAAACTTCATTCATTACCACCCGGCCTGGGATTTTTTACGGACAATGCTCAGAAATTTGCGGGGCTAATCACAGCTACATACCCATTGTAGTAGAATCAACCCCACTCCCACATTTCGAGGCCTGATCGTCCCTTCTATCATCATCCTAATCATTAAGAAGCTATGCAACAGCACTAGCCTTTTAAGCTAGCCAAAGAGGGACTTCCCCCTCCTTAATGATATGCCACAGCTTAACCCCGCACCATGATTTTCAATCATAATTATAACCTGATTAACCCTAGCACTCCTCATCCAACCAAAACTACTAGCCTTCACCACAACCAACCCCCCATCAAATAAGATAACCTCCCTCACTACCAAACCCACACCATGATCCTGACCATGAACCTAAGCTTCTTTGACCAATTTTCCAGCCCCAATCTATTTGGCATCCCCTTAATCCTACTATCCCTACTCTTCCCAGCCCTACTATTCCCGTCCCCAAACAACCGATGAATCAACAACCGCCTTTCTACTATCCAAACATGACTCCTTCACCTAATCACAAAACAACTAATAGTCCCACTCAACAAAAATGGCCACAAATGAGCCATAATATTTACATCCCTAATAATCATACTTCTTACAATCAACCTTCTAGGCCTCCTTCCATATACATTCACCCCAACCACCCAACTATCTATGAACATAGCCCTAGCCTTCCCACTATGGCTCGCCACACTACTAACAGGCCTACGAAACCAACCATCAGCCTCTTTAGCCCACCTATTACCCGAAGGTACCCCTACACCCCTAATCCCCGCACTAATCCTGATCGAAACAACCAGCCTACTAATCCGCCCCCTAGCCCTCGGAGTCCGCCTTACAGCCAACCTTACAGCAGGACACTTACTCATCCAACTCATCTCTACAGCCTCCATTGCATTAATACCCACCCTTCCTGCAGTATCCATCCTAACAATAATCATCCTACTACTCCTAACCATCCTAGAAGTAGCAGTAGCCATAATCCAGGCCTACGTCTTCGTGCTCCTTCTAAGCCTATACTTACAAGAAAACATCTAATGGCACACCAAGCACACTCATACCACATAGTTGACCCAAGCCCTTGACCAATCTTCGGGGCAGCCGCCGCCCTACTCACAACCTCAGGATTAATCATGTGATTCCACTACAACTCATCCATACTACTAACCCTAGGCCTCATCTCAATACTCCTAGTAATACTCCAATGATGACGAGACATTGTACGAGAAAGCACCTTCCAAGGCCATCACACTCCCACAGTCCAAAAAGGCCTACGATACGGCATAATCCTTTTCATCACATCCGAAGCATTCTTCTTCTTAGGGTTCTTCTGAGCGTTCTTCCACTCGAGCCTGGCCCCAACCCCAGAACTAGGAGGCCAATGACCCCCAACAGGAATTAAACCACTCAACCCGATAGAAGTCCCCCTACTAAACACAGCCATCCTACTAGCCTCAGGCGTTACCGTAACGTGAGCCCATCACAGCATCACAGAAGGAAACCGAAAACATGCCATCCACGCCCTAACCCTAACGATCCTCTTGGGATTCTACTTCACAGCCCTACAAGCAATAGAATACCACGAAGCCCCATTCTCAATCGCCGATAGCGTCTACGGATCTACCTTCTTCGTTGCCACTGGATTCCACGGACTCCACGTAATCATCGGATCCTCCTTCCTGACCGTCTGCCTCTTCCGACTGATCAAGTTCCACTTTACATCAGACCACCACTTCGGATTCGAGGCAGCAGCCTGATACTGACACTTCGTAGACGTCATCTGACTATTCCTCTACATAACCATCTACTGATGAGGATCTTGCTCTTCTAGTATATTAATTACAATTGACTTCCAATCTCTAGAATCTGGTATAAACCCAGAGGAGAGCAATGAACGCACTCATGTTCATATTCGCCCTATCATCAATCCTAAGCGCCGCCCTAACCGCATTAAACTTCTGACTCGCCCAAATAAACCCCGACTCAGAGAAACTCTCACCGTACGAATGTGGATTCGACCCACTTGGATCTGCTCGATTACCATTCTCAGTCCGATTCTTCCTCAGTAGCCATCCTGTTCGTCCTATTCGACCTAGAAATCGCCCTCCTACTCCCCCTGCCATGAGCCGTCCAACTCCAATCCCCCCTAATGACCCTCACCTGAACTGTAGTGATCCTCCTTCTCCTAACACTCGGACTGGCCTACGAGTGAATTCAAGGGGGCCTAGAATGAGCAGAATAACAGAAAGTTAGTCTAACCAAAAAGATAGCTGGTTTCGACCCAGCAGATTACAGCCAACCCTGTAACTTTCTTATGTCGCCCCTACATTTAAGCTTCTACTCAGCCTTCATTTTCAGCGGACTAGGGCTAGCCTTCCACCGAACCCACCTAGTATCCGCCCTACTATGCCTTGAAAGCATAATATTATCGATATTCGTAGGCCTATCAATATGATCCATCGAAAACCAAGTCTCCTCATTCACCATGGTACCAATTCTCATGCTAACCTTCTCAGCGTGTGAGGCGGGCACAGGCCTGGCCATCCTAGTAGCCTCCACCCGCACACATGGCTCTGACCATCTACACAACCTAAACCTCCTGCAATGCTAAAAATCATCCTACCCACAATCATACTTCTTCCAACAGCCCTGCTGTCTCCACCAAAATTTCTATGGACTAACACCACCTTATACAGCCTCCTAATCGCTGCCCTAAGCCTACAGTGATTAATCCCAACCTACTACCCCTACAAATTTTTATCCAACTGAACAGGAATTGACCAAATCTCATCCCCCCTCCTAGTACTATCCTGCTGACTACTCCCACTCATAATCATAGCAAGCCAAAACCACCTGCAACAAGAACCCCTACAACGCAAACGAATCTTTATCTCAACCTTAGTCGCAGTCCAGCCATTCATCCTACTAGCCTTTTCCACCACAGAACTAGCACTATTTTACATCTCATTTGAAGCAACCCTCATTCCCACCCTAATCTTAATCACCCGATGGGGGAACCAACCAGAACGCCTAAGCGCTGGCATCTACCTGCTATTCTACACGCCAGTAAGCTCTCTACCCCTGCTAATCACAATCATACACCTATACGTGAAAATTGGCACCCTGCACCTGCCAACCCTACAACTAACCCACCCAACCCTATCCACCTCATGGACAGGAATACTATCAGGTCTAGCACTGCTCATAGCATTCATAGTAAAAGCCCCACTATACGGCCTACACCTCTGACTGCCAAAAGCCCACGTAGAAGCACCCATCGCAGGCTCAATACTCCTCGCCGCCCTACTACTAAAGCTAGGAGGATACGGAATTATACGAGTCACTCTATTTATGGGCCCACTGTCCAACCTCCTGCACTACCCCTTCCTAACCCTGGCCCTATGAGGCGCCCTAATGACTAGCTCAATCTGCCTACGACAGACAGACCTAAAATCACTAATCGCTTATTCATCCGTTAGCCACATAGGCCTAGTTATCGCCGCAGGAATAATCCAAACCCACTGATCATTCTCAGGGGCAATGATCCTAATAATTTCCCATGGACTAACTTCCTCCATACTATTCTGCCTAGCCAACACAAACTATGAACGTACGCACAGCCGAATTCTACTACTCACACGAGGCCTACAACCTCTCCTACCACTCATAGCTACCTGATGATTGCTGGCCAATCTAACAAACATAGCCTTACCCCCAACAACAAACCTCATAGCAGAGCTAACCATTATAATCACCTTATTCAACTGATCTGCCTTCACGATCATCCTAACAGGAATCGCAACCCTACTAACCGCCTCCTACACCTTATTCATACTACTAATGACCCAACGAGGCTCAATCCCCTCCCACATCACATCTATGCAAAACTCAACCACGCGAGAACACCTGCTCATAACACTCCACATTATCCCAATATTCCTCCTAATCCTCAAACCCGAACTGATCTCCGGAATCCCCTCATGCAAGTATAGTTTAAACCAAACATTAGACTGTGATTCTAAGAATAGAAGTTCAAACCTTCTTACCTGCCGAGGGGAGGGTTTAACCAACAAGAGCTGCTAACTCTTACATCTGAGCCTAAAACCTCAGCCCCCTTACTTTTAAAGGATAACAGCAATCCACTGGTCTTAGGAACCACCCATCTTGGTGCAAATCCAAGTAAAAGGAGTGAACCCCACACTACTAATCAACTCCCTCACACTACTCACGCTGACAATCCTCCTAACCCCAATCATCCTGCCATTTCTATTTAAAAACTTTAAAAACACCCCACAAGCCACCACCCGCGCTGTTAAAACCGCATTCCTAATTAGCCTAGCCCCTACAACCGCATTCATCTACTCGGGAGTAGAATCTGTCACCTGCCACTGGGAGTGAAAATTCATTATAAACTTTAAAATCCCCCTGAGCCTAAAAATAGACCAATACTCAACAACATTTCTTCCAATCGCCCTATTTGTAACATGATCAATCCTACAATTCGCCATATGATACATGGCCTCAGAGCCATACGTAACAAAATTTTTCACCTACCTACTGACATTCCTAGTCGCCATACTCCTCCTAACAACCGCAAACAACATATTCCTCCTATTCGTAGGCTGGGAAGGAGTACGAATCATGTCCTTCCTTCTCATCGGCTGATGACAAGGCCGAGCAGATGCCAACACCGCCGCCCTACGAGCCGTAATCTACAACCGAATCGGAGACATCGGACTGATCCTGAGCATAGCATGACTAGCTTCAACATTCAACACCTGAGAGATCCAACAAGCCGTACACCCCCACCAAACCCCAATCCTCCCCCTCATAGGATTAATCCTCGCAGCCGCAGGAAAATCCGCCCAATTTGGACTCCACCCATGACTGCCCGCAGCAATAGAAGGCCCCACCCCAGTATCAGCCCTACTGCACTCCAGTACCATAGTAGTAGCCGGAATCTTCCTGCTCATCCGCATGCACCCCCTGCTAGCCACCAACCAGACAGCCCTAACTGCCTGCCTATGCCTAGGTGCTCTATCAACCCTATTCGCTGCCACATGCACCCTAACCCAAAATGACATCAAAAAAATCATTGCTTTCTCAACATCCAGCCAACTAGGACTAATAATAGTCACTATCGGACTAAACCTCCCACAACTAGCCTTCCTACACATCTCAACCCATGCCTTCTTTAAAGCCATACTATTCCTATGCTCAGGGTCTATCATCCACAACCTAAACGGAGAACAAGATATCCGAAAGATAGGAGGCCTACAGAAAATACTCCCAGTCACTACTTCCTGCCTAACCATCGGAAACCTGGCGCTGATAGGAACCCCATTCCTAGCCAGATTCTACTCAAAAGACCTCATCATCGAAAGCTTAAACACATCATACCTAAATACTTGAGCCCTACTCCTAACCCTTATAGCCACAGCATTCACCGCAACCTACAGCATCCGCATAACCATCCTAGTCCAAGCTGGACAAACCCGAATCCCCCCAATAGTATCAATAAACGAAAACAACCCACTAATCACCGCCCCCCTAACCCGACTCGCCCTAGGCAGCATTACAGCAGGAATAATCATTACCTCTTTCATCACACCAACCAAAACCCCCCCAATAACCATACCCCTTATCACCAAAACTGCTGCCATCCTCATAACAATCCTAGGAATCATCCTAGCCCTAGAACTATCGAACATAACACACACCCTCACTCACCCCAAACCAACCCCCCTCATAAACTTCTCCTCTGCATTAGGGTACTTCAACCCCCTAGTACACCGATTCTTCTCCAAAAACCTACTAGAAAAGGGACAAAACATTGCCCTACACTTGATCGACCTCTCCTGACTCAAAAAAATAGGGCCAGAGGGCCTTGCTGAACTACAAGTAGCCGCAAGCAAAGCCGCAACCTCAATACACACAGGGCTAATTAAGGCCTACCTAGGATCCTTCGCCCTCTCCATCCTGGTAATAATCCTAATAACACACAGACTCACTAATGGCCCCTAACATCCGCAAATCCCATCCCCTACTAAAAATAATCAACAACTCCCTAATCGACCTACCTGCCCCCTCCAACATCTCTGCCTGATGAAACTTCGGCTCCCTTCTAGCCATCTGCTTAGCCACACAAATCCTAACAGGCCTGCTACTAGCCATACACTACACCGCAGACACTTCACTCGCCTTCTCCTCAGTAGCTCACACATGCCGAGACGTCCAGTACGGATGGCTCATCCGCAACCTCCACGCCAACGGTGCTTCGCTCTTCTTTATCTGCATCTACTTACACATCGGACGAGGCCTCTACTACGGCTCCTACCTATACAAAGAAACCTGAAACACAGGAGTAATCCTCCTACTCACCCTAATAGCAACTGCCTTCGTAGGGTATGTCCTACCATGAGGACAAATGTCATTCTGAGGGGCCACCGTAATCACCAACCTATTCTCAGCCATCCCGTACATTGGGCAAACTCTAGTAGAATGAGCCTGAGGAGGATTCTCAGTAGACAATCCAACCTTAACCCGATTCTTCGCCATCCACTTCCTACTGCCCTTCCTAATTGCAGGAATCACCCTAGTCCACCTAACCTTCCTACACGAATCAGGCTCAAATAACCCACTAGGAATCGTATCAGACTGCGACAAAATCCCATTCCACCCATACTTCTCCATTAAAGACAGCTTAGGGCTTACCCTAATAATCACCCCTCTAATAGCACTAGCCCTATTTTAACCGAACCTCCTGGTTCTTGGAATCCTAGTTGGGAGTGGTTGGCCACATGAGATGTACAGGATTTTTACCTGTGATTTAGTCTTGACAAGGCTATGTAATTGGTTTACTAACGTCTCATAAGAAAGAAGCATGAGCGGTTAATGCAGTTGGCTTGAAACCCATCCCCAGTGGTGCAAGTGCACTCTCTGAACTCACTGAAGTGCATCCCCAGTGGTGCCAGTGCACTCTCTGCACTCACTGCACTGCATCCCCAGTGGTGCCAGTGCAATCTCTGGACTCACTGCAGTGCATCCCCAGTGGTGCCAAAGCACTCTCTGGACTCCCGGCACCGCATCCCCAGTGGTGCCAGTGCACTCTCTGGGCTCACTGCAGTGCATCCCCAGTGGTGTCAGTGCACTCTCTGGACTCACTGCACTGCATCCCCAGTGGTGCCAGTGCACTCTCTGGACTCACTGCAATGCATCCCCAGTGGAGTCCGTGCACTCTCTGGACTCACTGAAGTGCATCCCCAGTGGTGCCAGTGCACTCTCTGGACTCACTGAAGTGCATTCTCAGTGGTGCCAGTGCACTCTCTGGACTCACTGCACTGCATCCCCAGTGGTGCCAGTACACTCACAGGACTGACTGCACTGCATCCCCAGTGGAGCCAGTGCGCTCTCTGGACTCACTGCACTGCATCCCCATTGGTGCCAGTGCATTCTCTGGACTCACCGCACTGCACCCTGAGTGGTGCCAGTGCACTCTCTGGACTCACTGCAGTGCATCCCCAGTGGTGCCAGTGCACTCTCTGGACTCACTGTACTGCATCCCCAGTGTTGCCAGTGCACTCTCTGGAGTAACTGCAGTGCATCCCCAGTGGTGCCAAAGCACTCTCTGGACTCCCGGCACCGCATCCCCAGTGGTGCCAGTGCACTCTCTGGGCTCACTGCAGTGCATCCCCAGTGGTGCCAGTGCACTCCCTGGACTCACTGCACTGCATCCCCAGTGGTGCCAGTGTACTCACTGGACTCACTGCACTGCATTCCCCAGTGGTGCTAGTGCACTCTCTGGACTCACTGCAGTGCATCCCCAGTGGTGCCAGTGCACTCTCTGGACTCTCTGAAGTGCATTCTCAGTGGTTCCAGTGCACTCTCTGGACTCACTGCAGTGCATCCCCAGTGGTGCCAGTGCGCTCTCTGGACTCACTGCACTGCATCTCCAGTGGTGCCAGTGCACTCCCTGGACTCACTGCACTGCATCCCCAGTGGTGCCAGTGTACTCACTGGACTCACTGCACTGCATTCCCCAGTGGTGCTAGTGCACTCTCTGGACTCACTGCAGTGCATCCCCAGTGGTGCCAGTGCACTCTCTGGACTCTCTGAAGTGCATTCTCAGTGGTTCCAGTGCACTCTCTGGACTCACTGCAGTGCATCCCCAGTGGTGCCAGTGCGCTCTCTGGACTCACTGCACTGCATCCCCAGTGCTGCCAGTGCACTCTCTGGACTCACTGCACTGCATCCCCAGTGGTGCCAGTGCACTCTCTGGACTCACTGCAGTGCATCCCCAGTGGTGCCAGTGCACTCTCTGGACTCACTGCACTGCATCCCCACTGGTGCCACTGCACTCTCTGGACTCACTGCAGTGCATCCCCAGTGGTGCCAGTGCACTCTCTGGACTCACTGCAGTGCATCCCCACTGCTGCCAGTGCACTCTCTGGACTCACAGCAGTGCATCCCCAGTGGTGCCAGTGCACTCTCTGGACTCACTGCACTGCATCCCCAGTGGTGCCAATGCACTCTCTGGACTCACTGCACTGCATCCCCAGTGGTGCCAGTGCACTCTCTGGACTCACTGCACTGCATCCCAAGTGGTGCCAGTGCACTCTCTGGACTCACTGCACTGCATCCCCAGTGGTGCCAGTGCACTCTCTCGAGTCACTGCACTACATCCCCAGTGGTGCCAGTGCGCTCACTGGACTCACTGTACTGCATCATCAGTGGTGCCAGTGCACTCTCTGGAGTGAATGCAGTGCATCCCCAGTGGTGCCAGTGCACTCTCTGGACTCACTGCACTGCATCCCCAGTGGTGCCAATGCACTCTCTGGACTCACTGCACTGCATCCCCAGTGGTGCCAGTGCACTCACTGCACTCACTGCACTGCATCCCAAGTGGTACCAGTGCACTCTCTGCACTCACTGCACTGCATCCCCAGTGGTGCCAGTGCACTCTCTCGAGTCACTGCACTACATCCCCAGTGGTGCCAGTGCACTCACTGGACTCACTGTACTGCATTCCCAGTGGTGCTAGTGCACTCTCTGGACTCACGGCAGTGCATCCCCAGTGGTGCCAGTGCACTCTTTGGACTCACTGAAGTGCATTCTCAGTGGTGCCAGTGCACTCTCTGGACTCACTGCACTGCATCCCCAGTGGTGCCAGTGCACTCTCTGGACTCACTGAAGTGCAATCTCAGTGGTGCCAGTGCACTCTCTGGACTCACTGCAGTGTATCCCCAGTGGTGCCAGTACACTCACTGGACTCACTGCACTGCATCCCCAGTGGTGCCAGTGCACTCACTGGACTCACTGCAGTGCATCCCCAGTGGAGCCCGTGCACTCTCTGGACTCACTGGACTGCATCCCCAGTGCTGCCTGTGCACTCTCTGGACTCACTGCACTGCATCCCCAGTGGTGTCACTGCACTCTCTGGACTCACTGCACTGCATCCCCAGTTGTGCCAGTGCACTCTCTGCACTCACTGCACTGCATACCCAGTGGTGCCAGTGCACTCACTGGACTCATTGCAGTGCATTCCCTCTGGTGCCAGTGCACTCTCTGGACTCACTGCAGTGCATCCCCAGTGGTGCCAGTGCACTCTCTGGACTCACTGCACTGCATCCCCAGTGGTGCCAGTGCACTCTCTGGACTCACTGCAGTGTATCACCTGTGGTGCCAGTGCACTCTCTGGACTCACTGAAGTGCATCCCCAGTGGTGCCAGTGCAATCTCTGGACTCACTGCACTGCATTCCCAGTCGTGCCAGTGCACACTCTGGACTCACTGCACTGCATCCCCAGTGGTGCCAGTGCACTCTCTGGACTCACTGCACTGCAACCCCAGTGTTGCCAGTGCACTCTCTGGACTCACTGCACTGCATCCCCAGTGGTGCCAGTGCACTCTCTGGACTCACTTCAGTGCATCCCCAGTGGTGCCAGAGCACTCTCTGGACTCACTGCACTGCATCCCCAGTGGTGCCAGTGCACTCTCTGGACTCACTGCACTGCAGCCCCAGTGGTGCCAGTGCACTCTCTGGACTCACTGCACTGCATCCCCAGTGCTGCCAGTGCACTCTCTGGACTCACTGCACTGCATCCCCAGTGGTGCCACTGCACTCTCTGGACTCACTGCACTGCATGTCCAGTGGTGCCAGTGCACTCTCTGCACTCACTGCACTGCATCCCCAGTGGTGCCAGTGCACTCACTGGACTCACTGCCGTGCATTCCCTCTGGTGCCAGTGCACTCTCTGGACTCACTGCACTGCATCCCCAGTGGTGCCAGTGCACTCTCTGGACTCACTGCAGTGCATCCCCAGTGGTGCCAGTGCACTCTCTGGACTCACTGCAGTGCATCCCCAGTGGTGCCAGTGCACTCTCTGGACTCACTGCACTGCATCCCCAGTGGTGCCAGTGCACTCTCTGGACTCACTGCACTGCATCCCCAGTGGTGCCAGAGCACTCTCTGGACTCACTGCACTGCACCCTCTGTGCTGCCAGTGCACTCTCTGGACTCACTGCACTGCATCCCCAGTGGTGCCAGTGCACTCTCTGGACTCACTGTACTGCATCCCCAGTGGAGCGCGTGCACTCTCTGGACCCACTGAAGTGCATCCCCAGTGGTGCCAGTGCACTCTCTGGACTCACTGCACTGCATCCCCAGTGGTGCTAGTGCACTCTGTGGACTCACTGCAGTGCATCCCCAGTGGTGCCAGTGCACTCTCTGGACTCACTGAAGGGCATTCTCAGTGGTGCCAGTGCACTCTCTGGACTCACTGCAGTGCATCCCCAGTGGTGCCAGTACACTCACTGGACTCACTGCACTGCATCCCCAGTGGTGCCAGTGCACTCTCTGGACTCACCGCACCGCATCCCCAGTGGTGCCAGTGCACTCTCTGGAGTAACTGCAGTGCATCACCAGTGGTGCCAGTGCACTCTCTGGACTCACTGCACTGCATCCCCAGTGGTGCCAGTGCACTCTCTGGGCTCACTGCAGGGCATCCCCAGTGGTGCCAGAGCACTCTATGGACTCACTACACTGCATCCCCAGTGGTGCCAGTGCTATCCCTGGACTCACTGTAGTGCATCCCCAGTGGTGCCAGTGCACTCTCTGGACTCACTGCAGGGCATCCCCAGTGGTGCCAGTGCACTCTCTGGACTCCCGGCACCGCATCCCCAGTGGTGCCAGTGCACTCTCTGGGCTCACTGCAGTGCATCCCCAGTGGTGCCAGTGCACTCTCTTGACTCACTGCACTGCATCCCCAGAGGTGCCAGTGCACTCACTGGATTCACTGCACTGCATCCCCAGTGGTGCTAGTGCACTCTCTGGACTCACTGCAGTGCATCCCCAGTGGTACCAGTGCACTCTCTGGACTCACTGAAGTGCATTCTCAGTGGTGCTAGTGCACTCTCTGGACTCACTGCAGTGCATCCCCAGTGGTACCAGTGCACTCTCTGGACTCACTGAAGTGCATTCTCAGTGGTGCCAGTGCACTCTGTGGACTCACTGCAGTGCATCCCCAGTGGTGCCAGTGCACTCTCTGGACTCACTGCACTGCATCCCCAGTGCTGCCAGTGCACTCTCTGGACTCACTGCACTGCATCCCCAGTGGTGCCAGTGCACTCTCTGGACTCACTGCACTGCATCCCCAGTGGTGCCAGTGCACTCTCTGGACTCACTGCAGTGAATCCCCAGTGGTGCCAGTGCACTCTCTGGACTCACTGCACTGCATCCCCAGTGGTACCAGTGCACTCTGTGGACTCACTGCAGTGCATCCCCAGTGGTGCCAATGCACTCTCTGGACTCACTGCACCGCATCCCCAGTGGTGCCAGTGCACTCTCTGGAGTAACTGCAGTGCATCACCAGTGGTGCCAGTGCACTCTCTGGACTCACTGCACTGCATCCCCAGTGGTGCCAGTGCACTCTCTGGACTCACTGCACTGCATTCCCAGTGGTGCCAGAGCACTCTCTGGACTCACTGCAGTGCATCCCCAGTGGTGCCAGTGCACTCTCTGGACTCACTGCACTGCATCCCCAGTGGTGCCAGTGCACTCTCTGGACTCACTGCAGTGCATCCCCAGTGGTGCCAGTGCACTCTCTGGACTCCCGGCACCGCATCCCCAATGGTGCCAGTGCACTCTCTTGGCTCACTGCAGTGCATTCCCAGTGGTGCCAGTGCACTCTCTTGACTCACTGCACTGCATCCCCAGTGGTGCCAGTGCACTCACTGGATTCACTGCACTGCATCCCTAGTGGTGCTAGTGCACTCTCTGGACTCACTGCAGTGCATCCCCAGTGGTGCCAGTGCACTCTCTGGACTCACTGCACTGCATCCCCAGTGCTGCCAGTGCACTCTCTGGACTCACTGCACTGCATCCCCAGTGGTGCCAGTGCACTCTCTGGACTCACTGCACTGCATCCCCAGTGGTGCCAGTGCACTCTCTGGACTCACTGCAGTGCATCCCCAGTGCTGCCAGTGCACTCTCTGGACTCACTGCACTGCATCCCCAGTGGTACCAGTGCACTCTGTGGACTCACTGCAGTGCATCCCCAGTGGTGCCAGTGCACTCTCTGGACTCACTGCACTGCATCCCCAGTGGTGCCAATGCACTCTCTGGACTCACTGCACTGCATCCCCAGTGGTGCCAGTGCACTCTCTGGACTCACTGCACTGCATCCCAAGTGGTGCCAGTGCACTCTCTGGACTCACTGCACTGCATCCCCAGTGGTGCCAGTGCACTCTCTCGAGTCACTGCACTACATCCCCAGTGGTGCCAGTGCACTCACTGGACTCACTGTACTGCATCATCAGTGGTGCCAGTGCACTCTCTGCACTCACTGCAGTGCATCCCCAGTGGTGCCAGTGCACTCTCTGGACTCACTGCACTGCATCCCCAGTGGTGCCAGTGCACTCACTGGACTCACTATACTGCATCACCAGTGGTGCCAGTGCACTCTCTGGACTCACTGCAGTGCATCCCCAGTGTTGCCAGTGCATTCACTGGACTCACTGTACTGCATCTCCAGTGGTGCCAGTGCACTCACTGGACTCACTGCAGTGCATTCCCTCTGGTGCCAGTGCACTCTCTGGACTCACTGCAGTGCATCCCCAGTGGTGCCAGTGCACTCTCTGGACTCACTGCACTGCATCCCCAGTGGTGCCAGTGCACTCTCTGGACTCACTGCAGTGCATCACCTGTGGTGCCAGTGCACTCTCTGGACTCACTGAAGTGCATCCCCAGTGGTGCCAGTGCAATCTCTGGACTCACTGCACTGCATTCCCAGTCGTGCCAGTGCACACTCTGGACTCACTGCACTGCATCCCCAGTGGTGCCAGTGCACTCTCTGGACTCACTGCACTGCAACCCCAGTGTTGCCAGTGCACTCTCTGGACTCACTGCACTGCATCCCCAGTGGTGCAAGTGCACTCTCTGGACTCACTTCAGTGCATCCCCAGTGGTGCCAGAGCACTCTCTGGACTCACTGCACTGCATCCCCAGTGGTGCCAGTGCACTCTCTGGACTCACTGCACTGCATCCCCAGTGGTGCCACTGCACTCTCTGGACTCACTGCACTGCATGTCCAGTGGGGCCAGTGCACTCTCTGCACTCACTGCACTGCATCCCCAGTGGTGCCACTGCACTCTCTGGACTCACTGCAGTGCATTCCCTCTGGTGCCAGTGCACTCTCTGGACTCACTGCACTGCATCCCCAGTGCTGCCAGTGCACTCTCTGGACTCACTGCAGTGCATCCCCAGTGGTGCCAGTGCACTCTCTGGACTCACTGCAGTGCATCACCAGTGGTGCCAGTGCACTCTCTGGACTCACTGAAGTGCATCCCCAGTGGTGCCAGTACACTCTCTGGACTCACTGCAGTGCATCACCAGTGGTGACAGTGCACTCTCTGGACTCACTGAAGTGCATCCCCAGTGGTGCCAGTGCACTCTCTGGACTCACTGAAGGGCATTCTCAGTGGTGCCAGTGAACTCTCTGGACTCACTGCAGTGCATCCAAAGTGGTGCCAGTACACTCACTGGACTGACTGCACTGCATCCCCAGTGGTGCCAGTGCACTCTCTGGACTCACCACACTGCATCCCCAGTGGTGCCAGTGCACTCTCTGGAGTAACTGCAGTGCATCACCAGTGGTGCCAGTGCACTCTCTGGACTCACTGAAGGGCATTCTCAGTGGTGCCAGTGCACTCTCTGGACACACTGCACTGCATCCCCAGTGGTGCCAGAGCACTCTCTGGACTCACTGCAGTGCATCCCCAGTGGTGCCAGTGCACTCTCTGGACTCACTGCACTGCATCCCCAGTGGTGCCTGTGCACTCTCTGGACTCCCGGCACCGCATCTCCAGTGGTGCCAGTGCACTCTCTGGGCTCACTGCAGTGCATCCCCAGTGGTGCCAGTGCACTCTCTTGACTCACTGCACTGCATCCCCAGTGGTGCCAGTGCACTCACTGGATTCACTGCACTGCATCCCCAGTGGTGCCAGTGCACTCTCTGGACTCACTGCAGTGCATCCCCAGTGGTACCAGTGCACTCTCTGGACTCACTGAAGTGCATTCTCAGTCGTGCCAGTGCACTCTGTGGACTCACTGCAGTGCATCCCCAGTGGTGCCAGTGCGCTCTCTGGACTCACTGCAGTGCATCTCCAGTGGTGCCAGTGCACTCTCTGGACTCACTGCACTGCATCCCCAGTGCTGCCAGTGCACTCTCTGGACTCACTGCACTGCATCCCCAGTGGTGCCAGTGCACTCTCTGGACTCACTGCACTGCATCCCCAGTGGTGCCAGTGCACTCTCTGGACTCACTGCAGTGCATCCCCAGTGGTGCCAGTGCACTCTCTGGACTCACTGCACTGCATCCCCAGTGGTACCAGTGCACTCTGTGGACTCACTGCAGTGCATCCCCAGTGGTGCCAGTGCACTCTCTGGACTCACTGCACTGCATCCCCAGTGGTGCCAATGCACTCTCTGGACTCACTGCACTGCATCCCCAGTGGTGCCAGTGCACTCTCTGGACTCACTGAAGTGCATCCCCAGTGGTGCCAGTGCACTCTCTGGAGTCACTGCGCTGCATCCCCACTGGTGCTAGTGCACTCTGTGGACTCACTGTAGTGCATCCCCAGTGGTGCCAGTGCACTCTCTGGACTCCCGGCACCGCATCCCCAGTGGTGCCAGTGCACTCTCTGGGCTCACTGCAGTGCATCCCCAGTGGTGCCAGTGCACTCTCTTGACTCACTGCACTGCATCCCCAGTGGTGCCAGTGTACTCACTAGATTCACTGCACTGCATCCCCAGTGGTGCTAGTGCACTCTCTGGACTCACTGCAGTGCATCCCCAGTGGTGCCAGTGCACTCTCTGGACTCACTGAAGTGCATTCTCAGTGGTGCCAGTGCACTCTGTGGACTCACTGCAGTGCATCCCCAGTGGTGCCAGTGCACTCTGTGGACTCACTGCAGTGCATCCCCAGTGGTGCCAGTGCGCTCTCTGGACTCACTGCAGTGCATCCCCAGTGGTGCCAGTGCACTCTCTGGACTCACTGCACTGCATCCCCAGTGCTGCCAGTGCACTCTCTGGACTCACTGCAGTGCATCCCCAGTGGTGCCAGTGCACTCTCTGGACTCACTGCACTGCATCCCCAGTGGTGCCAGTGCACTCTCTGGACTCACTGCAGTGCATCCCCAGTGGTGCCAGTGCACTCTCTGGACTCACTGCACTGCATCCCCAGTGGTACCAGTGCACTCTGTGGACTCACTGCACTGCATCCCCAGTGGTGCCAGTGCACTCTCTGGACTCACTGCACTGCATCCCCAGTGGTGCCAATGCACTCTCTGGACTCACTGAAGTGCATCCCCAGTGGTGCCAGTGCACTCTCTGGACTCACTGCACTGCATCCCCAGTGGTGCCAGTGCACTCTCTGGACTCACTGCACTGCATCCCCAGTGCTGCCAGTGCACTCTCTGGACTCACTGCACTGCATCCCCAGTGGTGCCAGTGCACTCTCTGGACTCACTGCACTGCATCCCCAGTGGTGCCAGTGCACTCTCTGGACTCACTGCACTGCATCCCCAGTGGTACCAGTGCACTCTGCGGACTCACTGCAGTGCATCCCCAGTGGTGCCAGTGCACTCTCTGGACTCACTGCACTGCATCCCCAGTGGTGCCAATGCACTCTCTGGACTCACTGCACTGCATCCCCAGTGGTGCCAGTGCACTCTCTGGACTCACTGAAGTGCATCCCCACTGGTGCCAGTGCACTCTCTGGAGTCACTGCACTGCATCCCCAGTGGTGCTAGTGCACTCTCTGGACTCACTGCAGTGCATCCCCAGTGGTGCCAGTGCACTCTCTGGACTCACTGAAGGGCATTCTCAGTGGTGCCAGTGCACTCTCTGGACTCAATGCAGTGCATCCCCAGTGGTGCCGGTACACTCACTGGACTTACTGCACTGCATCCCCAGTGGTGCCAGTGCACTCTCTGGACTCACCGCACCGCATCCCCAGTGGTGCCAGTGCACTCTCTGGAGTAACTGCAGTGCATCACCAGTGGTGCCAGTGCACTCTCTGGACTCACTGCACTGCATCCCCAGTGGTGCCAGTGCACTCTCTGGACTCACTGCACTGCATCCCCAGTGGTGCCAGAGCACTCTCTGGACTCACTGCAGTGCATCCCCAGTGGTGCCAGTGCACTCTCTGGACTCACTGCACTGCATCCCCAGTGGTGCCAGTGCACTCTCTGGACTCACTGCACTGCATCCCCACTGGTGCCAGTGCACTCTCTGGACTCCCGGCACCGCATCCCCAGTGGTGCCAGTGCACTCTCTGGGCTCACTGCAGTGCATCCCCAGTGGTGCCAGTGCACTCTCTTGACTCACTGCACTGCATCCCCAGTGGTGCCAGTGCACTCACTGGATTCACTGCACTGCATCCCCAGTGGTGCTAGTGCACTCTCTGGACTCACTGCAGTGCATCCCCTGTGGTACCAGTGCACTCTCTGGACTCACTGAAGTGCATTCTCAGTGGTGCCAGTGCACTCTGTGGACTCACTGCAGTGCATCCCCAGTGGTGCCAGTGCGCTCTCTGGACTCACTGCAGTGCATCCCCAGTGGTGCCAGTGCACTCTCTGGACTCACTGCACTGCTTCCCCAGTCTGCCAGTGCACTCTCTGGACTCACTGCACTGCATCCCCAGTGGTGCCAGTGCACTCTCTGGACTCACTGCACTGCATCCCCAGTGCTGCCAGTGCACTCTCTGGACTCACTGCAGTGCATCCCCAGTGGTGCCAGTGCACTCTCTGGACTCACTGCACTGCATCCCCAGTGGTACCAGTGCACTCTCTGGACTCACTGCAGTGCATCCCCAGTGGTGCCAGTGCACTCTCTGGACTCACTGCACTGCATCCCCAGTGGTGCCAATGCACTCTCTGGACTCACTGCACTGCATCCCCAGTGGTGCCAGTGCACTCTCTGGACTCACTGAAGTGCATCCCCAGTGGTGCCAGTGCACTCTCTGGAGTCACTGCACTGCATCCCCAGTGGCGCTAGTGCACTCTGTGGACTCACTGCAGTGCATCCCCACTGGTGCCAGTGCACTCTCTGGACTCACTGAAGGGCATTCTCAGTGGTGCCAGTGCACTCTCTGGACTCACTGCAGTGCATCCCCAGTGGTGTCAGTACACTCACTGGACTGACTGCACTGCATCCCCAGTGGTGCCAGTGCACTCTCTGGACTCACCGCACCGCATCCCCAGTGGTGCCAGTGCACTCTCTGGAGTAACTGCAGTGCATCACCAGTGGTGCCAGTGCACTCTCTGGACTCACTGCAGTGCATCCCCAGTGGTGCCAGTGCACTCTCTGGACTCACCGCACCGCATCCCCAGTGGTGCCAGTGCACTCTCTGGACTCACTGCACTGCATCCCCAGTGGTACCAGTGCACTCTGTGGACTCACTGCAGTGCATCCCCAGTGGTGCCAGTGCACTCTCTGGACTCACTGCACTGCATCACCAGTGGTGCCAATGCACTCTCTGGACTCACTGCACTGCATCCCCAGTGGTGCCAGTGCACTCACTGGACTCACTGTACTGCATCATCAGTGGTGCCAGTGCACTCTCTGTACTCACTGCACTGCATCCCCACTGGTGCCAGTGCACTCTCTGGACTCACTGCACTGCATCCCCAGTGGTGCCAGTGCACTCACTGGACTCACTATACTGCATCACCAGTGGTGCCAGTGCACTCTCTGGACTCACTGCACTGCATCCCCAGTGTTGCCAGTGCATTCACTGGACTCACTGTACTGCATCTCCAGTGGTGCCAGTGCACTCTCTGGGCTCACTGCAGTGCATCCCCAGTGGTGCCAGTGCACTCTCTGGACTCACTGCAGTGCATCCCCACTGGTGCCAGTGCACTCACTGGATTCACTGCACTACATTCCCAGGGGTGCTAGTGCACTCTCTGGACTCACTGCAGTGCATCCCCAGTGGTGCCAGTGCACTCTTTGGACTCACTGAAGTGCATTCTCAGTGGTGTCAGTACACTCTCTGGACTCACTGCACTGCATCCCCAGTGGTGCTAGTGCACTCTGTGGACTCACTGCAGTGCATCCCCAGTGGTGCCAGTGCACTCTCTGGACTCACTGAAGGGCATTCTCAGTGGTGCCAGTGCACTCTCTGGACTCACTGCAGTGCATCACCAGTGGTGTCAGTGCACTCTCTGGACTCACCGCACCGCATCCCCAGTGGTGCCAGTGCACTCTCTGGAGTAACTGCAGTGCATCCCCAGTGGTGCCAGTGCACTCTCTGGACTCACTGCACTGCATCCCCAGTGGTGCCAGTGCACTCTCTGGACTCACTGCACTGCATCCCCAGTGGTGCCAGAGCACTCTCTGGACTCACTGCACTGCATCCCCAGTGCTGCCTGTGCACTCTCTGGACTCACTGCACTGCATCCCCAGTGGTGCCACTGCACTCTCTGGACTCACTGCACTGCATCCCCAGTGGTGCCAGTGCACTCCCTGCACTCACTGCACTGCATCCCCAGTGGTGCCTGTGCACTCACTGGACTCACTGCAGTGCATTCCCTCTGGTGCCAGTGCACTCTCTGGACTCACTGCACTGCATCCCCAGTGGTGCCAGTGCACTCTCTGGACTCACTGCAGTGCATCCCCAGTGGTGCCAGTGCACTCTCTGGACTCACTGCACTGCATCCCCAGTGGTGCCAGTGCACTTTCTGGACTCACTGAAGTGCATCCCCCGTGGTGCCAGTCCGATCTCTGGACTCAATGCACTGCATTCCCAGTAGTGCCAGTGCACACTCTGGACTCACTGCACTGCATCCCCAGTGGTGCCAGTGCACTCTCTGGACTCACTGCAGTGCATCCCCAGTGGTGCCAGTGCACTCTCTGGACTCACTGCACTGCATCCCCAGTGGTGCTAGTGGACTCTGTGGACTCACTGCACTGCATCCCCAGTGGTGCCAGAGCACTCTCTGGACTCACTGCACTGCATCCCCAGTGGAGCCAGTGCACTCTCTGGACTCACTGCACTGCATCCCCAGTGGTGCCAGTGCACTCACTGGACTCACTGCAGTGCATCCCCAGTGGAGCCCGTGCACTCTCTGGACTCACTGAAGTGCATCCCCAGTGGTGCCAGTGCACTCTCTGGACTCACTGCAGTGCATCCCCAGTGGTGCCAGTGCACTCTGTGGACTCACTGCAGTGCATCCCCAGTGGTGCCAGTGCACTCTCTGGACTCACTGCACTGCATTCCCAGTGGTGCCAGTGCACTCTCTGGACTCACTGCAGTGCATCCCCAGTGGTGCCAGTACACTCACTGGACTGACTGCACTGCATCCCCAGTGGTGCTAGTGCACTCTCTGGACTCACTGCACTGCATCGCCAGTGGTGCCAGAGCACTCTCTGGACTCACTGCACTGCATCCCCAGTGGTGCCAGTGCACTCTCTGGACTCACTGTACTGCATCCCCAGTGGTGCCAGTGCACTCTGTGGACTCACTGCTGTTCATCCCCTTTGGTGCCAGTGCACTCTCTGGACTCACTGCAGTGCATCCCAAGTGGTGCCAATGCACTCTCTGGACTCACTGCAGTGCATCCCCAGTGGTGCCAGTGCACTCTCTGGACTCACTGCACTGCATCCCCAGTGGTGCCAGTGCACTCTCTGGACTCACTGCACTGCATCCCCAGTGGTGCCAGTGCACTCTCTGGACTCACTGCACTGCATCTCCAATGGTGCCAGTGCACACTCTGGACTCACTGCACTGCATCCCCAGTGGTGCCAGTGCACTCTCTGGACTCACTGCAGTGCATCCCCAGTGTTGCCAGTGCACTCTCTGGACTCACTGCACTGCATCCCCAGTGGTGCTAGTGCACTCTGTGGACTCACTGCACTGCATCCCCAGTGGTGCCAGTACACTCACTGGACTCACTGCACTGCATCCCCAGTGGTGCCAGTGCAGTCTCTGCACTCACTGAAGTGCATCCCCAGTGGTGCCAGTGAACTCTCTGGACTCACTGCAGTGCATCCCCAGTGGTGCCAGTGCACTCTCTGGACTCACTGCACTGCATCCCCAGTGGTGCCAGTGCACTCTCTGGACTCACTGCACTGCATCCCCAGTGGTGCCAGTGCACTCTCTGGACTCACTGCACTGCATCTCCAATGGTGCCAGTGCACTCTCTAGACTCACTGCACTGCATCCCCAGTGGTGCCAGTGCACTCTGTGGACTCACTGAAGTGCATCCCCATTGGTGCCAGTGCACTCTCTGGACTCACTGCACTGCATCCCCAGTGGTGCCAGTGCACTCTCTGGACTCACTGCACTGCATCCCCAGTGGTGCAAGTGCACTCTCTGGACTCACTGCAGTGCATCCCAAGTGGTGCCAATGCAGTCTCTGGACTCACTGCAGTGCATCCCCAGTGGTGCCAGTACACTCACTGGACTCACTGCACTGCATCCCCAGTGGTGCCAGTGCAGTCTCTGCACTCACTGAAGTGCATCTCCAGTGGTGCCAGTGAACTCTCTGGACTCACTGCAGTGCATCCCCAGTGGTGCCAGTGCACTCTCTGGACTCACTGCACTGCATCCCCAGTGGTGCCAGTGCACTCTCTGGACTCACTGCACTGCATCCCCAGTGGTGCCAGTGCACTCTCTGGACTCACTGCACTGCATCTCCAATGGTGCCAGAGCACTCTCTGGACTCACTGCTGTGCATCCCCAGTGGTGCCAATGCACTCTCTGGACTCACTGCTGTGCATCCCCAGTGGTGCCAGTGCACTCTCTGGACTCACTGTACTGCATCCCCAGTGGTGCCAGTGCACTCTCTGGACTCACTGCACTGCATCCCCAGTGGTGCCAGTGCACTCTCTGGACTCACTGCTGTGCATCCCCAGTGGTGTCAGTGCACTCTTTGGACTCACTGCACTGCATCCCCAGTGGTGCAAGTGCACTCTCTGGACTCACTGCAGTGCATCCCAAGTGGTGCCAATGCACTCTCTGGACTCACTGCAGTGCATCCCCAGTGGTGCCAGTACACTCACTGGACTCACTGCACTGCATCCCCAGTGGTGCCAGTGCAGTCTCTGCACTCACGGAAGTGCATCTCCAGTGGTGCCAGTGAACTCTCTGGACTCACTGCACTGCATCCCCAGTGGTGCCAGTGCACTCTCTGGACTCACTGCACTGCATCCCCAGTGGTGCCAGTGCACTCTCTGGACTCACTGCACTGCATCCCCAGTGGTGCCAGTGCACTCTCTGGACTCACTGCACTGCATCTCCAATGGTGCCAGTGCACTCTCTGGACTCACTGCACTGCATCCCCAGTGGTGCCAGTGCACTCTCTGGACTCACTGCACTGCATCCCCAGTGGTGCAAGTGCACTCTCTGGACTCACTGCAGTGCATCCCAAGTGGTGCCAGTGCACTCTCTGGACTCACTGCAGTGCATCCCCAGTGGTGCCAGTACACTCACTGGACTCACTGCACTGCATCCCCAGTGGTGCCAGTGCAGTCTCTGCACTCACTGAAGTGCATCTCCAGTGGTGCCAGTGAACTCTCTGGACTCACTGCAGTGCATCCCCAGTGGTGCCAGTGCACTCTCTGGACTCACTGCACTGCATCCCCAGTGGTGCCAGTGCACTCTCTGGACTCACTGCACTGCATCTCCAATGGTGCCAGTGCACTCTATGGACTCACTGTACTGCATCCCCAGTGGTGCCAATGCACTCTCTGGACTCACTGCTGTGCATCCCCAGTGGTGCCAGTGCACTCTCTGGACTCACTGTACTGCATCCCCAGTGGTGCCAGTGCACTCTCTGGACTCACTGCACTGCATCCCCATTGGTGCCAGTGCACTCTCTGGACTCACTGCACTGCATCCCCAGTGGTGCCAGTGCACTCTCTGGACTTGCTGCACTGCATCCCCAGTGGTGCCAGTGCACTCTCTGGACTCACTGTACTGCATCCCCAGTGTTGCCAGTGCACTCTCTGGACTCACTGCACTGCATCCCCAGTGGAGCCCGTGCACTCTCTGGACTCACTGCACTGCATCCCCAGTGGTGCCAGTGCACTCTCTGGACTCACTGCAGTGCATCCCCAGTGGTGCCAGTGCACTCTTTGGACTCACTGAAGTGCATTCTCAGTGGTGCAAGTGCACTCTCTGGACTCACTGCACTGCATCCCCAGTGGTGCCAGTGCGCTCTCTGGACTCACTGAAGTGCATCCCCAGTGGTGCCAGTACACTCACTGGACTCACTGAAGGGCATTCTCAGTGGTGCCAGTGCACTCTCTGGACTCACTGCAGTGCATCCCCAGTGGTGCCAGTGCACTCTCTGGACTCACCGCACCGCATCCCCAGTGGTGCCAGTGCAGTCTCTGGAGTAACTGCAGTGCATCACCAGTGGTGCCACTGCACTCTCTGGACTCACTGCACTGCATCCCCAGTGGTGCCAGAGCACTCTCTGGACTCACTGCACTGCATCCCCAGTGGTGCCAGAGCACTCTCTGGACTCACTGCACTGCATCCCCAGTGGAGCCAGTGCGATCTCTGGACTCACTGCACTGCATCCCCAGTGGTGCCAGTGCACTCTGTGGACTCACTGCAGTGCATCCCCAGTGGAGCCCGTGCACTCTGTGGACTCACTGCAGTGCATCCCCAGTGGTGCCAGTGCACTCTCTGGACTCACTGAAGGGCATCCCCAGTGGTGCCAGTACACTCACTGGACTGACTGCACTGCATCCACAGTGGTGCTAGTGCACTCTCTGGACTCACTGCACTGCATCTCCAGTGGTGCCAGTGCACTCTCTGGACTCACTGCAGTGCATCCCCAGTGGTGCCAGTGCACTCTCTGGACTCACTGCACTGCATCCCCAGTGGTGCCAGTGCACTCTGTGGACTCACTGCTGTGCATCCCCATTGGTGCCAGTGCACTCTCTGGACTCACTGCACTGCATCCCCAGTGGTGCCAGTGCACTCTGTGGACTCACTGCACTGCATCCCCAGTGGTGCAAGTGCACTCTCTGGACTCACTGCAGTGCATCCCAAGTGGTGCCAATGCACTCTCTGGACTCACTGCAGTGCATCCCCAGTGGCGCCAGTACACTCACTGGACTCACTGCACTGCATCCCCAGTGGTGCCAGTGAACTCTCTGGACTTGCTGCACCGCATCCCCAGTGGTGCCAGTGCACTCTCTGGACTCACTGCACTGCATCCCCAGTGGTACCAGTGCACTCTGTGGACTCACTGCAGTGCATCCCCAGTGGTGCCAGTGCACTCTCTGGACTCACTGCACTGCATCCCCAGTGGTGCCAATGCACTCTCTGGACTCACTGCACTGCATCCCCAGTGGTGCCAGTGCACTCACTGGACTCACTGTACTGCATCATCAGTGGTGCCAGTGCACTCTCTGTACTCACTGCACTGCATCCCCACTGGTGCCAGTGCACTCTCTGGACTCACTGCACTGCATCCCCAGTGGTGCCAGTGCACTCACTGGACTCACTATACTGCATCACCAGTGGTGCCAGTGCACTCTCTGGACTCACTGCACTGCATCCCCAGTGTTGCCAGTGCATTCACTGGACTCACTGTACTGCATCTCCAGTGGTGCCAGTGCACTCTCTGGGCTCACTGCAGTGCATCCCCAGTGGTGCCAGTGCACTCTCTGGACTCACTGCAGTGCATCCCCACTGGTGCCAGTGCACTCACTGGATTCACTGCACTACATTCCCAGGGGTGCTAGTGCACTCTCTGGACTCACTGCAGTGCATCCCCAGTGGTGCCAGTGCACTCTTTGGACTCACTGAAGTGCATTCTCAGTGGTGTCAGTACACTCTCTGGACTCACTGCACTGCATCCCCAGTGGTGCTAGTGCACTCTGTGGACTCACTGCAGTGCATCCCCAGTGGTGCCAGTGCACTCTCTGGACTCACTGAAGGGCATTCTCAGTGGTGCCAGTGCACTCTCTGGACTCACTGCAGTGCATCACCAGTGGTGCCAGTGCACTCTCTGGACTCACCGCACCGCATCCCCAGTGGTGCCAGTGCACTCTCTGGAGTAACTGCAGTGCATCCCCAGTGGTGCCAGTGCACTCTCTGGACTCACTGCACTGCATCCCCAGTGGTGCCAGTGCACTCTCTGGACTCACTGCACTGCATCCCCAGTGGTGCCAGAGCACTCTCTGGACTCACTGCACTGCATCCCCAGTGCTGCCTGTGCACTCTCTGTACTCACTGCACTGCATCCCCATTGGTGCCACTGCACTCTCTGGACTCACTGCACTGCATCCCCAGTGGTGCCAGTGCACTCCCTGCACTCACTGCACTGCATCCCCAGTGGTGCCTGTGCACTCACTGGACTCACTGCAGTGCATTCCCTCTGGTGCCAGTGCACTCTCTGGACTCACTGCACTGCATCCCCAGTGGTGCCAGTGCACTCTCTGGACTCACTGCAGTGCATCCCCAGTGGTGCCAGTGCACTCTCTGGACTCACTGCACTGCATCCCCAGTGGTGCCAGTGCACTTTCTGGACTCACTGAAGTGCATCCCCCGTGGTGCCAGTCTGATCTCTGGACTCACTGCACTGCATTCCCAGTAGTGCCAGTGCACACTCTGGACTCACTGCACTGCATCCCCAGTGGTGCCAGTGCACTCTCTGGACTCACTGCAGTGCATCCCCAGTGGTGCCAGTGCACTCTCTGGACTCACTGCACTGCATCCCCAGTGGTGCTAGTGGACTCTGTGGACTCACTGCACTGCATCCCCAGTGGTGCCAGAGCACTCTCTGGACTCACTGCACTGCATCCCCAGTGGAGCCAGTGCACTCTCTGGACTCACTGCACTGCATCCCCAGTGGTGCCAGTGCACTCACTGGACTCACTGCAGTGCATCCCCAGTGGAGCCCGTGCACTCTCTGGACTCACTGAAGTGCATCCCCAGTGGTGCCAGTGCACTCTCTGGACTCACTGCAGTGCATCCCCAGTGGTGCCAGTGCACTCTGTGGACTCACTGCAGTGCATCCCCAGTGGTGCCAGTGCACTCTCTGGACTCACTGAAGTGCATTCCCAGTGGTGCCAGTGCACTCTCTGGACTCACTGCAGTGCATCCCCAGTGGTGCCAGTACACTCACTGGACTGACTGCACTGCATCCCCAGTGGTGCTAGTGCACTCTCTGGACTCACTGCACTGCATCGCCAGTGGTGCCAGAGCACTCTCTGGACTCACTGCACTGCATCCCCAGTGGTGCCAGTGCACTCTCTGGACTCACTGTACTGCATCCCCAGTGGTGCCAGTGCACTCTGTGGACTCACTGCTGTTCATCCCCTTTGGTGCCAGTGCACTCTCTGGACTCACTGCAGTGCATCCCAAGTGGTGCCAATGCACTCTCTGGACTCACTGCAGTGCATCCCCAGTGGTGCCAGTGCACTCTCTGGACTCACTGCACTGCATCCCCAGTGGTGCCAGTGCACTCTCTGGACTCACTGCACTGCATCCCCAGTGGTGCCAGTGCACTCTCTGGACTCACTGCACTGCATCTCCAATGGTGCCAGTGCACACTCTGGACTCACTGCACTGCATCCCCAGTGGTGCCAGTGCACTCTCTGGACTCACTGCAGTGCATCCCCAGTGTTGCCAGTGCACTCTCTGGACTCACTGCACTGCATCCCCAGTGGTGCTAGTGCACTCTGTGGACTCACTGCACTGCATCCCCAGTGGTGCCAGTACACTCACTGGACTCACTGCACTGCATCCCCAGTGGTGCCAGTGCAGTCTCTGCACTCACTGAAGTGCATCCCCAGTGGTGCCAGTGAACTCTCTGGACTCACTGCAGTGCATCCCCAGTGGTGCCAGTGCACTCTCTAGACTCACTGCACTGCATCCCCAGTGGTGCCAGTGCACTCTCTGGACTCACTGCACTGCATCCCCAGTGGTGCCAGTGCACTCTCTGGACTCACTGCACTGCATCTCCAATGGTGCCAGTGCACTCTCTAGACTCACTGCACTGCATCCCCAGTGGTGCCAGTGCACTCTGTGGACTCACTGAAGTGCATCCCCATTGGTGCCAGTGCACTCTCTGGACTCACTGCACTGCATCCCCAGTGGTGCCAGTGCACTCTCTGGACTCACTGCACTGCATCCCCAGTGGTGCAAGTGCACTCTCTGGACTCACTGCAGTGCATCCCAAGTGGTGCCAATGCACTCTCTGGACTCACTGCAGTGCATCCCCAGTGGTGCCAGTACACTCACTGGACTCACTGCACTGCATCCCCAGTGGTGCCAGTGCAGTCTCTGCACTCACTGAAGTGCATCTCCAGTGGTGCCAGTGAACTCTCTGGACTCACTGCAGTGCATCCCCAGTGGTGCCAGTGCACTCTCTGGACTCACTGCACTGCATCCCCAGTGGTGCCAGTGCACTCTCTGGACTCACTGCACTGCATCCCCAGTGGTGCCAGTGCACTCTCTGGACTCACTGCACTGCATCTCCAATGGTGCCAGAGCACTCTCTGGACTCACTGCTGTGCATCCCCAGTGGTGCCAATGCACTCTCTGGACTCACTGCTGTGCATCCCCAGTGGTGCCAGTGCACTCTCTGGACTCACTGCACTGCATCCCCAGTGGTGCCAGTGCACTCTCTGGACTCACTGCACTGCATCCCCAGTGGTGCCAGTGCACTCTCTGGACTCACTGCTGTGCATCCCCAGTGGTGTCAGTGCACTCTCTGGACTCACTGCACTGCATCCCCAGTGGTGCAAGTGCACTCTCTGGACTCACTGCAGTGCATCCCAAGTGGTGCCAATGCACTCTCTGGACTCACTGCAGTGCATCCCCAGTGGTGCCAGTACACTCACTGGACTCACTGCACTGCATCCCCAGTGGTGCCAGTGCCGTCTCTGCACTCACGGAAGTGCATCTCCAGTGGTGCCAGTGAACTCTCTGGACTCACTGCACTGCATCCCCAGTGGTGCCAGTGCACTCTCTGGACTCACTGCACTGCATCCCCAGTGGTGCCAGTGCACTCTCTGGACTCACTGCACTGCATCCCCAGTGGTGCCAGTGCACTCTCTGGACTCACTGCACTGCATCTCCAATGGTGCCAGTGCACTCTCTGGACTCACTGCACTGCATCCCCAGTGGTGCCAGTGCACTCTCTGGACTCACTGCACTGCATCCCCAGTGGTGCAAGTGCACTCTCTGGACTCACTGCAGTGCATCCCAAGTGGTGCCAGTGCACTCTCTGGACTCACTGCAGTGCATCCCCAGTGGTGCCAGTACACTCACTGGACTCACTGCACTGCATCCCCAGTGGTGCCAGTGCAGTCTCTGCACTCACTGAAGTGCATCTCCAGTGGTGCCAGTGAACTCTCTGGACTCACTGCAGTGCATCCCCAGTGGTGCCAGTGCACTCTCTGGACTCACTGCACTGCATCCCCAGTGGTGCCAGTGCACTCTCTGGACTCACTGCACTGCATCTCCAATGGTGCCAGTACACTCACTGGACTCACTGCACTGCATCCCCAGTGGTGCCAGTGCACTCTCTGGACTCACTGTACTGCATCCCCAGTGGTGCCAGTGCACTCTCTGGACTCACTGCACTGCATCCCCAGTGGTGCCAGTGCACTCTGTGGACTCACTGCTGTGCATCCCCATTGGTGCCAGTGCACTCTCTGGACTCACTGCACTGCATCCCCAGTGGTGTCAGTGCACTCTCTGGACTCACTGCACTGCATCCCCAGTAGTGCCAGTGCAGTCTCTGCACTCACTGAAGTGCATCTCCAGTGGTGCCAGTGAACTCTCTGGACTCACTGCAGTGCATCCCCAGTGGTGCCAGTGCACTCTCTGGACTCACTGCACTGCATCCCCAGTGGTGCCAGTGCACTCTCTGGACTCACTGCACTGCATCCCCAGTGGTGCCAGTGCACTCTCTGGACTCACTGCACTGCATCTCCAATGGTGCCAGTGCACTCTCTGGACTCACTGCACTGCATCCCCAGTGGTGCCAATGCACTCTCTGGACTCACTGCTGTGCATCCCCAGTGGTGCCAGTGCACTCTCTGGACTCACTGCACTGCATCCCCATTGGTGCCAGTGCACTCTCTGGACTCACTGCACTGCATCCCCAGTGGTGCCAGTGCACTCTCTGGACTTGCTGCACTGCATCCCCAGTGGTGCCAGTGCACTCTCTGGACTCACTGTACTGCATCCCCAGTGTTGCCAGTGCACTCTCTGGACTCACTGCACTGCATCCCCAGTGGAGCCCGTGCACTCTCTGGACTCACTGCACTGCATCCCCAGTGGTGCCAGTGCACTCTCTGGACTCACTGTACTGCATCCCCAGTGTTGCCAGTGCACTCTCTGGACTCACTGCACTGCATCCCCAGTGGTGCCAGTGCACTCTCTGGACTTGCTGCACTGCATCCCCAGTGGTGCCAGTGCACTCTCTGGACTCACTGTACTGCATCCCCAGTGGTGCCAGTGCACTCTCTGGACTCACTGCACTGCATCCCCAGTGGAGCCCGTGCACTCTCTGGACTCACTGCACTGCATCCCCAGTGGTGCCAGTGCACTCTCTGGACTTGCTGCACTGCATCCCCAGTGGTGCCAGTGCACTCTCTGGACTCACTGTACTGCATCCCCAGTGTTGCCAGTGCACTCTCTGGACTCACTGCACTGCATCCCCATTGGTGCCTGTGCACTCTCTGGACTCACTGCACTGCATCCCCAGTGGTGCCAGTGCACTCTCTGGACCTCCGGCACCGCATCTCCAATGGTGCCAGTGCACTCTATGGACTCACTGTACTGCATCCCCAGTGGTGCCAATGCACTCTCTGGACTCACTGCTGTGCATCCCCAGTGGTTCCAGTGCACTCTCTGGACTCACTGTACTGCATCCCCAGTGGTGCCAGTGCACTCTCTGGACTCACTGCACTGCATCCCCAGTGGTGCCAGTGCACTCTGTGGACTCACTGCTGTGCATCCCCATTGGTGCCAGTGCACTCTCTGGACTCACTGCACTGCATCCCCAGTGGTGTCAGTGCACTCTCTGGACTCACTGCACTGCATCCCCAGTGGTGCAAGTGCACTCTCTGGACTCACTGCAGTGCATCCCAAGTGGTGCCAATGCACTCTCTGGACTCACTGCAGTGCATCCCCAGTGGTGCCAGTACACTCACTGGACTCACTGCACTGCATCCCCAGTGGTGCCAGTGCACTCTCTGGACTCACTGTACTGCATCCCCAGTGGTGCCAGTGCACTCTCTGGACTCACTGCACTGCATCCCCAGTGGTGCCAGTGCACTCTCTGGACTCACTGCACTGCATCCCCAGTGGTGCCAGTGCACTCTCTGGACTCACTGCACTGCATCTCCAATGGTGCCAGTGCACTCTCTGGACTCACTGCACTGCATCCCCAGTGGTGCCAATGCACTCTCTGGACTCACTGCTGTGCATCCCCAGTGGTGCCAGTGCACTCTCTGGACTCACTGCACTGCATCCCCATTGGTGCCAGTGCACTCTCTGGACTCACTGCACTGCATCCCCAGTGGTGCCAGTGCACTCTCTGGACTTGCTGCACTGCATCCCCAGTGGTGCCAGTGCACTCTCTGGACTCACTGTACTGCATCCCCAGTGTTGCCAGTGCACTCTCTGGACTCACTGCACTGCATCCCCAGTGGAGCCCGTGCACTCTCTGGACTCACTGCACTGCATCCCCAGTGGTGCCAGTGCACTCTCTGGACTCACTGTACTGCATCCCCAGTGTTGCCAGTGCACTCTCTGGACTCACTGCACTGCATCCCCAGTGGTGCCAGTGCACTCTCTGGACTTGCTGCACTGCATCCCCAGTGGTGCCAGTGCACTCTCTGGACTCACTGTACTGCATCCCCAGTGGTGCCAGTGCACTCTCTGGACTCACTGCACTGCATCCCCAGTGGAGCCCGTGCACTCTCTGGACTCACTGCACTGCATCCCCAGTGGTGCCAGTGCACTCTCTGGACTTGCTGCACTGCATCCCCAGTGGTGCCAGTGCACTCTCTGGACTCACTGTACTGCATCCCCAGTGTTGCCAGTGCACTCTCTGGACTCACTGCACTGCATCCCCATTGGTGCCTGTGCACTCTCTGGACTCACTGCACTGCATCCCCAGTGGTGCCAGTGCACTCTCTGGACCTCCGGCACCGCATCTCCAATGGTGCCAGTGCACTCTATGGACTCACTGTACTGCATCCCCAGTGGTGCCAATGCACTCTCTGGACTCACTGCTGTGCATCCCCAGTGGTTCCAGTGCACTCTCTGGACTCACTGTACTGCATCCCCAGTGGTGCCAGTGCACTCTCTGGACTCACTGCACTGCATCCCCAGTGGTGCCAGTGCACTCTGTGGACTCACTGCTGTGCATCCCCATTGGTGCCAGTGCACTCTCTGGACTCACTGCACTGCATCCCCAGTGGTGTCAGTGCACTCTCTGGACTCACTGCACTGCATCCCCAGTGGTGCAAGTGCACTCTCTGGACTCACTGCAGTGCATCCCAAGTGGTGCCAATGCACTCTCTGGACTCACTGCAGTGCATCCCCAGTGGTGCCAGTACACTCACTGGACTCACTGCACTGCATCCCCAGTGGTGCCAGTGCACTCTCTGGACTCACTGTACTGCATCCCCAGTGGTGCCAGTGCACTCTCTGGACTCACTGCACTGCATCCCCAGTGGTGCCAGTGCACTCTCTGGACTCACTGCACTGCATCCCCAGTGGTGCCAGTGCACTCTCTGGACTCACTGCACTGCATCTCCAATGGTGCCAGTGCACTCTCTGGACTCACTGCACTGCATCCCCAGTGGTGCCAATGCACTCTCTGGACTCACTGCTGTGCATCCCCAGTGGTGCCAGTGCACTCTCTGGACTCACTGCACTGCATCCCCATTGGTGCCAGTGCACTCTCTGGACTCACTGCACTGCATCCCCAGTGGTGCCAGTGCACTCTCTGGACTTGCTGCACTGCATCCCCAGTGGTGCCAGTGCACTCTCTGGACTCACTGTACTGCATCCCCAGTGTTGCCAGTGCACTCTCTGGACTCACTGCACTGCATCCCCAGTGGAGCCCGTGCACTCTCTGGACTCACTGCACTGCATCCCCAGTGGTGCCAGTGCACTCTCTGGACTCACTGTACTGCATCCCCAGTGTTGCCAGTGCACTCTCTGGACTCACTGCACTGCATCCCCAGTGGTGCCAGTGCACTCTCTGGACTTGCTGCACTGCATCCCCAGTGGTGCCAGTGCACTCTCTGGACTCACTGTACTGCATCCCCAGTGGTGCCAGTGCACTCTCTGGACTCACTGCACTGCATCCCCAGTGGAGCCCGTGCACTCTCTGGACTCACTGCACTGCATCCCCAGTGGTGCCAGTGCACTCTCTGGACTTGCTGCACTGCATCCCCAGTGGTGCCAGTGCACTCTCTGGACTCACTGTACTGCATCCCCAGTGTTGCCAGTGCACTCTCTGGACTCACTGCACTGCATCCCCATTGGTGCCTGTGCACTCTCTGGACTCACTGCACTGCATCCCCAGTGGTGCCAGTGCACTCTCTGGACCTCCGGCACCGCATCTCCAATGGTGCCAGTGCACTCTATGGACTCACTGTACTGCATCCCCAGTGGTGCCAATGCACTCTCTGGACTCACTGCTGTGCATCCCCAGTGGTTCCAGTGCACTCTCTGGACTCACTGTACTGCATCCCCAGTGGTGCCAGTGCACTCTCTGGACTCACTGCACTGCATCCCCAGTGGTGCCAGTGCACTCTGTGGACACACTGCTGTGCATCCCCATTGGTGCCAGTGCACTCTCTGGACTCACTGCACTGCATCCCCAGTGGTGTCAGTGCACTCTCTGGACTCACTGCACTGCATCCCCAGTGGTGCAAGTGCACTCTCTGGACTCACTGCAGTGCATCCCAAGTGGTGCCAATGCACTCTCTGGACTCACTGCAGTGCATCCCCAGTGGTGCCAGTGCACTCTCTGGACTCACTGTACTGCATCCCCAGTGGTGCCAGTGCACTCTCTGGACTCACTGCACTGCATCCCCAGTGGTGCCAGTGCACTCTGTGGACTCACTGCTGTGCATCCCCATTGGTGCCAGTGCACTCTCTGGACTCACTGCAGTGCATCCCCAGTGGTGTCAGTGCACTCTCTGGACTGACTGCACTGCATCCCCAGTGGTGCCAGTGCAGTCTCTGCACTCACTGAAGTGCATCTCCAGTGGTGCCAGTGAACTCTCTGGACTCACTGCAGTGCATCCCCAGTGGTGCCAGTGCACTCTCTGGACTCACTGCACTGCATCCCCAGTGGTGCCAGTGCACTCTCTGGACTCACTGCACTGCATCTCCAATGGTGCCAGTGCACTCTCTGGACTCACTGCACTGCATCCCCAGTGGTGCCAATGCACTCTCTGGACTCACTGCTGTGCATCCCCAGTGGTGCCAGTGCACTCTCTGGACTCACTGTACTGCATCCCCAGTGGTGCCAGTGCACTCTCTGGACTCACTGCACTGCATCCCCATTGGTGCCAGTGCACTCTCTGGACTCACTGCACTGCATCCCCAGTGGTGCCAGTGCACTCTCTGGACTTGCTGCACTGCATCCCCAGTGGTGCCAGTGCACTCTCTGGACTCACTGCACTGTATCCCCAGTGGCGCCCGTGCACTCTCTGGACTCACTGCACTGCATCCCCAGTGGTGCCAGTGCACTCTCTGGACTTGCTGCACTGCATCCCCAGTGGTGCCAGTGCACTCTCTGCACTCACTGTACTGCATCCCCAGTGTTGCCAGTGCACTCTCTGGACTCACTGCACTGCATCCCCAGTGGTGCCAGTGCACTCTCTGGACTCACTGTACTGCATCCCCAGTGGTGCCAGTGCACTCTCTGGACTCACTGCACTGCATCCCCATTGGTGCCAGTGCACTCTCTGGACTCACTGCACTGCATCCCCAGTGGTGCCAGTGCACTCTCTGGACTTGCTGCACTGCATCCCCAGTGGTGCCAGTGCACTCTCTGGACTCACTGTACTGCATCCCCAGTGTTGCCAGTGCACTCTCTGGACTCACTGCACTGCATCCCCATTGGTGCCAGTGCACTCTCTGGACTCACTGCACTGCATCCCCAGTGGTGCCAGTGAACTCTCTGGACTTGCTGCACTGCATCCCCAGTGGTGCCAGTGCACTCTCTGGACTCACTGATGTGCATCCCCATTGGTGCCTGTGCACTCTCTGGAGTAACTGCAGTGCATCCCCAGCGGTGCCAAAGCACTCTCTGGACTCCCGGCACCGCATCCCCAGTGGTGCCAGTGCACTCTCTGGGCTCACTGCACTGCATCCCCAGTGGTGCCAGTGCACTCTCTGGACTCACTGCACTGCATCCCCAGTGGTGCCAGTGCACTCTCTGGACCTCCGGCACCGCATCTCCAATGGTGCCAGTGCACTCTATGGACTCACTGTACTGCATCCCCAGTGGTGCCAATGCACTCTCTGGACTCACTGCTGTGCATCCCCAGTGGTGCCAGTGCACTCTCTGGACTCACTGTACTGCATCCCCAGTGGTGCCAGTGCACTCTCTGGACTCACTGCACTGCATCCCCAGTGGTGCCAGTGCACTCTGTGGACTCACTGCTGTGCATCCCCATTGGTGCCAGTGCACTCTCTGGACTCACTGCACTGCATCCCCAGTGGTGTCAGTGCACTCTCTGGACTCACTGCACTGCATCCCCAGTGGTGCAAGTGCACTCTCTGGACTCACTGCAGTGCATCCCCAGTGGTGCAAGTGCACTCTCTGGACTCACTGCAGTGCATCCCAAGTGGTGCCAATGCACTCTCTGGACTCACTGCAGTGCATCTCCAGTGGTGCCAGTGAACTCTCTGGACTCACTGCAGTGCATCCCCAGTGGTGCCAGTGCACTCTCTGGACTCACTGCACTGCATCCCCAGTGGTGCCAGTGCACTCTCTGGACTCACTGCACTGCATCCCCAGTGGTGCCAGTGCACTCTCTGGACTCACTGCACTGCATCTCCAATGGTGCCAGTGCACTCTCTGGACTCACTGCACTGCATCCCCAGTGGTGCCAATGCACTCTCTGGACTCACTGCTGTGCATCCCCAGTGGTGCCAGTGCACTCTCTGGACTCACTGTACTGCATCCCCAGTGGTGCCAGTGCACTCTCTGGACTCACTGCACTGCATCCCCATTGGTGCCAGTGCACTCTCTGGACTCACTGCACTGCATCCCCAGTGGTGCCAGTGCACTCTCTGGACTTGCTGCACTGCATCCCCAGTGGTGCCAGTGCACTCTCTGGACTCACTGTACTGCATCCCCAGTGTTGCCTGTGCACTCTCTGGACTCACTGCACTGCATCCCCAGTGGAGCCCGTGCACTCTCTGGACTCACTGCACTGCATCCCCAGTGGTGCCAGTGCACTCTCTGGACTCACTGCAGTGCATCCCCAGTGGTGCCAGTGCACTCTTTGGACTCACTGAAGTGCATTCTCAGTGGTGCAAGTGCACTCTCTGGACTCACTGCACTGCATCCCCAGAGGTGCCAGTGCGCTCTCTGGACTCACAGAAGTGCATCCCCAGTGGTGCCAGTACACTCTCTGGACTCACTGAAGGGCATTCTCAGTGGTGCCAGTGCACTCTCTGGACTCACTGCAGTGCATCCCCAGTGGTGCCAGTGCACTCTCAGGACTCACCGCACCGCATCCCCAGTGGTGCCAGTGCACTCTCTGGAGTAACTGCAGTGCATCACCAGTGGTGCCACTGCACTCTCTGGACTCACTGCACTGCATCCCCAGTGGTGCCAGAGCATTCTCAGGACTCACTGCACTGCATCCCCAGTGGTGCCAGAGCACTCTCTGGACTCACTGCACTGCATCCCCAGTGGAGCCAGTGCGATCTCTGGACTCACTGCACTGCATCCCCAGTGGTGCCAGTGCACTCTGTGGACTCACTGCACTGCATCCCCAGTGGAGCCCGTGCACTCTGTGGACTCACTGCACTGCATCTCCAGTGGTGCCAGTGCACTCTCTGGACTCACTGTACTGCATCCCCAGTGGTGCCAGTGCACTCTCTGGACTCACTGCACTGCATCCCCAGTGGTGCCAGTGCACTCTGTGGACTCACTGCTGTGCATCCCCATTGGTGCCAGTGCACTCTCTGGACTCACTGCACTACATCCCCAGTGGTGCCAGTGCACTCTGTGGACTCACTGCACTGCATCCCCAGTGGTGCAAGTGCACTCTCTGGACTCACTGCAGTGCATCCCAAGTAGTGCCAATGCACTCTCTGGACTCACTGCAGTGCATCCCAGGTGGCGCCAGTACACTCACTGGACTCACTGCACTGCATCCCCAGTGGTGCCAGTGAACTCTCTGGACTTGCTGCACTGCATCCCCAGTGGTGCCAGTGCACTCTCTGGACTCACTGATGTGCATCCCCATTGGTGCCTGTGCACTCTCTGGAGTAACTGCAGTGCATCCCCAGCGGTGCCAAAGCACTCTCTGGACTCCCGGCACCGCATCCCCAGTGGTGCCAGTGCACTCTCTGGGCTCACTGCACTGCATCCCCAGTGGTGCCAGTGCACTCTCTGGACCTCCGGCACCGCATCCCCAGTGGAGCCAGTGCACTCTCTGGACTCGCGGCACTGCATCCCCAGTGGTTCCAGTGCACTCTCTAGTCACTGCACTACATCCCCAGTTTGCCAGTGCACTCTCTGGACTCACTGTACTGCATCATCAGTGGTGCCAGTGCACTCTCTGGACTCACCGCACCGCATCCCCAGTGGTGCCAGTGCACTCTCTGGAGTAACTGCAGTGCATCACCAGTGGTGCCACTGCACTCTCTGGACTCACTGCACTGCATCCCCAGTGGTGCCAGAGCACTCTCAGGACTCACTGCACTGCATCCCCAGTGGTGCCAGAGCACTCTCTGGACTCACTGCACTGCATCCCCAGTGGACCAGTGCACTCTGTGGACTCACTGCAGTGCATCCCCAGTGGAGCCCGTGCACTCTGTGGACTAACTGCAGTGCATCCCCAGTGGTGCCAGTGCACTCTCTGGACTCACTGAAGGGCATCCCCAGTGGTGCCAGTACACTCACTGGACTGACTGCACTGCATCCACAGTGGTGCTAGTGCACTCTCTGGACTCACTGCACTGCATCTCCAGTGGTGCCAGTGCACTCTCTGGACTCACTGCAGTGCATCCCCAGTGGTGCCAGTGCACTCTCTGGACTCACTGCACTGCATCCCCAGTGGTGCCAGTGCACTCTGTGGACTCACTGATGTGCATCCCCATTGGTGCCAGTGCACTCTCTGGACTCACTGCACTGCATCCCCAGTGGTGCCAGTGCACTCTGTGGACTCACTGCACTGCATCCCCAGTGGTGCAAGTGCACTCTCTGGACTCACTGCAGTGCATCCCAAGTGGTGCCAATGCACTCTCTGGACTCACTGCAGTGCATCCCAGGTGGCGCCAGTACACTCACTGGACTCACTGCACTGCATCCCCAGTGGTGCCAGTGAACTCTCTGGACTTGCTGCACTGCATCCCCAGTGGTGCCAGTGCACTCTCTGGACCTCCGGCACCGCATCCCCAGTGGAGCCAGTGCACTCTCTGGACTCACTGCAGTGCATCCCCCGTGGTGCAAGTGCACTCTCTGGACTCACTGGAGTGCATCACCTGTGGTGCCAGTGCACTCTCTGGACTCACTGCACTGCATCCCCAGTGCTGCCAGTGCACTCTCTGGACTCACTGAAGTGCATCCCCAGTGGTGCCAGTGCACTCTCTGGACTCACTGCAGGGCATCCCCAGTGGTGCCAGTGCGCTCTCTGGACTCACTGCAGGGCATCCCCAGTGGTGCCAGTGCGCTCTCTGGACTCACTGCAGTGCATCCCCAGTGGTGCCAGTGCACTCTCTTGACTCACTGCACTGCATCCCCAGTGGTGCCAGTGCACTCTCTGGACTCACTGCACTGCATCCCCAGTGGTGCCAGTGCACTCTCTGGACTCACTGCACTGCATCCCCAGTGGTGCCAGTGCACTCTCTGGACTCACTGCACTGCATCCCCAGTGGTGCCAGTGCACTCTCTGGGCTCACTGCAGGGCATCCCCAGTGGTGCCAGTGCACTCTCTGGACTCACTGCACTGCATCCCCAGTGGTGCCAGTGCTATCCCTGGACTCACTGTAGTGCATCCCCAGTGGTGCCAGTGCACTCTCTGGACTCACTGCAGGGCATCCCCAGTGGTGCCAGTGCACTCTCTGGACTCACTGCTGTGCATCCCCATTGGTGCCATTGCACTCTCTGGACTCACTTCACTGCATCGCCAGTGGTGCCAGTGCACTCCCTGGACTCACTGCACTGCTCCAGCCGCGGCAGCCGCTCCAGCCGCGGTAGCCCTCCAGCCGCGGCAGCCGCTCCAGCCGCGGTAGCCCTCCAGCCGTGGCAACCGCTCCACTCGGTAGCGGCTGGAGCGGCTGCCGCGGCTGGAGCGGCTGGAGCGGCTGCCGCGGCTGGAGCGGCTGCCGCGGTTGGAGCGGCTGCCGCGGCTGGAGAGGCTGGAGCGGATGCCGCGGCTGGAGCGGCTGGAGCGGCTGCCGCGGCTGGAGCGGCTGGCGCGGCTGGAGGAGCTACCGCGGCTGGAGCGGCTGCCGCGGCTGGAGGGCTACCGCGGCTGGAGCGGCTGCCGCGGCTGGAGCAGTGCAGTGAGTCCAGGGAGTGCACTGGCACCTTGGGGATGCAGTGCAGTGAGTAAAGAGAGTGCACTGGCACCATTGGGGATGCAGTGCAGTGAGTCCAGAGAGTGTACAGGCACCACTGGGGATGCAGTGCAGTGAGTCCAGAGAGTGCACTGGCACCACTGGGGATGCAATGCAGTGAGTCCAGAGAGTGCACTGGCACCACTGGACATGCAGTGCTGTGAGTCCAGAGAGTGCCCCGGCAACACTGGGAATGCACTACAGTGACTGCAGAGACTGCACTGGCACCACTGGGGATGCAGTGCCGTGAGTCCAGAGAATGCACTGGCACCACTGGGGATACGGTGCCGGGAGTCCAGAGAGTGCACTGACACCAGTGGGAATGCGGTGCAGTGAGTCCAGAGAGTGCAATGGCACCACTGCGGATGCACTGCAGTGAGTCCAGAGTGCACTAGCACCACTGGGGATGCAGAGCAGTGAGTCCAGAGAGTGCACTGGCACCACTGAGAATGCATTTCAGTGAGTCCAGAGAGTGCCGCTCCAGCCTCGGCATCCGCTCCAGCCGAGTCAACCCCGCGGTAGCCCCTCCAGCCGCGGCAGACGCTCCAGCCGCGGCATCCGCTCCAGCCGCTCCAGCCGCGGCAGCCGCTCCAGCCCCACCAGCCGCGCCAGCCTCTCCATCCGCGGCAGCCGCTCCAGCCGCGGCAGCCGCTCCAGCCGCTCCAGCCGCGGCAGCCGCTCCAGCCGCTACCGAGTGGAGCGGCTGCCACGGCTGGAGGGCTACCGCGGCTGGAGCGGCTGCCGCGGCTGTAGCAGTGCAGTGAGTCCAGGGAGTGCACTGGCACCACTGGGGATGCAGTGCAGTGAGTCCAGAGAGTGCACTGACACCACTGGGGATGCACTTCAGTCAGTCCACTGAGTGTATTGGCACCACTGGGGATGTACTGCAGTGAGTCCATAGAGTGCACTGGCTCCACTGAGAATGCACTTCAGTGAGTCCAGAGAGTGCACTGGCACCACTGGGGATGAAGTGCAGTGAGTCAAGAGAGTGCACTGGCAGGACTGGGGATGCAGTGCAGTGAGTCCAGAGAGTGCACTGGCACCACTGGGGATGCCCTGCAGTGAGTCCAGAGAGCGCACTGGCACCACTGGGGATGCAGTGCAGTGAGTCCAGAGAGTGCACTGGCACCACTGGGGATGCACTGCAGTGAGTCCAGAGAGTGCACTGGCACCAATGGGGATGCACAGCAGTGAGTCCACAGAGTGCACTGGCACCACTGGGGATGCACTGCAGTGAGTCCAGAGAGTGCACTGGCTCCACTGAGAATGCACTTCAGTGAGTCCAGAGAGTGCACTGGCACCACTGGGGATGCAGTGCAGTGAGTCAAGAGAGTGCACTGGCAGGACTGGGGATGCAGTGCAGTGAGTCCAGAGAGTGCACTGGCACCACTGGGGATGCACTGCAGTGAGTCCAGAGAGCGCACTGGCACCACTGGGGATGCCCTGCAGTGAGTCCAGAGAGTGCACTGGCACCACTGGGGATGCAGTGCAGTGAGTCCAGAGAGTGCACTGGCAGCACTTGGGATGCAGTGCAGTGAGTCCAGAGAGTGCACTGGCACCACAGGTGATGCACTCCAGTGAGTCCAGAGAGTGCACTGGCACCACTGAAAATGCACTTCAGTGTGTCCAGAGAGTGCACTGGCACCACTGGGGATGCACTGCAGTGAGTCCAGAGAGTGCACTAGCGCCACTGGGGATGCAGTGCAGTGAGTCCAGAGAGTGGCGCTCCAGCCTCGGTTTCCCCTCCAGCCGCGTCAACCGCTCCAGCCGCGGTAGCCCCTCTAGTCGCGGCAGCCGCTCCAGCCGCGGCAGCCGCTCCAGCCGCTCCAGCCGCGGTAACCGCTCCAAACGCGGCAGGAGCTCCAGCCGCGGCAGCCGCTCCAGCCGCTCTAGCCGCGGCAGCCGCTCCAGCCGCTACCGAGTGGAGGGGCTGCCACGGCTGGAGCGGTTGCCGCCGTTGGAGCGCCTGCCGCGTTTGGAGCGGCTGCCGCGGCTTCCGAGGCTGGTGCGGCTGCCGAGGCTGGAGGGCTACCGCGGCTGGAGCGACTGCCGCGGCTGGAGTAGTGCAGTGAGTCCAGAGAGTGCACTGGCACCACTGGGGATGCAGTGCAGTGAGTCCAGAGAGTGCACTGTCACCTTTATGGGATGCACTGCAGTGTCTGCAGAGAGTGCCCTGGCACCACTAGGGATGCAGTGCAGTGAGTCCAGTGAGTGTACTGGCACCACTGGGGATGCAGCGCAGTGAGTCCAGAGAGTGCACTGGCACCACTGAGAATGCACTTCAGTGTGTCCAGAGAGTGCACTGGCACCATTGGGGATGCACTTCAGTGTGTCCAGAGAGTGTACTGGCACCACAGGTGATGCACTGCAGTGAGTCCAGAGAGTGCACTGGCACCACTGTGGATGCAGTGCAGTGAGTCCAGAGAGAGCACTGGCAGCACAGGGGATGCAGTGCAGTGAGTCCAGAGAGTGCACTGGCACCACTAGGGATGCACTGCAGTGAGTCCAGAGAGTGCACTGGCACCACTGGGGATGCACTGCAGTGAGTCCAGAGAGTGCACTGGCACCACTGGGGATGCAGTGCAGTGAGTCCAGAGAGTGCATTAGCACCACTGGGGATGCATTGACGCGAGTCCAGAGAGTGCACTGGCACCACTGGGGATGCACTGCAGTCACTCCAGAGAGTGCACTGGCACCACTGGGGATGCGGTGGCGGGAGTCCAGAGAGTGCTTTGGCACCACTGGGGATGCAGTACAGTGAGTCCAGAGAGTGCACTGGAACCACTGGGGATGAGGTGGCGGGAGTCCAGAGAGTGCTTTGGCACCACAGGGGATGCAGTACAGTGAGTCCAGAGAGTGCACTGGCACAACTGGGGATGCAGCGCAGTGACTCTAGAGAGTGCACTGGCACCACAGGGGATGCGGTGCAGTGAGTCCAGAGAGTGCACTGGCACCACTCAGGGTGCAGTGCGGTGAGTCCAGAGAGTGCACTGGCACCACTGGGGATGCAGTACAGTGAGTCCAGAGAGTGCACTGGCACCACTGGGTATGCAGTGCAGTGAGTCCAGAGAGTGCACTGGCACCACTGGGGATGCACTGCAGTGAGTCCAGAGTGCACTAGCACCACTGGGGATGCACTGCAGTGAGTCCAGAGAGTGCACTGGCACCAGCGGGAATGCACTGCAGTGAGTCCAGAGAGTGCACTGGCACCACTGGGGATGCACTTCAGTGAGTCCAGAGAGTGCACTGGCACCACTGGGGATGCAGTGACGCGAGTCCAGAGAGTGCACTGGCACCACTGGGGATGCAGTGCAGTGAGTCCAGAGAGTGCACTGGCACCACTGGGGATGCACTGCAGTCACTCCAGAGAGCGCACTGGCACCACTGGGGATGCGCTGCAGTGAGTCCAGAGAGTGCACTGGCACAACTGGGGATGCAGCGCAGTGACTCTAGAGAGTGCAGTGGCACCACTGCGGATGCGGTGCAGTGAGTCCAGAGAGTGCACTGGCACCACAGGTGATGCAGTGCAGTGAGTCCAGAGAGTGCACTGGCACCACTGGGGATACAGTGCAGTGAGTCCAGAGAGTGCACTGGCACCAGAGGTGATGCACTCCAGTGAGTCCAGAGAGTGCACTTGCACCACTGGGGATGCAGTGCAGAGACGCCAGAGAGTGCACTGGCAGCATTGGGGTGCAGTGCAGTGAGTCCAGAGAGTGCACTGGCACCACTGGGGATGCACTGCAGTGAGTCCAGAGAGTGCACTGGCACCACTGGGGATGCACTGCAGTGAGTCCTGAGAGTACACTGGCTCCACCGGGGATGCCCTGCAGTGAGTCCAGAGAGTGCACTGGCGATGCAGTGCAGTGAGTCCAGAGAGTGCACTGGCACCACTGGGGATGAGCGCAGTGAGTCCAGAGAGTGCACTGGCCCCACTGGGGATGCACTACAGTGAGTCCAGAGAGTGCACTGTCACTACTGTGGATGCAGTGCAGTGAGTCCAGAGAGTGCACTGGCACCACTGAGAATGCACTTCAGTGAGTCCAGAGAGTGCAGAGGCACCACTGGGGATGCACTGCAGTGAGTCCAGAGATTGCACTGGCACCACTGGGGATGCAGTACAGTGAGTCCACACAGTGCACTAGCACCACTGGGGATGCAGTGCAGTGAGTCCAGAGAGTGCACTGGCACCACTGGGGATGCAGTGCAGTGAGTCCAGAGAGTGCACTGGCACCACTGGTGATGCACTGCTGTGAGTCCAGAGCGTGCTCTTGCACCACAGGGGATGCAGTGCAGTGACTCAAGAGAGTGCACTGGCAGCACAGGGGATGCAGTGCAGTGAGTCCAGAGAGTGCACTGGCACCACTGGGGATGCAGTGCAGTGAGTCCAGAGAGTGCAATGGCACCACTGCGGATGCACTGCAGTGAGTCCAGAGAGTGCACTGGCACCACTGGGGATGCACT
The DNA here is from genome assembly GCF_964211835.1 of Anser anser. Lineage (NCBI taxonomy): Eukaryota > Metazoa > Chordata > Aves > Anseriformes > Anatidae > Anser > Anser anser. The sequence goes on from NC_139722.1 coordinate 111,412,795, forward strand.
GCAGTGAGTCCAGAGAGTGCAATGGCACCACTGGGGATGCACTGCAGTGAGTCCAGAGAGTGTACTGGCACCACTGGGGATGCACTGAAGTGAGTCCAGAGAGTGCACTGGCACCACTGAGAATGCACTTCAGTGAGTCCAGAGAGTGCACTGGCACCACTGGGGATGCACTGCAGTGAGTCCACAGAGTGCACTAGCACTACAGGGGATGCAGTGCAGTGAGTCCAGAGAGTGCGCTGGAACCACTGGGGATGCAGTGCAGTGAGTCCAGAGAGTGCACTGGCACCACTGGGGATGCAGTGCAGTGACTCCAGAGAGTGCACTGGCACCACTGGGGATGCACTGCAGTGAGTCCAGTGAGTGCACTGGCACCACTGGGGATGCAGTGCAGTGAGTCCAGAGAGTGCACTGGCACCACTGGGGAAGCAGTGCAGTGAGTCCAGAGAGTGCAGTGGCACCACTGGGGATGCAGTGCAGTGAGTCCAGAGAGTGCACTGGCACCACTGGGGATGCACTGCAGTGAGTCCAGAGAGTGCACTGGCACCACTGGGGATGCAGTGCAGTGAGTCCAGAGAGTGCACTGGCACCACTGAGAATGCAGTGCTGTGACTCCAGAGAGTGCACAGTCACCACTGGGGATGCAGTGCAGTGAGTCCAGAGAGTGCACTGGCACCACTGGGGATGCACTGCAGTGAGTCCAGAGAGTGCACTGGCACCAGTGGGGATGCACTGCAGTCAGTCCAGTGAGTGCACTGGCACCACTGGGGAAGCAGTGCAGTGAGTCCAGAGAGTGCAGTGGCACCAATGGTGATGCAGTTTAGTGAGTCCAGAGAGTGCACTGGCACCACTGGGGATGCAGTGCAGTGAGTCCAGTGAGTGTACTGGCACCACTGGGGATGCACTGCAGTGAGTCCAGAGAGTGCACTGGCACCACTGAGAATGCACTTCAGTGAGTCCAGAGAGTGCACTGGCACCACTGGGGATGCACTGCAGTGAGTCCAGAGAGTGCAGTGGCACCACTGGGGATGCACTGCAGTGAGTCCAGAGAGTGCACTGGCACCACGGGGATGCAGTGCAGTGAGTCCAGAGAGTGCATTGGCACCACTGGGGATGCAGTGCAGTGAGTCCAGAGAGTGCACTGGCACCACTGGGGATGCAGTACAGTGAGTCCAGAGAGTGCACTGGCACCACTGGGGATGCACAGCAGTGAGTCCAGAGAGTGCATTGGCACCACTGGGGATGCAGTGCATTGAGTCCAGTGAGTGTACTGGCACCACTGGGGATGCAGTGCAGTGAGTCCAGAGAGTGCACTGGCACCACTGAGAATGCACTTCAATGAGTCCAGAGAGTACACTGGCACCACTGGGGATGCACTGCAGTGAGTCCAGAGAGTGCAGTGGCACCACTGGGGATGCACTGCAATGAGTCCAGAGAGTGCTTTGGTACCAGTGGGGATGCACTGCAGTTACTCCAGAGACTGCACTGGCACCACTGGGGATGCAGTGCAGTGAGTCCAGAGAGTGCACTGGCACCAGTGGGGATGCACTGCAGTGAGTCCAGAGAGTGCACTGGCACCCCTGGGGATGCACTGCAGTGAGTCCAGAGAGTGCACTGTCACCACTGGGGATGCAGTACAGTGAGTCCACAGAGTGCACTGGCACCACGGGGGATGCAGTGCAGTGAGTCCAGAGAGTGCACTGGCACCACTGGGGATGCAGTGCAGTGAATCCAGTGAGTGCACTGGCACCACTGGGGATGCAGTGCAGTGAGTCCAGAGAGTGCACTGGCACTACTGGGGATGCAGTGCAGTGAGTCCAGAGAGAGCACTGGCACCACTGGGGATGCACTGCAGTGAGTCCAGAGAGTGCACTGTCACTACTGGGGATGCAGTGCAGTGAGTCCAGAGAGTGCACTGGCCCCACTGGGGATGCAGTGCAGTGAGTCCTGAGAGTGCACTGGCACCACTGGGGATGCACTGCACTGAGTCCAGAGAGCGCACTGGCACCACTGGGGATGCAGTACAGTGAGTCCAGAGAGTGCACTGGCACCACTGGGGATGCAGTGCAGTGAGTCCAGAGAGTGCAGTGGCACCACTAGGGATGCAGTGCAGTGCGTCCAGAGAGTGCACTGGCAGCACTGGGGATGCAGTGCAGTGAGTCCAGAGAGTGCACTGGCACCACTGGGGATGCAGTTCAGTGAGTCCAGAGAGTGCACTGGCACCACTGGGGAAGCAGTGCAGTGAGTCCAGAGAGTGCACTGGCACCACTGGGGATGCAGTGCAGTGAGTCCTGAGAGTGCACTGGCACCACTGGGGATGCACTGCAGTGAGTCCAGTGAGTGCACTGGCACCACTAGGGATGCAGTGCAGTGAGTCCAGAGAGTGCACTGGCAGCACTGGGGATGCAGTGCAGTGAGTCCAGAGAGTGCACTGGCAGCACTGGGGATGCAGTGCAGCGAGACCAGAGAGTGCACTGGCACCACTGGGGATGCAGTGCAGTGAGTCCAGAGAGTGCACTGGCACCACTGGGGATGCAGTGCAGTGAGTCCTGAGAGTGCACTGGCACCACTGGGGATGCACTGCAGTGAGTCCAGTGAGTGCACTGGCACCACTAGGGATGCAGTGCAGTGAGTCCAGAGAGTGCACTGGCAGCACTGGGGATGCAGTGCAGTGAGTCCAGAGAGTGCACTGGCAGCACTGGGGATGCAGTGCAGCGAGACCAGAGAGTGCACTGGCACCACTGGTGATGCAGTGCAGTGAGTCCAGAGAGTGCACTGGCACCACTGAGAATGCACTTCAGTGAGTCCAGAGAGTGCACTGGCACCACTGGGGATGCAGTGCAGTGAGTCCAGAGATTGCACTGGCACCACTGGGGATGCAGTGCTGTGACTCCAGAGAGCGCACAGGCACCACTGGGGATGCAGTGCAGTGAGTCCAGAGAGTGCACTGGCACCACTGGGGATGCACTGCAGTGAGCCCAGAGAGTGCACTGGCACCACTGGGGATGCACTGCAGTGAGTCCAGTGAGTGCACTGGCACCACTGTGGAAGCAGTGCAGTGAGTCCAGAGAGTGCAGAGGCACCACTGGTGATGCAGTTTAGTGAGTCCAGAGAGTGCACTGGCACCACTGGGGATGGAGTGCAGTGAGTCCAGTGAGTGTACTGGCACCACTGGGGATGCACTGCAGTGAGTCCAGAGAGTGCACTGGCACCACTGAGAATGCACTTCAGTGAGTCCAGAGAGTGCACTGGCACCACTGGGGATGCACTGCAGTGAGTCCAGAGAGTGCACTGGCACCACTGGGGATGCACTGCAGTGAGTCCAGAGAGTGCACTGTCACCACTGGGGATGCAGTGCAGTGAGTCCACAGAGTGCACTGGCACCACTGGGGATGCAGTGCAGTGAGTCCAGAGAGTGCACTGGCACCACTGGGGATGCACTGCAGTGAATCCAGTGAGTGCACTGGCACCACTGGGGATACAGTGCAGTGAGTCCAGAGAGTGCACTGGCACCACTGGGGATGCAGTGCAGTGAGTCCAGAGAGTGCACTGGCACCACTGGGGATGCATTGCAGTGAGTCCAGAGAGTGCACTGGCACCACAGATGATGCAGTACAGTGAGTCCAGTGAGTGCACTGGCACCACTGGGGATGTAGTGCAGTGACTCGAGAGAGTGCACTTGCACCACTGGGGATGCACTGCAGTGAGTCCAGAGAGTGCACTGGCACCACTGGGGATGCACTGCAGTGAGTCCAGAGAGTGCACTGGCACCACTGGGGATGCACTGCAGTGAGTCCAGAGAGTGCACTGGCACCACTGGTGATGCACTGCAGTGAGTCCAGAGATTGCACTGGCACCACTGTGGATGTAGTGCAGTGAGTCCAGAGACTTCACTGGCACCACTGGGAATGCAGAGAAGTGAGTGCAGAGAGTGCACTGGCACCACTGGGGATGCAGTGCAGTGAGTCCAGAGAGTGCACTGGCACCACTGGGGATGCAGTGCAGTGAGTCCAGAGAGTGCACTGGCACCACGTGTGATGCAGTGCAGTGAGTACAGAGAGTGCACTGGCACCAATGGGGCTGCAGTGCAGTGAGTCCAAAGAGTGCACTGGCACCACTGGGAATGCACTGCAGTGAGTCCAGAGAGTGCACTGGCACCACTGGGGATGCAGTACAGTGAGTCCAGAGAGTGCACTGGCACCACTGGGGATGCACTGCAGTGAGTCCAGAGAGTGCACTGGCACCACTGGGGATGCACTACAGTGAGTGCAGAGATTGCACTGGCACCACTGGGGATGCAGTGCAGTGAGTCCAGAGAGTGCACTGGCACCACTGGGGATGCAGTGCATTGAGTCCAGAGAGTGCACTGGCACAACTGGGGATGCACTTCAGTGAGTCCAGAGAGTGCACTGGCACCAGTGGGGATGCAGTGCAGTGAGTCCAGAGAGTGCACTGGCACTAGTGGGGATGCACTGCAGTGAGTCCAGAGAGTGCACTGGCACCACTGGGGATGCAGTGCAGTCAGTCCAGTGAGTGCACTGGCACCACTGGGGGTGCAGTACAGTGAGTCCAGAGAGTGCACTGGCACCACTGGGGATGCACTGCAGTGAGTCCAGACAGTGCACTGGCACCACTGGGGATGCCCTGCAGTGAGTCCAGAGAGTGCACTGGCACCACTGGGGATGCAGTGCAGTGAGTCCAGAGAGTGCACTGGCACCACTGGGGATGCAGTGCAGTGAGTCCAGAGAGTGCACTGGCACCACTGGGGCTTCAGTGCAGTGAGTCCAGAGAGTGCACTGGCACCACTGGGGATGCACTGCAGTGAGTCCAGAGAGTGCACTGGCACCACTGGGGATGCAGTGCAGTGAGTCCAGAGAGTGCACTGTCACCACTGGGGATGCAGTACAGTGAGTCCAGAGAGTGCACTGGCACCACTGGGGATGCGGTGCTGGGAGTCCAGAGAGTGCTTTGGCACCAATGGGGATGCAGTGCTGGGAGTGCAGAGAGTGCACTGGCACCACTGGGCATGCAGTGCAGTGAGTCCAGAGAGTGCACTGGCACCACTGGAGATGCACTGCAGTGAGTCCAGAGAGTGCACTGGCACCAGTGGTATGCAGTACAGTGAGTCCAGAGAGTGCACTGGCACCACTGGGCATGCAGTGCAGTGAGTCCAGAGAGTGCACTGGCACCACTGGGGATGCGGTGCTGGGAGTCCAGAGAGTGCTTTGGCACCAATGGGGATGCAGTGCAGTTACTCCAGAGACTGCACTGGCACCACCGGGTTTCAGTGCAGTGAGTCCAGAGAGTGCACTGGCACCACTGGGGATGCAGTGCAGTGAGTCCAGAGAGTGCACTGGCACCACTGGTGATGCACTGCAGTGAGTCCAGAGATTGCACTGGCACCACTGTGGATGTAGTGCAGTGAGTCCAGAGACTTCACTGGCACCACTGGGAATGCAGAGAAGTGAGTGCAGAGAGTGCACTGGCACCACTGGGGATGCAGTGCAGTGAGTCCAGAGAGTGCACTGGCACCACTGGGGATGCAGTGCAGTGAGTCCAGAGAGTGCACTGGCACCACGTGTGATGCAGTGCAGTGAGTACAGAGAGTGCACTGGCACCAATGGGGCTGCAGTGCAGTGAGTCCAAAGAGTGCACTGGCACCACTGGGAATGCACTGCAGTGAGTCCAGAGAGTGCACTGGCACCACTGGTGATGCAGTACAGTGAGTCCAGAGAGTGCACTGGCACCACTGGGGATGCGCTACAGTGAGTGCAGAGATTGCACTGGCACCACTGGGGATGCAGTGCAGTGAGTCCAGAGAGTGCACTGGCACCACTGGGGATGCAGTGCATTGAGTCCAGAGAGTGCACTGGCACAACTGGGGATGCAGTGCAGTGAGTCCAGAGAGTGCACTGGCACCACTGGGGATGCAGTGCAGTGAGTCCAGAGAGTGCACTGGCACCACTGGGGATGCACTGCAGTGAGTCCAGAGAGTACACTGGCACCAGTGGGGATGCAGTGCAGTGAGTCCAGAGAGTGCACTGGCACCACTGGGGATGCAGTGCAGTCAGTCCAGTGAGTGCACTGGCACCACTGGGGGTGCAGTACAGTGAGTCCAGAGAGTGCACTGGCACCACTGGGGATGCACTGCAGTGAGTCCAGACAGTGCACTGGCACCACTGGGGATGCCCTGCAGTGACTCCAGAGAGTGCACTGGCACCACTGGGGATGCAGTACAGTGAGTCCACACAGTGCACTAGCACCACTGGGGATGCAGTGCAGTGAGTCCAGAGAGTGCACTGGCACCACTGGGGATGCAGTGCAGTGAGTCCAGAGAGTGCACTGGCACCACTGGTGATGCACTGCTGTGAGTCCAGAGAGTGCTCTTGCACCACAGGGGATACAGTGCAGTGACTCAAGAGAGTGCACTGGCAGCACTGAGGATGCAGTGCAGTGAGTCCAGAGAGTGCACTGGCACCACTGGAGATGCAGTGCAGTGAGTCCAGAGAGTTCAATGGCACCACTGCGGATGCACTGCAGTGAGTCCAGAGAGTGTACTGGCTCCACTGGGGATGCACTGCAGTGAGTCCAGAGAGTGCACTGGCACCAATGGGGATGCACTGCAGTGAGTCCAGAGAGTGTACTGGCACCACTGGGGATGCACTTCAGTGAGTCCAGAGAGTGCACTGGCACCACTGGGGATGCACTGCAGTGAGTCCAGAGAGTGTACTGGCTCCACTGGGGATGCACTGCAGTGAGTCCAGAGAGTGCACTGGCACCACTGGGGATGCACTGCAGTGAGTCCAGAGAGTGCACTGGCACCACTGAGAATGCACTTCAGTGAGTCCAGAGAGTGCACTGGCACCACTGGGGATGCACTGCAGTGAGTCCACAGAGTGCACTAGCACCACTGGGGATGCAGTGCAGTGAGTCCAGAGAGTGCGCTGGAACCACTGGGGATGCAGTGCAGTGAGTCCAGAGAGTGCACTGGCACCACTGGGGATGCAGTGCAGTGAGTCCAGATAGTGCACTGGCACCAGTGGGGATGCACTGCAGTGAGTCCAGTGAGTGCACTGGCACCACTGGGGATGCAGTGCAGTGAGTCCAGAGAGTGCACTGGCACCACTGGGGAAGCAGTGCAGTGAGTCCAGATAGTGCAGTGGCACCACTAGGGATGCAGTGCAGTGAGTCCAGAGAGTGCACTGGCAGCACTGGGGATGCAGTGCAGTGAGTCCAGAGAGTGCACTGGCACCACTGGGGATGCAGTTCAGTGAGTCCAGAGAGTGCACTGGCTCCACTGGGGATGCAGTGCAGTGAGTCCAGAGAGTGCACTGGCACCACTGAGAATGCACTTCAGTGAGTCCAGAGAGTGCACTGGCACCACTGGGGATGCAGTGCAGTGAGTCCAGAGATTGCACTGGCACCACTGGGGATGCAGTGCTGTGACTCCAGAGAGCGCACAGGCACCACTGGGGATGCAGTGCAGTGAGTCCAGAGAGTGCACTGGCACCACTGGGGATGCACTGCAGTGAGCCCAGAGAGTGCACTGGCACCAGTGGGGATGCACTGCAGTGAGTCCAGTGAGTGCACTGGCACCACTGGGGAAGCAGTGCAGTGAGTCCAGAGAGTGCAGAGGCACCACTCTTGATGCAGTTTAGTGAGTCCAGAGAGTGCACTGGCACCACTGGGGATGCAGTGCAGTGAGTCCAGTGAGTGTACTGGCACCACTGGGGATGCAGTGCAGTGAGTCCAGAGAGTGCACTGGCACCACTGAGAATGCACTTCAGTGAGTCCAGAGAGTGCACTGGCACCACTGGGGATGAACTTCAGTGAGTCCAGAGAGTGCACTGGCACCACTGGGGATGCAGTGCTGTGACTCCAGAGAGTGCACTGGCACCACTGGGGATGCAGTGCAGTGAGTCCAGAGAGTGCACTGGCACCACTGGGGATGCACTGCAGTGAGTCCAGAGAGTGCACTGTCACCACTGGGGATGCAGTGCAGTGAGTCCGGAGAGTGCACTGTCACCACAGGGGATGCAGTGCAGTGAGTCCAGAGAGTGCACTGGCACCACTGGGGATGCACTGCAGTGAATCCAGTGAGTGCACTGGCACCACTGGGGATACAGTGCAGTGAGTCCAGAGAGTGCACTGGCACCACTGGGGATGCAGTGCAGTGAGTCCAGAGAGTGCACTGGCACCACTGGGGATGCATTGCAGTGAGTCCAGAGAGTGCACTGGCACCACAGATGATGCAGTACAGTGAGTCCAGTGAGTGCACTGGCACCACTGGGGATGTAGTGCAGTGACTCGAGAGAGTGCACTTGCACCACTGGGGATGCAGTGCAGTGAGTCCAGAGAGTGCACTGGCACCACGTGTGATGCAGTGCAGTGAGTCCAGAGAGTGCACTGGCACCACTGGGGATGCAGTGCAGTGAGTCCAGAGAGTGCACTGGCACCACTGGTGATGCACTGCAGTGAGTCCAGAGATTGCACTGGCACCACTGTGGATGCAGTGCAGTGAGTCCAGAGACTTCACTGGCACCACTGGGAATGCAGAGAAGTGAGTGCAGAGAGTGCACTGGCACCACTGGGGATGCAGTGCAGTGAGTCCAGAGAGTGCACTGGCACCACCTGTGATGCAGTGCAGTGAGTCCAGAGAGTGCACTGGCACCAATGGGGCTGCAGTGCAGTGAGTCCAAAGAGTGCACTGGCACCACTGGGAATGCACTGCAGTGAGTCCAGAGAGTGCACTGGCACCACTGGTGATGCAGTACAGTGAGTCCAGAGAGTGCACTGGCACCACTGGGGATGCACTGCAGTGAGTCCAGAGAGTGCACTGCCACCACTGGGGATGCACTACAGTGAGTGCAGAGATTGCACTGGCACCACTGGGGATGCAGTGCAGTGAGTCCAGAGAGTGCACTGGCACCACTGGGGATGCAGTGCATTGAGTCCAGAGAGTGCACTGGCACAACTGGGGATGCACTTCAGTGAGTCCAGAGAGTGCACTGGCACCACTGGTGATGCAGTGCAGTGAGTCCAGAGAGTGCACTGGCACCACTGGGGATGCACTGCAGTGAGTCCAGAGAGTACACTGGCACCAGTGGGGATGCAGTGCAGTGAGTCCAGAGAGTGCACTGGCACCACTGGGGATGCAGTGCAGTGAGTCCAGAGAGTGCACTGGCACCACTGGGGCTTCAGTGCAGTGAGTCCAGAGAGTGCACTGGCACCACTGGGGATGCACTGCAGTGAGTCCAGAGAGTGCACTGGCACCACTGGGGATGCAGTGCAGTGAGTCCAGAGAGTGCACTGTCACCACTGGGGATGCAGTACAGTGAGTCCAGAGAGTGCACTGGCACCACTGGGGATGCGGTGCTGGGAGTCCAGAGAGTGCTTTGGCACCAATGGGGATGCAGTGCTGGGAGTCCAGAGAGTGCACTGGCACCACTGGGCATGCAGTGCAGTGAGTCCAGAGATTGCACTGGCACCACTGGGGATGCGGTGCTGGGAGTCCAGAGAGTGCTTTGGCACCAATGGGGATGCAGTGCAGTTCCTCCAGAGACTGCACTGGCACCACCGGGGATGCAGTGCAGTGAGTCCAGAGAGTGCACTGGCACCACTGGGGATGCAGTGCAGTGAGTCCAGAGATTGCACTGGCACCACTGGGGATGCAGTGCTGTGACTCCAGAGAGCGCACTGGCTCCACTGGGGATGCAGTGCAGTGAGTCCAGAGAGTGCACTGGCTCCACTGGGGATGCACTGCAGTGAGCCCAGAGAGTGCACTGGCACCAGTGGGGATGCAGTGCAGTGAGTCCAGTGAGTGCACTGGCACCACTGGGGAAGCAGTGCAGTGAGTCCAGAGAGTGCAGTGGCACCACTGGGGATGCACTGCAGTGAGTCCAGAGAGTGCACTGGCACCACTGGGGATGCAGTGCAGTGAGTCCAGTGAGTGTACTGGCACCAGTGGGGATGCACTGCAGTGAGTCCAGAGAGTGCACTGGCACCACTGAGAATGCACTTCAATGAGTCCAGAGAGTGCACTGGCACCACTGGGGATGCACTGCAGTGAGTCCAGAGAGTGCAGTGGCACCACTGGGGATGCACTGCAGTGAGTCCAGAGAGTGCTTTGGCACCAGTGGGGATGCACTGCAGTTACTCCAGAGACTGCACTGGCACCACTGGGGATGCAGTGCAGTGAGTCCAGAGAGTGCACTGGCACCACTGGGGATGCACTGCAGTGAGTCCAGAGAGTGCACTGGCACCACTGGGGATGCACTGCAGTGAGTCCAGAGAGTGCACTGTCACCACTGGGGATGCAGTACAGTGAGTCCACAGAGTGCACTGGCACCACTGGGGATGCAGTGCAGTGAGTCCAGAGAGTGCACTGGCACCATTGGGGATGCAGTGCAGTGAATCCAGTGAGTGCACTGGCACCACTGGGGATGCAGTGCAGTGAGTCCAGAGAGTGCACTGGCACCACTGGGGATGCAGTGCAGTGAGTCCAGAGAGTGCACTGGCACCACTGGGGATGCACTGCAGTGAGTCCAGAGAGTGCACTGTCACTACTGGGGATGCAGTGCAGTGAGTGCAGAGAGTGCACTGGCACCACTGGGGATGCAGTGCAGTGAGTCCTGAGAGTGCACTGGCACCAGTGGTATGCAGTACAGTGAGTCCAGAGAGCGCACTGGCACCACTGGGGATGCAGTACAGTGAGTCCACACAGTGCACTAGCACCACTGGGGATGCAGTGCAGTGAGTCCAGAGAGTGCACTGGCACCACTGGGGATGCAGTGCAGTGAGTCCAGAGAGTGCACTGGCACCACTGGTGATGCACTGCTGTGAGTCCAGAGAGTGCTCTTGCACCACAGGGGATGCAGTGCAGTGACTCAAGAGAGTGCACTGGCAGCACTGGGGATGCAGTGCAGTGAGTCCAGAGAGTGCACTGGCACCACTGGAGATGCAGTGCAGTGAGTTCAGAGAGTGCAATGGCACCACTGGGGATGCACTGCAGTGAGTCCAGAGAGTGCACTGGCTCCACTGGGGATGCACTGCAGTGAGTCCAGAGAGTGCACTGGCACCACTGGGGATGCACTGCAGTGAGTCCAGAGAGTGTACTGGCACCACTGGGATGCACTGAAGTGAGTCCAGAGAGTGCACTGGCACCACTGAGAATGCACTTCAGTGAGTCCAGAGAGTGCACTGGCACCACTGGGGATGCACTGCAGTGAGTCCACAGAGTGCACTAGCACCACTGGGGATGCAGTGCAGTGAGTCCAGAGAGTGCGCTGGAACCACTGGGGATGCAGTGCAGTGAGTCCAGAGAGTGCACTGGCACCACTGGGGATGCAGTGCAGTGAGTCCAGAGAGTGCACTGGCACCACTGGGGATGCACTGCAGTGAGTCCAGTGAGTGCACTGGCACCACTGGGGATGCAGTGCAGTGAGTCCAGAGAGTGCACTGGCACCACTGGGGAAGCAGTGCAGTGAGTCCAGAGAGTGCAGTGGCACCACTAGGGATGCAGTGCAGTGAGTCCAGAGAGTGCACTGGCAGCACTGGGGATGCAGTGCAGTGAGTCCAGAGAGTGCACTGGCACCACTGGGGATGCAGTGCAGTGAGTCCAGAGAGTGCACTGGCACCACTGAGAATGCACTTCAGTGAGTCCAGAGAGTGCACTGGCACCACTGGGGATGCAGTGCAGTGAGTCCTGAGAGTGCACTGGCACCACTGGGGATGCAGTGCTGTGACTCCAGAGAGTGCACTGGCACCACTGGGGATGCAGTGCAGTGAGTCCAGAGAGTGCACTGGCACCACTGGGGATGCACTGTAGTGAGCCCAGAGAGTGCACTGGCACCAGTGGGGATGCACTGCAGTGAGTCCAGTGAGTGCACTGGCACCACTGGGGAAGCAGTGCAGTGAGTCCAGAGAGTGCAGAGGCACCACTGGTGATGCAGTTTAGTGAGTCCAGAGAGTGCACTGGCACCACTGGGGATGCAGTGCAGTGAGTCCAGAGAGTGCACTGGCACAACTGCGGATGCGGTGCCGGGAGTCCAGAGAGTGCTTTGGCACCAGTGGGGATGCACTGCAGTTACTCCAGAGACTGCACTGGCACCACTGGGGATGCAGTGCAGTGAGTCCAGAGAGTGCACTGGCACCACTGGGGATGCACTGCAGTGAGTCCGAAGAGTGCACTGTCACCACTGGGGATGCAGTGCAGTGAGTCCACAGAGTGCACTGGCACCACTGGGGATGCAGTGCAGTGAGTCCAGAGAGTGCACTGGCACCATTGGGGATGCACTGCAGTGAATCCAGTGAGTGCACTGGCACCACTGGGGATACAGTGCAGTGAGTCCAGAGAGTGCACTGGCACCACTGGGGATGCAGTGCAGTGAGTCCAGAGAGTGCACTGGCACCACTGGGGATGCATTGCAGTGAGTCCAGAGAGTGCACTGGCACCACAGATGATGCAGTACAGTGAGTCCAGTGAGTGCACTGGTACCACTGGGGATGTAGTGCAGTGACTCGAGAGAGTGCACTTGCACCACTGGGGATGCAGTGCAGTGAGTCCAGAGAGTGCACTGGCACCACTGGGGATGCACTGCAGTGAGTCCAGAGAGTGCACTGGCACCACTGGGGATGCAGTGCAGTGAGTCCAGAGAGTGCACTGGCACCACTGGTGATGCACTGCAGTGAGTCCAGAGATTGCACTGGCACCACTGTGGATGCAGTGCAGTGAGTCCAGAGACTTCACTGGCACCACTGGGCATGCAGAGAAGTGAGTGCAGAGAGTGCACTGGCACCACTGGGGATGCAGTGCAGTGAGTCCAGAGAGTGCACTGGCACCACTGGGGATGCAGTGCAGTGAGTCCAGAGAGTGCACTGGTACCACCTGTGATGCAGTGCAGTGAGTCCAGAGAGTGCACTGGCACCAATGGGGATGCAGTGCAGTGAGTCCAGTGAGTGTACTGGCACCACTGGGGATGCAGTGCAGTGAGTCCAGAGAGTGCACTGGCACCACTGAGAATGCACTTCAGTGAGTCCAGAGAGTGCACTGGCACCACTGGGGATGAACTTCAGTGAGTCCAGAGAGTGCACTGGCACCACTGGGGATGCAGTGCTGTGACTCCAGAGAGTGCACTGGCACCACTGGGGATGCAGTGCAGTGAGTCCAGAGAGTGCACTGGCACCACTGGGGATGCACTGCAGTGAGTCCAGAGAGTGCACTGTCACCACTGGGGATGCAGTGCAGTGAGTCCACAGAGTGCACTGGCACCACTGGGGATGCAGTGCAGTGAGTCCAGAGAGTGCACTGGCACCACTGGGGATGCACTGCAGTGAATCCAGTGAGTGCACTGGCACCACTGGGGATACAGTGCAGTGAGTCCAGAGAGTGCACTGGCACCACTGGGGATGCAGTGCAGTGAGTCCAGAGAGTGCACTGGCACCACTGGGGATGCATTGCAGTGAGTCCAGAGAGTGCACTGGCACCACAGATGATGCAGTACAGTGAGTCCAGTGAGTGCACTGGCACCACTGGGGATGTAGTGCAGTGACTCGAGAGAGTGCACTTGCACCACTGGGGATGCAGTGCAGTGAGTCCAGAGAGTGCACTGGCACCACGTGTGATGCAGTGCAGTGAGTCCAGAGAGTGCACTGGCACCACTGGGGATGCAGTGCAGTGAGTCCAGAGAGTGCACTGGCACCACTGGTGATGCACTGCAGTGAGTCCAGAGATTGCACTGGCACCACTGTGGATGCAGTGCAGTGAGTCCAGAGACTTCACTGGCACCACTGGGAATGCAGAGAAGTGAGTGCAGAGAGTGCACTGGCACCACTGGTGATGCAGTGCAGTGAGTCCAGAGAGTGCACTGGCACCACCTGTGATGCAGTGCAGTGAGTCCAGAGAGTGCACTGGCACCAATGGGGCTGCAGTGCAGTGAGTCCAAAGAGTGCACTGGCACCACTGGGAATGCACTGCAGTGAGTCCAGAGAGTGCACTGGCACCACTGGTGATGCAGTACAGTGAGTCCAGAGAGTGCACTGGCACCACTGGGGATGCACTGCAGTGAGTCCAGAGAGTGCACTGGCACCACTGGGGATGCACTACAGTGAGTGCAGAGATTGCACTGGCACCACTGGGGATGCAGTGCAGTGAGTCCAGAGAGTGCACTGGCACCACTGGGGATGCAGTGCATTGAGTCCAGAGAGTGCACTGGCACAACTGGGGATGCACTTCAGTGAGTCCAGAGAGTGCACTGGCACCAGTGGGGATGCAGTGCAGTGAGTCCAGAGAGTGCACTGGCACCACTGGGGATGCACTGCAGTGAGTCCAGAGAGTACACTGGCACCAGTGGGGATGCAGTGCAGTGAGTCCAGAGAGTGCACTGGCACCACTGGGGATGCAGTGCAGTGAGTCCAGAGAGTGCACTGGCACCACTGGGGCTTCAGTGCAGTGAGTCCAGAGAGTGCACTGGCACCACTGGGGATGCACTGCAGTGAGTCCAGAGAGTGCACTGGCACCACTGGGGATGCAGTGCAGTGAGTCCAGAGAGTGCACTGTCACCACTGGGGATGCAGTACAGTGAGTCCAGAGAGTGCACTGGCACCACTGGGGATGCGGTGCTGGGAGTCCAGAGAGTGCTTTGGCACCAATGGGGATGCAGTGCTGGGAGTCCAGAGAGTGCACTGGCACCACTGGGCATGCAGTGCAGTGAGTCCAGAGATTGCACTGGCACCACTGGGGATGCGGTGCTGGGAGTCCAGAGAGTGCTTTGGCACCAATGGGGATGCAGTGCAGTTCCTCCAGAGACTGCACTGGCACCACCGGGGATGCAGTGCAGTGAGTCCAGAGAGTGCACTGGCACCACTGGGGATGCAGTGCAGTGAGTCCAGAGATTGCACTGGCACCACTGGGGATGCAGTGCTGTGACTCCAGAGAGCGCACTGGCTCCACTGGGGATGCAGTGCAGTGAGTCCAGAGAGTGCACTGGCTCCACTGGGGATGCACTGCAGTGAGCCCAGAGAGTGCACTGGCACCAGTGGGGATGCAGTGCAGTGAGTCCAGTGAGTGCACTGGCACCACTGGGGAAGCAGTGCAGTGAGTCCAGAGAGTGCAGTGGCACCACTGGGGATGCACTGCAGTGAGTCCAGAGAGTGCACTGGCACCACTGGGGATGCAGTGCAGTGAGTCCAGTGAGTGTACTGGCACCAGTGGGGATGCACTGCAGTGAGTCCAGAGAGTGCACTGGCACCACTGAGAATGCACTTCAATGAGTCCAGAGAGTGCACTGGCACCACTGGGGATGCACTGCAGTGAGTCCAGAGAGTGCAGTGGCACCACTGGGGATGCACTGCAGTGAGTCCAGAGAGTGCTTTGGCACCAGTGGGGATGCACTGCAGTTACTCCAGAGACTGCACTGGCACCACTGGGGATGCAGTGCTGTGACTCCAGAGAGCGCACAGGCACCACTGGGGATGCAGTGCAGTGAGTCCAGAGAGTGCACTGGCACCACTGGGGATGCACTGCAGTGAGCCCAGAGAGTGCACTGGCACCAGTGGGGATGCACTGCAGTGAGTCTAGTGAGTGCACTGGCACCACTGGGGAAGCAGTGCAGTGAGTCCAGAGAGTGCAGAGGCACCACTCTTGATGCAGTTTAGTGAGTCCAGAGAGTGCACTGGCACCACTGGGGATTCAGTGCAGTGAGTCCAGTGAGTGTACTGGCACCACTGGGGATGCAGTGCAGTGAGTCCAGAGAGTGCACTGGCACCACTGAGAATGCACTTCAGTGAGTCCAGAGAGTGCACTGGCACCACTGGGGATGAACTTCAGTGAGTCCAGAGAGTGCACTGGCACCACTGGGGATGCAGTGCTGTGACTCCAGAGAGTGCACTGGCACCACTGGGGATGCAGTGCAGTGAGTCCAGAGAGTGCACTGGCACCACTGGGGATGCACTGCAGTGAGTCCGAAGAGTGCACTGTCACCACTGGGGATGCAGTGCAGTGAGTCCACAGAGTGCACTGGCACCACTGGGGATGCAGTGCAGTGAGTCCAGAGAGTGCACTGGCACCACTGGGGATGCACTGCAGTGAATCCAGTGAGTGCACTGGCACCACTGGGGATACAGTGCAGTGAGTCCAGAGAGTGCACTGGCACCACTGGGGATGCAGTGCAGTGAGTCCAGAGAGTGCACTGGCACCACTGGGGATGCATTGCAGTGAGTCCAGAGAGTGCACTGGCACCACAGATGATGCAGTACAGTGAGTCCAGTGAGTGCACTGGCACCACTGGGGATGTAGTGCAGTGACTCGAGAGAGTGCACTTGCACCACTGGGGATGCAGTGCAGTGAGTCCAGAGAGTGCACTGGCACCACGTGTGATGCAGTGCAGTGAGTCCAGAGAGTGCACTGGCACCACTGGGGATGCAGTGCAGTGAGTCCAGAGAGTGCACTGGCACCACTGGTGATGCACTGCAGTGAGTCCAGAGATTGCACTGGCACCACTGTGGATGCAGTGCAGTGAGTCCAGAGACTTCACTGGCACCACTGGGAATGCAGAGAAGTGAGTGCAGAGAGTGCACTGGCACCACTGGGGATGCAGTGCAGTGAGTCCAGAGAGTGCACTGGCACCACCTGTGATGCAGTGCAGTGAGTCCAGAGAGTGCACTGGCACCACTGGGGATGCACTGCAGTGAGTCCAAAGAGTGCACTGGCACCACTGGGAATGCACTGCAGTGAGTCCAGAGAGTGCACTGGCACCACTGGTGATGCAGTACAGTGAGTCCAGAGAGTGCACTGGCACCACTGGGGATGCACTGCAGTGAGTCCAGAGAGTGCACTGGCACCACTGGGGATGCACTACAGTGAGTGCAGAGATTGCACTGGCACCACTGGGGATGCAGTGCAGTGAGTCCAGAGAGTGCACTGGCACCACTGGGGATGCAGTGCATTGAGTCCAGAGAGTGCACTGGCACAACTGGGGATGCACTTCAGTGAGTCCAGAGAGTGCACTGGCACCAGTGGGGATGCAGTGCAGTGAGTCCAGAGAGTGCACTGGCACCACTGGGGATGCACTGCAGTGAGTCCAGAGAGTACACTGGCACCAGTGGGGATGCAGTGCAGTGAGTCCAGAGAGTGCACTGGCACCACTGGGGATGCAGTGCAGTGAGTCCAGAGAGTGCACTGGCACCACTGGGGCTTCAGTGCAGTGAGTCCAGAGAGTGCACTGGCACCACTGGGGATGCACTGCAGTGAGTCCAGAGAGTGCACTGGCACCACTGGGGATGCAGTGCAGTGAGTCCAGAGAGTGCACTGTCACCACTGGGGATGCAGTACAGTGAGTCCAGAGAGTGCACTGGCACCACTGGGGATGCGGTGCTGGGAGTCCAGAGAGTGCTTTGGCACCAATGGGGATGCAGTGCTGGGAGTCCAGAGAGTGCACTGGCACCACTGGGCATGCAGTGCAGTGAGTCCAGAGATTGCACTGGCACCACTGGGGATGCGGTGCTGGGAGTCCAGAGAGTGCTTTGGCACCAATGGGGATGCAGTGCAGTTCCTCCAGAGACTGCACTGGCACCACCGGGGATGCAGTGCAGTGAGTCCAGAGAGTGCACTGGCACCACTGGGGATGCAGTGCAGTGAGTCCAGAGATTGCACTGGCACCACTGGGGATGCAGTGCTGTGACTCCAGAGAGCGCACTGGCACCACTGGGGATGCAGTGCAGTGAGTCCAGAGAGTGCACTGGCTCCACTGGGGATGCACTGCAGTGAGCCCAGAGAGTGCACTGGCACCAGTGGGGATGCAGTGCAGTGAGTCCAGTGAGTGCACTGGCACCACTGGGGAAGCAGTGCAGTGAGTCCAGAGAGTGCAGTGGCACCACTGGGGATGCACTGCAGTGAGTCCAGAGAGTGCACTGGCACCACTGGGGATGCAGTGCAGTGAGTCCAGTGAGTGTACTGGCACCAGTGGGGATGCACTGCAGTGAGTCCAGAGAGTGCACTGGCACCACTGAGAATGCACTTCAATGAGTCCAGAGAGTGCACTGGCACCACTGGGGATGCACTGCAGTGAGTCCAGAGAGTGCAGTGGCACCACTGGGGATGCACTGCAGTGAGTCCAGAGAGTGCTTTGGCACCAGTGGGGATGCACTGCAGTTACTCCAGAGACTGCACTGGCACCACTGGGGATGCAGTGCAGTGAGTCCAGAGAGTGCACTGGCACCACTGGGGATGCACTGCAGTGAGTCCAGAGAGTGCACTGGCACCACTGGGGATGCACTGCAGTGAGTCCAGAGAGTGCACTGTCACCACTGGGGATGCAGTACAGTGAGTCCACAGAGTGCACTGGCACCACTGGGGATGCAGTGCAGTGAGTCCAGAGAGTGCACTGGCACCATTGGGGATGCAGTGCAGTGAATCCAGTGAGTGCACTGGCACCACTGGGGATGCAGTGCAGTGAGTCCAGAGAGTGCACTGGCACCACTGGGGATGCAGTGCAGTGAGTCCAGAGAGTGCACTGGCACCACTGGGGATGCACTGCAGTGAGTCCAGAGAGTGCACTGTCACTACTGGGGATGCAGTGCAGTGAGTGCAGAGAGTGCACTGGCACCACTGGGGATGCAGTGCAGTGAGTCCTGAGAGTGCACTGGCACCAGTGGTATGCAGTACAGTGAGTCCAGAGAGCGCACTGGCACCACTGGGGATGCAGTACAGTGAGTCCACACAGTGCACTAGCACCACTGGGGATGCAGTGCAGTGAGTCCAGAGAGTGCACTGGCACCACTGGGGATGCAGTGCAGTGAGTCCAGAGAGTGCACTGGCACCACTGGTGATGCACTGCTGTGAGTCCAGAGAGTGCTCTTGCACCACAGGGGATGCAGTGCAGTGACTCAAGAGAGTGCACTGGCAGCACTGGGGATGCAGTGCAGTGAGTCCAGAGAGTGCACTGGCACCACTGGAGATGCAGTGCAGTGAGTTCAGAGAGTGCAATGGCACCACTGGGGATGCACTGCAGTGAGTCCAGAGAGTGCACTGGCTCCACTGGGGATGCACTGCAGTGAGTCCAGAGAGTGCACTGGCACCACTGGGGATGCACTGCAGTGAGTCCAGAGAGTGTACTGGCACCACTGGGATGCACTGAAGTGAGTCCAGAGAGTGCACTGGCACCACTGAGAATGCACTTCAGTGAGTCCAGAGAGTGCACTGGCACCACTGGGGATGCACTGCAGTGAGTCCACAGAGTGCACTAGCACCACTGGGGATGCAGTGCAGTGAGTCCAGAGAGTGCGCTGGAACCACTGGGGATGCAGTGCAGTGAGTCCAGAGAGTGCACTGGCACCACTGGGGATGCAGTGCAGTGAGTCCAGAGAGTGCACTGGCACCACTGGGGATGCACTGCAGTGAGTCCAGTGAGTGCACTGGCACCACTGGGGATGCAGTGCAGTGAGTCCAGAGAGTGCACTGGCACCACTGGGGAAGCAGTGCAGTGAGTCCAGAGAGTGCAGTGGCACCACTAGGGATGCAGTGCAGTGAGTCCAGAGAGTGCACTGGCAGCACTGGGGATGCAGTGCAGTGAGTCCAGAGAGTGCACTGGCACCACTGGGGATGCAGTGCAGTGAGTCCAGAGAGTGCACTGGCACCACTGAGAATGCACTTCAGTGAGTCCAGAGAGTGCACTGGCACCACTGGGGATGCAGTGCAGTGAGTCCTGAGAGTGCACTGGCACCACTGGGGATGCAGTGCTGTGACTCCAGAGAGTGCACTGGCACCACTGGGGATGCAGTGCAGTGAGTCCAGAGAGTGCACTGGCACCACTGGGGATGCACTGTAGTGAGCCCAGAGAGTGCACTGGCACCAGTGGGGATGCACTGCAGTGAGTCCAGTGAGTGCACTGGCACCACTGGGGAAGCAGTGCAGTGAGTCCAGAGAGTGCAGAGGCACCACTGGTGATGCAGTTTAGTGAGTCCAGAGAGTGCACTGGCACCACTGGGGATGCAGTGCAGTGAGTCCAGAGAGTGCACTGGCACAACTGCGGATGCGGTGCCGGGAGTCCAGAGAGTGCTTTGGCACCAGTGGGGATGCACTGCAGTTACTCCAGAGACTGCACTGGCACCACTGGGGATGCAGTGCAGTGAGTCCAGAGAGTGCACTGGCACCACTGGGGATGCAGTGCAGTGAGTCCAGAGAGTGCACTGTCACCACTGGGGATGCAGTGCAGTGAGTCCACAGAGTGCACTGGCACCACTGGGGATGCAGTGCAGTGAGTCCAGAGAGTGCACTGGCACCATTGGGGATGCACTGCAGTGAATCCAGTGAGTGCACTGGCACCACTGGGGATACAGTGCAGTGAGTCCAGAGAGTGCACTGGCACCACTGGGGATGCAGTGCAGTGAGTCCAGAGAGTGCACTGGCACCACTGGGGATGCATTGCAGTGAGTCCAGAGAGTGCACTGGCACCACAGATGATGCAGTACAGTGAGTCCAGTGAGTGCACTGGTACCACTGGGGATGTAGTGCAGTGACTCGAGAGAGTGCACTTGCACCACTGGGGATGCAGTGCAGTGAGTCCAGAGAGTGCACTGGCACCACTGGGTATGCACTGCAGTGAGTCCAGAGAGTGCACTGGCACCACTGGGGATGCAGTGCAGTGAGTCCAGAGAGTGCACTGGCACCACTGGTGATGCACTGCAGTGAGTCCAGAGATTGCACTGGCACCACTGTGGATGCAGTGCAGTGAGTCCAGAGACTTCACTGGCACCACTGGGCATGCAGAGAAGTGAGTGCAGAGAGTGCACTGGCACCACTGGGGATGCAGTGCAGTGAGTCCAGAGAGTGCACTGGCACCACTGGGGATGCAGTGCAGTGAGTCCAGAGAGTGCACTGGTACCACCTGTGATGCAGTGCAGTGAGTCCAGAGAGTGCACTGGCACCAATGGGGATGCAGTGCAGTGAGTCCAGTGAGTGTACTGGCACCACTGGGGATGCAGTGCAGTGAGTCCAGAGAGTGCACTGGCACCACTGAGAATGCACTTCAGTGAGTCCAGAGAGTGCACTGGCACCACTGGGGATGAACTTCAGTGAGTCCAGAGAGTGCACTGGCACCACTGGGGATGCAGTGCTGTGACTCCAGAGAGTGCACTGGCACCACTGGGGATGCAGTGCAGTGAGTCCAGAGAGTGCACTGGCACCACTGGGGATGCACTGCAGTGAGTCCAGAGAGTGCACTGTCACCACTGGGGATGCAGTGCAGTGAGTCCACAGAGTGCACTGGCACCACTGGGGATGCAGTGCAGTGAGTCCAGAGAGTGCACTGGCACCACTGGGGATGCACTGCAGTGAATCCAGTGAGTGCACTGGCACCACTGGGGATACAGTGCAGTGAGTCCAGAGAGTGCACTGGCACCACTGGGGATGCAGTGCAGTGAGTCCAGAGAGTGCACTGGCACCACTGGGGATGCATTGCAGTGAGTCCAGAGAGTGCACTGGCACCACAGATGATGCAGTACAGTGAGTCCAGTGAGTGCACTGGCACCACTGGGGATGTAGTGCAGTGACTCGAGAGAGTGCACTTGCACCACTGGGGATGCAGTGCAGTGAGTCCAGAGAGTGCACTGGCACCACGTGTGATGCAGTGCAGTGAGTCCAGAGAGTGCACTGGCACCACTGGGGATGCAGTGCAGTGAGTCCAGAGAGTGCACTGGCACCACTGGTGATGCACTGCAGTGAGTCCAGAGATTGCACTGGCACCACTGTGGATGCAGTGCAGTGAGTCCAGAGACTTCACTGGCACCACTGGGAATGCAGAGAAGTGAGTGCAGAGAGTGCACTGGCACCACTGGGGATGCAGTGCAGTGAGTCCAGAGAGTGCACTGGCACCACCTGTGATGCAGTGCAGTGAGTCCAGAGAGTGCACTGGCACCAATGGGGCTGCAGTGCAGTGAGTCCAAAGAGTGCACTGGCACCACTGGGAATGCACTGCAGTGAGTCCAGAGAGTGCACTGGCACCACTGGTGATGCAGTACAGTGAGTCCAGAGAGTGCACTGGCACCACTGGGGATGCACTGCAGTGAGTCCAGAGAGTGCACTGGCACCACTGGGGATGCACTACAGTGAGTGCAGAGATTGCACTGGCACCACTGGGGATGCAGTGCAGTGAGTCCAGAGAGTGCACTGGCACCACTGGGGATGCAGTGCATTGAGTCCAGAGAGTGCACTGGCACAACTGGGGATGCACTTCAGTGAGTCCAGAGAGTGCACTGGCACCAGTGGGGATGCAGTGCAGTGAGTCCAGAGAGTGCACTGGCACCACTGGGGATGCACTGCAGTGAGTCCAGAGAGTACACTGGCACCAGTGGGGATGCAGTGCAGTGAGTCCAGAGAGTGCACTGGCACCACTGGGGATGCAGTGCAGTGAGTCCAGAGAGTGCACTGGCACCACTGGGGCTTCAGTGCAGTGAGTCCAGAGAGTGCACTGGCACCACTGGGGATGCACTGCAGTGAGTCCAGAGAGTGCACTGGCACCACTGGGGATGCAGTGCAGTGAGTCCAGAGAGTGCACTGTCACCACTGGGGATGCAGTACAGTGAGTCCAGAGAGTGCACTGGCACCACTGGGGATGCGGTGCTGGGAGTCCAGAGAGTGCTTTGGCACCAATGGGGATGCAGTGCTGGGAGTCCAGAGAGTGCACTGGCACCACTGGGCATGCAGTGCAGTGAGTCCAGAGATTGCACTGGCACCACTGGGGATGCGGTGCTGGGAGTCCAGAGAGTGCTTTGGCACCAATGGGGATGCAGTGCAGTTCCTCCAGAGACTGCACTGGCACCACCGGGGATGCAGTGCAGTGAGTCCAGAGAGTGCACTGGCACCACTGGGGATGCAGTGCAGTGAGTCCAGAGATTGCACTGGCACCACTGGGGATGCAGTGCTGTGACTCCAGAGAGCGCACTGGCTCCACTGGGGATGCAGTGCAGTGAGTCCAGAGAGTGCACTGGCTCCACTGGGGATGCACTGCAGTGAGCCCAGAGAGTGCACTGGCACCAGTGGGGATGCAGTGCAGTGAGTCCAGTGAGTGCACTGGCACCACTGGGGAAGCAGTGCAGTGAGTCCAGAGAGTGCAGTGGCACCACTGGGGATGCACTGCAGTGAGTCCAGAGAGTGCACTGGCACCACTGGGGATGCAGTGCAGTGAGTCCAGTGAGTGTACTGGCACCAGTGGGGATGCACTGCAGTGAGTCCAGAGAGTGCACTGGCACCACTGAGAATGCACTTCAATGAGTCCAGAGAGTGCACTGGCACCACTGGGGATGCACTGCAGTGAGTCCAGAGAGTGCAGTGGCACCACTGGGGATGCACTGCAGTGAGTCCAGAGAGTGCTTTGGCACCAGTGGGGATGCACTGCAGTTACTCCAGAGACTGCACTGGCACCACTGGGGATGCAGTGCAGTGAGTCCAGAGAGTGCACTGGCACCACTGGGGATGCACTGCAGTGAGTCCAGAGAGTGCACTGGCACCACTGGGGATGCACTGCAGTGAGTCCAGAGAGTGCACTGTCACCACTGGGGATGCAGTACAGTGAGTCCACAGAGTGCACTGGCACCACTGGGGATGCAGTGCAGTGAGTCCAGAGAGTGCACTGGCACCATTGGGGATGCAGTGCAGTGAATCCAGTGAGTGCACTGGCACCACTGGGGATGCAGTGCAGTGAGTCCAGAGAGTGCACTGGCACCACTGGGGATGCAGTGCAGTGAGTCCAGAGAGTGCACTGGCACCACTGGGGATGCACTGCAGTGAGTCCAGAGAGTGCACTGTCACTACTGGGGATGCAGTGCAGTGAGTGCAGAGAGTGCACTGGCACCACTGGGGATGCAGTGCAGTGAGTCCTGAGAGTGCACTGGCACCAGTGGTATGCAGTACAGTGAGTCCAGAGAGCGCACTGGCACCACTGGGGATGCAGTACAGTGAGTCCACACAGTGCACTAGCACCACTGGGGATGCAGTGCAGTGAGTCCAGAGAGTGCACTGGCACCACTGGGGATGCAGTGCAGTGAGTCCAGAGAGTGCACTGGCACCACTGGTGATGCACTGCTGTGAGTCCAGAGAGTGCTCTTGCACCACAGGGGATGCAGTGCAGTGACTCAAGAGAGTGCACTGGCAGCACTGGGGATGCAGTGCAGTGAGTCCAGAGAGTGCACTGGCACCACTGGAGATGCAGTGCAGTGAGTTCAGAGAGTGCAATGGCACCACTGCGGATGCACTGCAGTGAGTCCAGAGAGTGCACTGGCTCCACTGGGGATGCACTGCAGTGAGTCCAGAGAGTGCACTGGCACCACTGGGGATGCACTGCAGTGAGTCCAGAGAGTGTACTGGCACCACTGGGATGCACTGAAGTGAGTCCAGAGAGTGCACTGGCACCACTGAGAATGCACTTCAGTGAGTCCAGAGAGTGCACTGGCACCACTGGGGATGCACTGCAGTGAGTCCACAGAGTGCACTAGCACCACTGGGGATGCAGTGCAGTGAGTCCAGAGAGTGCGCTGGAACCACTGGGGATGCAGTGCAGTGAGTCCAGAGAGTGCACTGGCACCACTGGGGATGCAGTGCAGTGAGTCCAGAGAGTGCACTGGCACCACTGGGGATGCACTGCAGTGAGTCCAGTGAGTGCACTGGCACCACTGGGGATGCAGTGCAGTGAGTCCAGAGAGTGCACTGGCACCACTGGGGAAGCAGTGCAGTGAGTCCAGAGAGTGCAGTGGCACCACTAGGGATGCAGTGCAGTGAGTCCAGAGAGTGCACTGGCAGCACTGGGGATGCAGTGCAGTGAGTCCAGAGAGTGCACTGGCACCACTGGGGATGCAGTGCAGTGAGTCCAGAGAGTGCACTGGCACCACTGAGAATGCACTTCAGTGAGTCCAGAGAGTGCACTGGCACCACTGGGGATGCAGTGCAGTGAGTCCTGAGAGTGCACTGGCACCACTGGGGATGCAGTGCTGTGACTCCAGAGAGTGCACTGACACCACTGGGGATGCAGTGCAGTGAGTCCAGAGAGTGCACTGGCACCACTGGGGATGCACTGTAGTGAGCCCAGAGAGTGCACTGGCACCAGTGGGGATGCACTGCAGTGAGTCCAGTGAGTGCACTGGCACCACTGGGGAAGCAGTGCAGTGAGTCCAGAGAGTGCAGAGGCACCACTGGTGATGCAGTTTAGTGAGTCCAGAGAGTGCACTGGCACCACTGGGGATGCAGTGCAGTGAGTCCAGAGAGTGCACTGGCACAACTGCGGATGCGGTGCCGGGAGTCCAGAGAGTGCTTTGGCACCAGTGGGGATGCACTGCAGTTACTCCAGAGACTGCACTGGCACCACTGGGGATGCAGTGCAGTGAGTCCAGAGAGTGCACTGGCACCACTGGGGATGCAGTGCAGTGAGTCCAGAGAGTGCACTGTCACCACTGGGGATGCAGTGCAGTGAGTCCACAGAGTGCACTGGCACCACTGGGGATGCAGTGCAGTGAGTCCAGAGAGTGCACTGGCACCATTGGGGATGCACTGCAGTGAATCCAGTGAGTGCACTGGCACCACTGGGGATACAGTGCAGTGAGTCCAGAGAGTGCACTGGCACCACTGGGGATGCAGTGCAGTGAGTCCAGAGAGTGCACTGGCACCACTGGGGATGCATTGCAGTGAGTCCAGAGAGTGCACTGGCACCACAGATGATGCAGTACAGTGAGTCCAGTGAGTGCACTGGTACCACTGGGGATGTAGTGCAGTGACTCGAGAGAGTGCACTTGCACCACTGGGGATGCAGTGCAGTGAGTCCAGAGAGTGCACTGGCACCACTGGGGATGCAGTGCAGTGAGTCCAGAGAGTGCACTGGCACCACTGGGGATGCAGTGCAGTGAGTCCAGAGAGTGCACTGGCACCACTGGTGATGCACTGCAGTGAGTCCAGAGATTGCACTGGCACCACTGTGGATGCAGTGCAGTGAGTCCAGAGACTTCACTGGCACCACTGGGCATGCAGAGAAGTGAGTGCAGAGAGTGCACTGGCACCACTGGGGATGCAGTGCAGTGAGTCCAGAGAGTGCACTGGTACCACCTGTGATGCAGTGCAGTGAGTCCAGAGAGTGCACTGGCACCAATGGGGCTGCAGTGCAGTGAGTCCAAAGAGTGCACTGGCACCACTGGGAATGCACTGCAGTGAGTCCAGAGAGTGCACTGGCACCACTGGTGATGCAGTACAGTGAGTCCAGAGAGTGCACTGGCAGGACTGGGGATGCAGTGCAGTGAGTCCAGAGAGTGCACTGGCACCACTGGGGATGCACTTCAGTGAGTCCAGAGATTGCACTGGCACCACTGGGGATGCAGTGCATTGAGTCCAGAGAGTGCACTGGCACCACTGGGGATGCAGTGCATTGAGTCCAGAGAGTGCACTGGCACAACTGGGGATGTACTTCAGTGAGTCCAGAGAGTGCACTGACACCACTGGGGATGCAGTGCAGTGAGTCCAGAGAGTGCACTGGCACCACTGGGGATGCACTGCAGTGAGCCCAGAGAGTACACTGGCACCAGTGGGGATGCAGTGCAGTGAGTCCAGAGAGTGCACTGGCACCACTGGGGATGCACTGCAGTGAGACGAGAGAGTGCACTGGCACCACTGGGGATGTAGTGCAGTGACTCGAGAGAGTGCACTGGCACCACTGGGGATGCAGTGCAGTGAGTCCAGAGAGTACACTGGCACCAGTGGGGATGCAGTGCAGTGAGTCCAGAGAGTGCACTGGCACCACTGGGGATGCAGTGCAGTCAGTCCAGTGAGTGCACTGGCACCACTGGGGGTGCAGTACAGTGAGTCCAGAGAGTGCACTGGCACCACTGGGGATGCACTGCAGTGAGTCCACAGAGTGCACTAGCACCACTGGGGATGCAGTGCAGTGAGTCCAGAGAGTGCGCTGGAACCACTGGGGATGCAGTGCAGTGAGTCCAGAGAGTGCACTGGCACCAGTGGGGATGCACTGCAGTGAGTCCAGTGAGTGCACTGGCACCACTGGGGATGCAGTGCAGTGAGTCCAGAGAGTGCACTGGCACCACTGGGGATGCAGTGCAGTGAGTCGAGAGAGTGCAGTGGCACCACTAGGGATGCAGTGCAGTGAGTCCAAAGAGTGCACTGGCACCACTGGGGATGCAGTTCAGTGAGTCCAGAGAGTGCACTGGCACCACTGGAGATGCAGTGCAGTGAGTCCAGAGAGTGCACTGGCACCACTGAGAATGCACTTCAGTGAGTCCAGAGAGTGCACTGGCACCACTGGGGATGCAGTGCAGTGAGTCCAGAGATTGCACTGGCACCACTGGGGATGCAGTGCTGTGACTCCAGAGAGCGCACAGGCACCACTGGGGATGCAGTGCAGTGAGTCCAGAGAGTGCACTGGCACCAGTGGGGATGCACTGCAGTGAGTCCAGTGAGTGCACTGGCACCACTGGGGAAGCAGTGCAGTGAGTCCAGAGAGTGCACTGGAACCACTGGTGATGCAGTTTAGTGAGTCCAGAGAGTGCACTGGCAACAGTGGGGATGCAGTGCAGTGAGTCCATTGAGTGTACTGGCACCACTGGGGATGTACTGCAGTGAGTCCAGAGAGTGCACTGGCACCACTGAGAATGCACTTCAGTGAGTCCAGAGAGTGCACTGGCACCACTGGGGATGCACTGCAGTGAGTCCAGAGAGTGCACTGGCACCACTGGGGATGCGGTGCCGGGAGTCCAGAGAGTGCTTTGGCACCAGTGCGGATGCACTGCAGTTACTCCAGAGACTGCACTGGCACCACTGGGGATGCAGTGCAGTGAGTCCAGAGAGTGCACTGGCACCACTGGGGATGCAGTGCAGTGAGTCCAGAGAGTGCACTGGCACCACTGGGGATGCACTGCAGTGAATCCAGTGAGTGCACTGGCACCACTGGGGATACAGTGCAGTGAGTCTGAGAGTGCACTGGCACCACTGGGGATGCAGTGCAGTGAGTCCAGAGAGTGCACTGGCACCACTGGGAATGCATTGCAGTGAGTCCAGAGAGTGCACTGGCACCACAGATGATGCAGTACAGTGAGTCCAGAGAGTGCACTGGCACCACTGGTGATGCACTGCTGTGAGTCCAGAGAGTGCTCTTGCACCACAGGGGATGCAGTGCAGTGACTCAAGAGAGTGCACTGGCAGCACTGGGGATGCAGTGCAGTGAGTCCAGAGAGTGCACTGGCACCACTGGAGATGCAGTGCAGTGAGTCCAGAGAGTGCAATGGCACCACTGCGGATGCACTGCAGTGAGTCCAGAGAGTGCACTGGCTCCACTGGGGATGCACTGCAGTGAGTCCAGAGAGTGCACTGGCACCACTGGGGATGCACTGCAGTGAGTCCAGAGAGTGTACTGGCACCACTGGGATGCACTGAAGTGAGTCCAGAGAGTGCACTGGCACCACTGAGAATGCACTTCAGTGAGTCCAGAGAGTGCACTGGCACCACTGGGGATGCAGTGCAGTGAGTCCAGAGAGTGCACTGGCACCACTGGGGATGCAGTGCAGTGAGTCCAGAGAGTGCACTGGCACCACTGGGGATGCACTGCAGTGAGTCCAGAGAGTGCACTGGCACCACTGGGGATGCAGTGCATTGAGTCCAGAGAGTGCACTGGCACAACTGGGGATGCACTTCAGTGAGTCCAGAGAGTGCACTGGCACCAGTGGGGATGCAGTGCAGTGAGTCCAGAGAGTGCACTGGCACCACTGGGGATGCACTGCAGTGAGTCCAGAGAGTACACTGGCACCAGTGGGGATGCAGTGCAGTGAGTCCAGAGAGTGCACTGGCACCACTGGGGATGCAGTGCAGTGAGTCCAGAGAGTGCACTGGCACCACTGGGGCTTCAGTGCAGTGAGTCCAGAGAGTGCACTGGCACCACTGGGGATGCACTGCAGTGAGTCCAGAGAGTGCACTGGCACCACTGGGGATGCAGTGCAGTGAGTCCAGAGAGTGCACTGTCACCACTGGGGATGCAGTACAGTGAGTCCAGAGAGTGCACTGGCACCACTGGGGATGCGGTGCTGGGAGTCCAGAGAGTGCCTTGGCACCAATGGGGATGCAGTGCTGGGAGTCCAGAGAGTGCACTGGCACAACTGGGCATGCAGTGCAGTGAGTCCAGAGATTGCACTGGCACCACTGGGGATGCGGTGCTGGGAGTCCAGAGAGTGCTTTGGCACCAATGGGGATGCAGTGCAGTTCCTCCAGAGACTGCACTGGCACCACCGGGGATGCAGTGCAGTGAGTCCAGAGAGTGCACTGGCACCACTGGGGATGCAGTGCAGTGAGTCCAGAGATTGCACTGGCACCACTGGGGATGCAGTGCTGTGACTCCAGAGAGCGCACTGGCTCCACTGGGGATGCAGTGCAGTGAGTCCAGAGAGTGCACTGGCTCCACTGGGGATGCACTG
Source organism: Anser anser (assembly GCF_964211835.1). Lineage (NCBI taxonomy): Eukaryota > Metazoa > Chordata > Aves > Anseriformes > Anatidae > Anser > Anser anser. The sequence goes on from NC_139722.1 coordinate 111,442,240, forward strand.
CAGTGAGCCCAGAGAGTGCACTGGCACCAGTGGGGATGCAGTGCAGTGAGTCCAGTGAGTGCACTGGAACCACTGGGGAAGCAGTGCAGTGAGTCCAGAGAGTGCAGTGGCACCACTGGGGATGCACTGCAGTGAGTCCAGAGAGTGCACTGGCACCACTGGGGATGCAGTGCAGTGAGTCCAGTGAGTGTACTGGCACCACTGGGGATGTACTGCAGTGAGTCCAGAGAGTGCACTGGCACCACTGAGAATGCACTTCAATGAGTCCAGAGAGTGCACTGCACCACTGGGGATGCACTGCAGTGAGTCCAGAGAGTGCAGTGGCACCACTGGGGATGCACTGCAGTGAGTCCAGAGAGTGCTTTGGCACCAGTGGGGATGCACTGCAGTTACTCCAGAGACTGCACTGGAACCACTGGGGATGCAGTGCAGTGAGTCCAGAGAGTGCACTGGCACCACTGGGGATGCACTGCAGTGAGTCCAGAGAGTGCACTGGCACCACTGGGGATGCACTGCAGTGAGTCCAGAGAGTGCACTGGCACCACTGGGGATGCAGTACAGTGAGTCCACAGAGTGCACTGGCACCACTGGGGATGCAGTGCAGTGAGTCCAGAGAGTGCACTGGCACCATTGGGGATGCAGTGCAGTGAATCCAGTGAGTGCACTGGCACCACTGGGGATGCAGTGCAGTGAGTCCAGAGAGTGCACTGGCACCACTGGGGATGCAGTGCAGTGAGTCCAGAGAGTGCACTGGCACCACTGGGGATGCACTGCAGTGAGTCCAGAGAGTGCACTGTCACTACTGGGGATGCAGTGCAGTGAGTGCAGAGAGTGCACTGGCACCACTGGGGATGCAGTGCAGTGAGTCCTGAGAGTGCACTGGCACCAGTGGTATGCAGTACAGTGAGTCCAGAGAGCGCACTGGCACCACTGGGGATGCAGTACAGTGAGTCCACACAGTGCACTAGCACCACTGGGGATGCAGTGCAGTGAGTCCAGAGAGTGCACTGGCACCACTGGGGATGCAGTGCAGTGAGTCCAGAGAGTGCACTGGCACCACTGGTGATGCACTGCTGTGAGTCCAGAGAGTGCTCTTGCACCACAGGGGATGCAGTGCAGTGACTCAAGAGAGTGCACTGGCAGCACTGGGGATGCAGTGCAGTGAGTCCAGAGAGTGCACTGGCACCACTGGAGATGCAGTGCAGTGAGTCCAGAGAGTGCAATGGCACCACTGCGGATGCACTGCAGTGAGTCCAGAGAGTGCACTGGCTCCACTGGGGATGCACTGCAGTGAGTCCAGAGAGTGCACTGGCACCACTGGGGATGCACTGCAGTGAGTCCAGAGAGTGTACTGGCACCACTGGGATGCACTGAAGTGAGTCCAGAGAGTGCACTGGCACCACTGAGAATGCACTTCAGTGAGTCCAGAGAGTGCACTGGCACCACTGGGGATGCACTGCAGTGAGTCCACAGAGTGCACTAGCACCACTGGGGATGCAGTGCAGTGAGTCCAGAGAGTGCGCTGGAACCACTGGGGATGCAGTGCAGTGAGTCCAGAGAGTGCACTGGCACCACTGGGGATGCAGTGCAGTGAGTCCAGAGAGTGCACTGGCACCACTGGGGATGCACTGCAGTGAGTCCAGTGAGTGCACTGGCACCACTGGGGATGCAGTGCAGTGAGTCCAGAGAGTGCACTGGCACCACTGGGGAAGCAGTGCAGTGAGTCCAGAGAGTGCAGTGGCACCACTAGGGATGCAGTGCAGTGAGTCCAGAGAGTGCACTGGCAGCACTGGGGATGCAGTGCAGTGAGTCCAGAGAGTGCACTGGCACCACTGGGGATGCAGTGCAGTGAGTCCAGAGAGTGCACTGGCACCACTGGGGATGCAGTGCAGTGAGTCCAGAGAGTGCACTGGCACCACTGAGAATGCACTTCAGTGAGTCCAGAGAGTGCACTGGCACCACTGGGGATGCAGTGCAGTGAGTCCTGAGAGTGCACTGGCACCACTGGGGATGCAGTGCTGTGACTCCAGAGAGCGCACAGGCACCACTGGGGATGCAGTGCAGTGAGTCCAGAGAGTGCACTGGCACCACTGGGGATGCACTGTAGTGAGCCCAGAGAGTGCACTGGCACCAGTGGGGATGCACTGCAGTGAGTCCAGTGAGTGCACTGGCACCACTGGGGAAGCAGTGCAGTGAGTCCAGAGAGTGCAGAGGCACCACTGGTGATGCAGTTTAGTGAGTCCAGAGAGTGCACTGGCACCACTGGGGATGCAGTGCAGTGAGTCCAGAGAGTGCACTGGCACAACTGCGGATGCGGTGCCGGGAGTCCAGAGAGTGCTTTGGCACCAGTGGGGATGCACTGCAGTTACTCCAGAGACTGCACTGGCACCACTGGGGATGCAGTGCAGTGAGTCCAGAGAGTGCACTGGCACCACTGGGGATGCAGTGCAGTGAGTCCAGAGAGTGCACTGTCACCACTGGGGATGCAGTGCAGTGAGTCCACAGAGTGCACTGGCACCACTGGGGATGCAGTGCAGTGAGTCCAGAGAGTGCACTGGCACCATTGGGGATGCACTGCAGTGAATCCAGTGAGTGCACTGGCACCACTGGGGATACAGTGCAGTGAGTCCAGAGAGTGCACTGGCACCACTGGGGATGCAGTGCAGTGAGTCCAGAGAGTGCACTGGCACCACTGGGGATGCATTGCAGTGAGTCCAGAGAGTGCACTGGCACCACAGATGATGCAGTACAGTGAGTCCAGTGAGTGCACTGGTACCACTGGGGATGTAGTGCAGTGACTCGAGAGAGTGCACTTGCACCACTGGGGATGCAGTGCAGTGAGTCCAGAGAGTGCACTGGCACCACTGGGGATGCACTGCAGTGAGTCCAGAGAGTGCACTGGCACCACTGGGGATGCAGTGCAGTGAGTCCAGAGAGTGCACTGGCACCACTGGTGATGCACTGCAGTGAGTCCAGAGATTGCACTGGCACCACTGTGGATGCAGTGCAGTGAGTCCAGAGACTTCACTGGCACCACTGGGCATGCAGAGAAGTGAGTGCAGAGAGTGCACTGGCACCACTGGGGATGCAGTGCAGTGAGTCCAGAGAGTGCACTGTCACCACTGGGGATGCACTTCAGTGAGTCCAGAGAGTGCACTGGTACCACCTGTGATGCAGTGCAGTGAGTCCAGAGAGTGCACTGGCACCAATGGGGCTGCAGTGCAGTGAGTCCAAAGAGTGCACTGGCACCACTGGGAATGCACTGCAGTGAGTCCAGAGAGTGCACTGGCACCACTGGTGATGCAGTACAGTGAGTCCAGAGAGTGCACTGGCAGGACTGGGGATGCAGTGCAGTGAGTCCAGAGAGTGCACTGGCACCACTGGGGATGCACTTCAGTGAGTCCAGAGATTGCACTGGCACCACTGGGGATGCAGTGCAGTGAGTACAGAGAGTGCACTGGCACCACTGGGGATGCAGTGCATTGAGTCCAGAGAGTGCACTGGCACAACTGGGGATGTACTTCAGTGAGTCCAGAGAGTGCACTGACACCACTGGGGATGCAGTGCAGTGAGTCCAGAGAGTGCACTGGCACCACTGGGGATGCAGTGCAGTGAGTCCAGAGAGTACACTGGCACCAGTGGGGATGCAGTGCAGTGAGTCCAGAGAGTGCACTGGCACCACTGGGGATGCACTGCAGTGAGACCAGAGAGTGCACTGGCACCACTGGGGATGTAGTGCAGTGACTCGAGAGAGTGCACTGGCACCACTGGGGATGCAGTGCAGTGAGTCCAGAGAGTACACTGGCACCAGTGGGGATGCAGTGCAGTGAGTCCAGAGAGTGCACTGGCACCACTGGGGATGCAGTGCAGTCAGTCCAGTGAGTGCACTGGCACCACTGGGGGTGCAGTACAGTGAGTCCAGAGAGTGCACTGGCACCACTGGGGATGCACTGCAGTGAGTCCACAGAGTGCACTAGCACCACTGGGGATGCAGTGCAGTGAGTCCAGAGAGTGCGCTGGAACCACTGGGGATGCAGTGCAGTGAGTCCAGAGAGTGCACTGGCACCAGTGGGGATGCACTGCAGTGAGTCCAGTGAGTGCACTGGCACCACTGTGGATGCAGTGCAGTGAGTCCAGAGAGTGCACTGGCACCACTGGGGAAGCAGTGCAGTCAGTCCAGAGAGTGCAGTGGCACCACTAGGGATGCAGTGCAGTGAGTCCAAAGAGTGCACTGGCACCACTGGGGATGCAGTTCAGTGAGTCCAGAGAGTGCACTGGCACCACTGGAGATGCAGTGCAGTGAGTCCAGAGAGTGCACTGGCACCACTGAGAATGCACTTCAGTGAGTCCAGAGAGTGCACTGGCACCACTGGGGATGCAGTGCAGTGAGTCCAGAGAGTGCACTGGCACCACTGGGGATGCAGTGCTGTGACTCCAGAGAGCGCACAGGCACCACTGGGGATGCAGTGCAGTGAGTCCAGAGAGTGCACTGGCACCAGTGGGGATGCACTGCAGTGAGTCCAGTGAGTGCACTGGCACCACTGGGGAAGCAGTGCAGTGAGTCCAGAGAGTGCACTGGAACCACTGGTGATGCAGTTTAGTGAGTCCAGAGAGTGCACTGGCACCAGTGGGGATGCAGTGCAGTGAGTCCAGTGAGTGTACTGGCACCACTGGGGATGTACTGCAGTGAGTCCAGAGAGTGCACTGGCACCACTGAGAATGCACTTCAGTGAGTCCAGAGAGTGCACTGGCACCACTGGGGATGCACTGCAGTGAGTCCAGAGAGTGCACTGGCACCACTGGGGATGCGGTGCCGGGAGTCCAGAGAGTGCTTTGGCACCAGTGGGGATGCACTGCAGTTACTCCAGAGACTGCACTGGCACCACTGGGGATGCAGTGCAGTGAGTCCAGAGAGTGCACTGGCACCACTGGGGATGCAGTGCAGTGAGTCCAGAGAGTGCACTGGCACCACTGGGGATGCACTGCAGTGAATCCAGTGAGTGCACTGGCACCACTGGGGATACAGTGCAGTGAGTCTGAGAGTGCACTGGCACCACTGGGGATGCAGTGCAGTGAGTCCAGAGAGTGCACTGGCACCACTGGGAATGCATTGCAGTGAGTCCAGAGAGTGCACTGGCACCACAGATGATGCAGTACAGTGAGTCCAGTGAGTGCACTGGTACCACTGGGGATGTAGTGCAGTGACTCGAGAGAGTGCAGTTGCACCACTGGGGATGCAGTGCAGTGAGTCCAGAGAGTGCACTGGCACCACTGGGGATGCACTGCAGTGAGTCCAGAGAGTGCACTGGCACCACTGGGGATGCAGTGCAGTGAGTCCAGAGAGTGCACTGGCACCACTGGTGATGCACTGCAGTGAGTGCAGAGATTGCACTGGCACCACTGTGGATGCAGTGCAGTGAGTCCAGAGACTTCACTGGCACCACTGGGAATGCAGAGAAGTGAGTGCAGAGAGTGCACTGGCACCACTGGGGATGCAGTGCAGTGAGTCCAGAGAGTGCACTGGCACCACTGGGGATGCAGTGCAGTGAGTCCAGAGAGTGCACTGGCACCACCTGTGATGCAGTGCAGTGAGTCCAGAGAGTGCACTGGCACCAATGGGGATGCACTGCAGTGAGTCCAAAGAGTGCACTGGCACCACTGGGAATGCACTGCAGTGAGTCCAGAGAGTGCACTGGCACCACTGGTGATGCAGTACAGTGAGTCCAGAGAGTGCACTGGCACCACTGGGGATGCACTTCAGTGAGTCCAGAGATTGCACTGGCACCACTGGGGATGCAGTGCAGTGAGTCCAAGGAGTGCACTGGCACCACTGGGGATGCAGTGCTGTGACTCCAGAGAGTGCACTGGCACCACTGGGGATGCACTTCAGTGAGTCCAGAGAGTGCACTGACACCACTGGGGATGCAGTGCAGTGAGTCCAGAGAGTGCACTGGCACCACTGGGGATGCACTGCAGTGAGTCCAGAGAGTACACTGGCACCAGTGGGGATGCAGTGCAGTGAGTCCAGAGAGTGCACTGGCAGCACTGGGGATGCAGTGCAGTGAGTCCAGAGAGTGCACTGGCACCACAGGGGATGTACTACAGTGAGTCCAGAGAGTGCACTGGCACCACTGGGGATGCAGTGCAGTGAGTCCAGAGAGTGCACTGGCACCACTGAGAATGCACTTCAGTGAGTCCAGAGAGTGCACTGGCACCACTGGGGATGCAGTGCAGTGAGTCCAGAGATTGCACTGGCACCACTGGGGATGCAGTGCTGTGACTCCAGAGAGCGCACAGGCACCACTGGGGATGCAGTGCAGTGAGTCCAGAGAGTGCACTGGCACCACTGGGGATGCACTGCAGTGAGCCCAGAGAGTGCACTGGCACCACTGGGGATGCAGTGCAGTGAGTCCAGTGAGTGCACTGGCACCACTGGGGAAGCAGTGCAGTGAGTCCAGAGAGTGCAGAGGCACCACTGGTGATGCAGTTTAATGAGTCCAGAGAGTGCACTGGCACCACTGTTGATGCAGTGCAGTGAGTCCAGTGAGTGTACTGGCACCACTGGGGATGCACTGCAGTGAGTCCAGAGAGTGCACTGGCACCACTGAGAATGCACTTCAGTGAGTCCAGAGAGTGCACTGGCACCACTGGGGATGCACTTCAGTGAGTCCAGAGAGTGCACTGGCACCACTGGGGATGCACTGCAGTGAGTCCAGAGAGTGCACTGGCACCACTGGGGATGCAGTGCTGTGACTCCAGAGAGTGCACTGGCACCACTGGGGATGCTAGGCCTAGGAAGTCCTGGGGGAAGAACGTTAGGTTTACTCCTGTAAATATTACCCCGAAGTGGGCTTTTGCTCATGTTTGGTGTAGGGTAAACCCAGTGAGTGTTGGGAATCAGTGAGTAAATCCTGCTAGAATGGCAAAGACGGCGCCTATGGATAGGACGTAGTGGAAGTGGGCAACTACGTAGTACGTGTCGTGCAGGGCGATGTCTAGGGAAGAGTTTGCAAGAACGATTCCTGTTAATCCTCCGATGGTAAATAGGAAGATAAATCCTAGAGCTCATAGTATTGGGGGGGTCTCATTTGATTGTTCCTCCGTGCAGGGTGGCTAGTCAGCTAAATACTTTGATTCCGGTAGGGATGGCAATGATTATAGTGGCTGATGTAAAGTAGGCTCGGGTATCAACGTCTATTCCTACTGTAAACATGTGGTGAGCTCAGACGATGAATCCTAGGAAGCCGATGGATAGTATGGCTCAGACTATTCCCATGTAGCCGAAGGGCTCCTTTTTGCCTGAGTAGTACGTGACTACGTGTGAGATGATTCCGAACCCCGGTAGGATCAGAATATAGACTTCTGGGTGTCCGAAGAATCAGAATAGGTGTTGGTACAGGATTGGGTCTCCTCCTCCAGCGGGGTCGAAGAATGTGGTGTTTAGGTTTCGATCAGTTAGTAATATTGTAATACCGGCGGCGAGTACGGGGAGTGATAGAAGGAGTAGGATGGCGGTAATTAGTACGGATCAGACAAATAGTGGGGTTTGGTATTGTGAGAGTGCGGGGGGTTTTATGTTGATGGCTGTGGTGATAAAGTTGATGGCCCCAAGGATGGAGGAGATACCGGCTAAGTGGAGTGAGAAGATAGCCAGGTCTACTGAAGCTCCGGCGTGGGCAAGGTTACCTGCTAGGGGAGGGTAGACAGTTCAGCCTGTGCCGGCGCCAGCTTCTACAGTGGATGAGGCTAGTAGGAGGAGGAATGATGGGGGGAGGAGTCAAAAGCTTATGTTGTTTATTCGCGGGAATGCTATGTCGGGGGCACCGATTATGAGGGGGACTAATCAGTTGCCGAATCCTCCGATCATGATGGGTATGACTATAAAGAAGCTTATTACAAAGGCATGAGCGGTAACGATTACATTGTAAATTTGGTCGTCGCCTAGGAGAGTTCCTGGTTGTCCTAGTTCTGCGCGGATTAATAGGCTGAGTGCGGTGCCGACTATTCCTGCTCATGCCCCGAAGATGAGGTACAGGGTGCCAATATCCTTATAGTTAGTGGAAAATAGTCATCGGTTGATGAAGGTGACGGGTAAGATGGTTGAGTGTTGAAGCGTTAGGCTGTAGTCCTTTTTACAGAGGTTTAATTCCTCTTCTTATCGGCTCTGTAGTGAAATTCATGTTGAGTTGCAAGCTCATCGATGCGCACTAGGGTGCGTCAGGGTCTTTGTAGGCAGAAGCCAATTGGTTTAGGCATTTAGCTGTTAACTAGAGTTTTGTGGGATCGAAGCCCATCTGTCTAGGGAGGCTTTAGCTTAATTAAAGCGTCTGACTTGCATTCAGAAGATACAGGTTAATATTCTGTAAGTCTTAATGTGCAGAAACTAAGAGGGTTTAACTCTTATTTAAGGCTTTGAAGGCCTTCGGTTTGGGGTGTTATCCTAAGTTTCTAGACAATGGCATGTATTATTGGGGACAGGGGAAGTAAGAGGATTGATAGTGAGGCAAGGACCGCAGTAGGTGTGCTTGGGGCTTTGCTAGTGTATCATTGTTTTATGTGGTTAGAGGAGTTGGGGGGAAGGGTAATTGTTGAGTGGTATGCGAGGCGTAGGTAGAAGAAGAGGCTGAGCAGTGATAGCATGGCAATTGCCATGGCTGCTGGTGTTATTTCCTGTTTAGTTAGTTCTTGGATGATAAGTCACTTTGGTATAAAGCCTGTTAATGGGGGGAGGCCTGCTAGGGATAAAAGTACTAGTATTAGGGTGGCGTTTAGCACTGGGGTTTTTGTTCATGAGGTTGTGATCATGGATAGGTTAAGGGTTTTGATTTTGTTAAGGGCTAGGAATACGGCTGATGTTATGATTGTGTATAGGTAGAAGGTAAGTAAGGCCAATTTGGGGCTGTAAACTAGGATGATGGCGATTCAGCCTAAGTGGGAGATGGACGAGAAGGCTAGGATTTTGCGTGTTTGTGTTTGATTCAGTCCTATTCAGCCTCCTAGTGCTGTTGAGGCTAGGGCCATGGCGGTGAGTAGAGCTGGGTCGAGGGATTTGGATATTAGTAGGAGCAGGGTTAGTGGGGGGAATTTTATGAGGGTCGAGAGTAGCAGGGCTGTTATTAGTGGCGATCCTTGTAGTACTTCTGGGAATCAGAAGTGAAATGGCACTAGGCCCAGTTTAATAGCGATTGCTGCTGTCAGTAGTAGACAGGAGGTTGGGTGGTTTATTTGTGTGATGTCTCATTGGCCGGTGACTCAGGCATTGGTTATGCTAGAGAATAGGACCAGGGCGGAAGCAGCTGCTTGGGTTAGGAAGTATTTCGTTGCGGCTTCTACTGCTCGTGGGTGGTGGGATTTGGCAATTAGGGGAATGATGGCTAGTGTGTTGATCTCCAGTCCTGTCCAGGCCAGAACTCAGTGGTTGCTGGAAATTGTGATTGTGGTGCCCAAGATGAGGCTGAAGGTTATGATTGGGGTCGCGTAAGGGTTCATTAGTAGAGGAGGGGGTTAAACCATCATTTTCGGGGTATGGGCCCGATAGCTTGATTAGCTGACTCTACTAGAAAATAATATAAGGGAAGTATGGAGAATTTTGATTTCTCTTGTGTGGGTTCAATTCCTACTTTTCTAAGGTCAACAGGAAATGAGAGGGCTGTTATACCTCTATGTTCACTTTATCATAGTGACCCTTTGTAGTTCAGGCACATTTCCTTATGTAAGGAGGTAGGCCTGCATAGCAGATAGGTATGCTGATGTGTCAGAGGCACAGAGCTAGTGTGAGGGGTAGGAAGTTTTTTCATAGTAGGTGCATTAGTTGGTCATATCGGAATCGTGGGTATGAAGCTCGGACCCATAAGAAACCAGAAGATAGTAGGAGGACTTTTGTGGCTAGGATGACGGGGAATAGTTCTGTGGGTGGCCCTAGGGCGCTTGGGTTTAGGAATATGATGGCTGTAAGTGTATTTATTAGCATAATGTTCGCATATTCAGCTAGGAAGAATAAGGCGAAGGGTCCTGCGGCGTATTCAACGTTAAACCCTGAGACTAGCTCAGATTCACCCTCTGTGAGGTCAAAAGGAGCTCGGTTTGTCTCTGCTAGGGTGGATACGTATCATATTATTGCTAGGGGTCATGAGGAGAAAATGAAGTATAGAGGCTCCTGTGCGACGGCAAAGGAGCTGAGTGTGTAGCTTCCGCTTAGTATGATTATTGATAGCAGGATTATGGCCAGTGTCACTTCGTATGAAATGGTCTGTGCTACTGCCCGTAGGGCTCCGATTAGTGCGTATTTTGAGTTCGAGGCTCAGCCTGATCATAGGACTGAGTAGACGGCTAGGCTTGACATGGCTATTAGGAAGAGAACTCCGAGGTTTAGATCTGCTAGGGGAAATGGGAGTGGTAGTGGTGCTCAAGTGGTGAGGGCTAGGACAAGGGCTAGTATTGGTATCAGAATGAATAGAAGTGGGGAAGAGGTAGAGGGTCGGATGGGCTCTTTGGTAAATAGTTTCAGTCCGTCCGCAAATGGTTGAAGTAGGCCAAAAGGCCCGACAACGTTAGGGCCTTTGCGGGATTGTATGTAGCTTAGGATTTTCCGTTCTGCTAGGGTTAGGAAGGCTACGGCAATCAGGATTGGGATGATGTATAGGAGGGATATAACGAGGCAGCTTAGTGTTGTTATTTGAATCATGGGTGAAGCTAGGGAGAGGATTTGAACCTCTGGGGAAAGGGCTTAAGCCTTCTGCACTTGCCGGGCTCTGCCACTCTAGCTGGTCCTTTTCTAGGATTGAAAGTGGTGGGGGAAGGCCCTCTTCACGGTTTAGTTGGTTTCACTGCTTAGAGGGGGGGGGCGTGCTTGTGGTATTGGCCCCACTTTCCCGGTCCTTTCGTACTGGGGAGAGTGTGTCATAGATAGAAACCGACCTGGATTGCTCCGGTCTGAACTCAGATCACGTAGGACTGTTGATGGTTTAGTCGGCCTGGGATTGCGTCTGTTTTAACTCCGAGCGTTGGGACTGCTCAGGAGTGGAGTACGTCTCCTGCAGTAATGATCACGCGGATGGGGGATTCTATTGGGATAACTACGCGGTGGTCAACTTCTAGCAGTCGGAAGTGGCCGTTGGGTAAGTCTGGGGTGGGCACTATGTAGGAGTCGAATGATAGGTCTTTGAAGTCTGTGTATTCGTAGCTTCAGTATCATTGGTGGTCGATGGCTTTTAGGGTGAGGTCTGGTTCATCGATTTTGTCCATTATGTAGAGGATTTGTAGGGATGGGAGGGCGAGGAGTACCAGGACGATAGCAGGTAGGATTGTCCAGATCAGCTCTACTTCTTGGGCGTCTACAGCATTGGACGAGAGTTTTTCTGTTAGTATGTGGGCTAAAAGGTAGAGAACTAGGCTGCAGATAGCTAGGGCAACGATTAGGGCGTGGTCGTGGAATTCAACGAGTTCTTCTATGATGGGTGATGAGGCGTCTTGGAATCCTAGTTGGGAGTGGTTGGCCACATGAGATGTACAGGATTTTTACCTGTGATTTAGTCTTGACAAGGCTATGTAATTGGTTTACTAACGTCTCATAAGAAAGAAGCATGAGCGGTTAATGCAGTTGGCTTGAAACCAGCATGTGAGGGTTCGATTCCTTCCTTTCTTGTACTTGGACAAAGGCCGGTTCCTCGAAAGTATGGTATGGGGGAGGGCAGCCGTGGATTCATTCAACGTTTGTGGTAGTTAGTTCTGGTTGTAGGACTTTTCGTTTGGCCGAAAAGGCTTCTCAGATGATGAATATTAGTATGATTACGGCTACTATTGAGATTAGGGAGCCGATGGAGGAAATGGTGTTTCATAGTGTGTAGGCGTCGGGATAGTCCGAGTATCGTCGGGGTATTCCTGCTAGGCCTAGGAAGTGCTGGGGGAAGAACGTTAGGTTTACTCCTGTAAATATTACCCCGAAGTGGGCTTTTGCTCATGTTTGGTGTAGGGTAAACCCAGTGAGTAGTGGGAATCAGTGAGTAAATCCTGCTAGAATGGCAAAGACGGCGCCTATGGATAGGACGTAGTGGAAGTGGGCAACTACGTAGTACGTGTCGTGCAGGGCGATGTCTAGGGAAGAGTTTGCAAGAACGATTCCTGTTAATCCTCCGATGGTAAATAGGAAGATAAATCCTAGAGCTCATAGTATTGGGGGGGTCTCATTTGATTGTTCCTCCGTGCAGGGTGGCTAGTCAGCTAAATACTTTGATTCCGGTAGGGATGGCAATGATTATAGTGGCTGATGTAAAGTAGGCTCGGGTATCAACGTCTATTCCTACTGTAAACATGTGGTGAGCTCAGACGATGAATCCTAGGAAGCCGATGGATAGTATGGCTCAGACTATTCCCATGTAGCCGAAGGGCTCCTTTTTGCCTGAGTAGTACGTGACTACGTGTGAGATGATTCCAAACCCCGGTAGGATCAGAATATAGACTTCTGGGTGTCCGAAGAATCAGAATAGGTGTTGGTACAGGATTGGGTCTCCTCCTCCAGCGGGGTCGAAGAATGTGGTGTTTAGGTTTCAATCAGTTAGTAATATTGTAATACCGGCGGCGAGTACGGGGAGTGATAGAAGGAGTAGGATGGCGGTAATTAGTACGGATCAGACAAATAGTGGGGTTTGGTATTGTGAGAGTGCGGGGGGTTTTATGTTGATGGCTGTGGTGATAAAGTTGATGGCCCCAAGGATGGAGGAGATACCGGCTAAGTGGAGTGAGAAGATAGCCAGGTCTACTGAAGCTCCGGCGTGGGCAAGGTTACCTGCTAGGGGAGGGTAGACAGTTCAGCCTGTGCCGGCGCCAGCTTCTACAGTGGATGAGGCTAGTAGGAGGAGGAATGATGGGGGGAGGAGTCAAAAGCTTATGTTGTTTATTCGCGGGAATGCTATGTCGGGGGCACCGATTATGAGGGGGACTAATCAGTTGCCGAATCCTCCGATCATGATGGGTATGACTATAAAGAAGCTTATTACAAAGGCATGAGCGGTAACGATTACATTGTAAATTTGGTCGTCGCCTAGGAGAGTTCCTGGTTGTCCTAGTTCTGCGCGGATTAATAGGCTGAGTGCGGTGCCGACTATTCCTGCTCATGCCCCGAAGATGAGGTACAGGGTGCCAATATCCTTATGGTTAGTGGAAAATAGTCATCGGTTGATGAAGGTGACGGGTAAGATGGCTGAGTGTTGAAGCGTTAGGCTGTAGTCCTTTTTACAGAGGTTTAATTCCTCTTCTTATCGGCTCTGTAGTGAAATTCATGTTGAGTTGCAAGCTCATCGATGCGCACTAGGGTGCGTCAGGGTCTTTGTAGGCAGAAGCCAATTGGTTTAGGCATTTAGCTGTTAACTAGAGTTTTGTGGGATCGAAGCCCATCTGTCTAGGGAGGCTTTAGCTTAATTAAAGCGTCTGACTTGCATTCAGAAGATACAGGTTAATATTCTGTAAGTCTTAATGTGCAGAAACTAAGAGGGTTTAACTCTTATTTAAGGCTTTGAAGGCCTTCGGTTTGGGGTGTTATCCTAAGTTTCTAGACAATGGCATGTATTATTGGGGACAGGGGAAGTAAGAGGATTGATAGTGAGGCAAGGACCGCAGTAGGTGTGCTTGGGGCTTTGCTAGTGTATCATTGTTTTATGTGGTTAGAGGAGTTGGGGGGAAGGGTAATTGTTGAGTGGTATGCGAGGCGTAGGTAGAAGAAGAGGCTGAGCAGTGATAGCATGGCAATTGCCATGGCTGCTGGTGTTATTTCCTGTTTAGTTAGTTCTTGGATGATAAGTCACTTTGGTATAAAGCCTGTTAATGGGGGGAGGCCTGCTAGGGATAAAAGTACTAGTATTAGGGTGGCGTTTAGCACTGGGGTATTTGTTCATGAGGTTGTGATCATGGATAGGTTAAGGGCTTTGATTTTGTTAAGGGCTAGGAATACGGCTGATGTTATGATTGTGTATAGGTAGAAGGTAAGTAAGGCCAATTTGGGGCTGTAAACTAGGATGATGGCGATTCAGCCTAAGTGGGAGATGGACGAGAAGGCTAGGATTTTGCGTGTTTGTGTTTGGTTCAGTCCTATTCAGCCTCCTAGTGCTGTTGAGGCTAGGGCCATGGCGGTGAGTAGAGCTGGGTCGAGGGATTTGGATGTTAGTAGGAGCAGGGTTAGTGGGGGGAATTTTATGAGGGTCGAGAGTAGCAGGGCTGTTATTAGTGGCGATCCTTGTAGTACTTCTGGGAATCAGAAGTGAAATGGCACTAGGCCCAGTTTAATAGCGATTGCTGCTGTCAGTAGTAGACAGGAGGTTGGGTGGTTTATTTGTGTGATGTCTCATTGGCCGGTGACTCAGGCATTGGTTATGCTAGAGAATAGGACCAGGGCGGAAGCAGCTGCTTGGGTTAGGAAGTATTTCGTTGCGGCTTCTACTGCTCGTGGGTGGTGGGATTTGGCAATTAGGGGAATGATGGCTAGTGCGTTGATCTCCAGTCCTGTCCAGGCCAGAACTCAGTGGTTGCTGGAAATTGTGATTGTGGTGCCCAAGATGAGGCTGAAGGTTATGATTGGGGTCGCGTAAGGGTTCATTAGTAGAGGAGGGGGTTAAACCATCATTTTCGGGGTATGGGCCCGATAGCTTGATTAGCTGACTCTACTAGAAAATAATATAAGGGAAGTATGGAGAATTTTGATTTCTCTTGTGTGGGTTCAATTCCTACTTTTCTAAGGTCAACAGGAAATGAGAGGGCTGTTATACCTCTATGTTCACTTTATCATAGTGACCCTTTGTAGTTCAGGCACATTTCCTTATGTAAGGAGGTAGGCCTGCATAGCAGATAGGTATGCTGATGTGTCAGAGGCACAGAGCTAGTGTGAGGGGTAGGAAGTTTTTTCATAGTAGGTGCATTAGTTGGTCATATCGGAATCGTGGGTATGAAGCTCGGACCCATAAGAAACCAGAAGATAGTAGGAGGACTTTTGTGGCTAGGATGACGGGGAATAGTTCTGTGGGTGGCCCTAGGGCGCTTGGGTTTAGGAATATGATGGCTGTAAGTGTATTTATTAGCATAATGTTCGCATATTCAGCTAGGAAGAATAAGGCGAAGGGTCCTGCGGCGTATTCAACGTTAAACCCTGAGACTAGCTCAGATTCACCCTCTGTGAGGTCAAAAGGAGCTCGGTTTGTCTCTGCTAGGGTGGATACGTATCATATTATTGCTAGGGGTCATGAGGAGAAAATGAAGTATAGAGGCTCCTGTGCGACGGCAAAGGAGCTGAGTGTGTAGCTTCCGCTTAGTATGATTATTGATAGCAGGATTATGGCCAGTGTCACTTCGTATGAAATGGTCTGTGC
Source organism: Anser anser (assembly GCF_964211835.1). Classification (NCBI taxonomy): domain Eukaryota; kingdom Metazoa; phylum Chordata; class Aves; order Anseriformes; family Anatidae; genus Anser; species Anser anser. Next base: position 111,457,593 of record NC_139722.1, read on the forward strand.
TACTGCCCGTAGGGCTCCGATTAGTGCGTATTTTGAGTTCGAGGCTCAGCCTGATCATAGGACTGAGTAGACGGCTAGGCTTGACATGGCTATTAGGAAGAGAACTCCGAGGTTTAGATCTGCTAGGGGAAATGGGAGTGGTAGTGGTGCTCAAGTGGTGAGGGCTAGGACAAGGGCTAGTATTGGTATCAGAATGAATAGAAGTGGGGAAGAGGTAGAGGGTCGGATGGGCTCTTTGGTAAATAGTTTCAGTCCGTCCGCAAATGGTTGAAGTAGGCCAAAAGGCCCGACAACGTTAGGGCCTTTGCGGGATTGTATGTAGCTTAGGATTTTCCGTTCTGCTAGGGTTAGGAAGGCTACGGCAATCAGGATTGGGATGATGTATAGGAGGGATATAACGAGGCAGCTTAGTGTTGTTATTTGAATCATGGGTGAAGCTAGGGAGAGGATTTGAACCTCTGGGGAAAGGGCTTAAGCCTTCTGCACTTGCCGGGCTCTGCCACTCTAGCTGGTCCTTTTCTAGGATTGAAAGTGGTGGGGGAAGGCCCTCTTCACGGTTTAGTTGGTTTCACTGCTTAGAGGGGGGGGGCGTGCTTGTGGTATTGGCCCCACTTTCCCGGTCCTTTCGTACTGGGGAGAGTGTGTCATAGATAGAAACCGACCTGGATTGCTCCGGTCTGAACTCAGATCACGTAGGACTGTTGATGGTTTAGTCGGCCTGGGATTGCGTCTGTTTTAACTCCGAGCGTTGGGACTGCTCAGGAGTGGAGTACGTCTCCTGCAGTAATGATCACGCGGATGGGGGATTCTATTGGGATAACTACGCGGTGGTCAACTTCTAGCAGTCGGAAGTGGCCGTTGGGTAAGTCTGGGGTGGGCACTATGTAGGAGTCGAATGATAGGTCTTTGAAGTCTGTGTATTCGTAGCTTCAGTATCATTGGTGGTCGATGGCTTTTAGGGTGAGGTCTGGTTCATCGATTTTGTCCATTATGTAGAGGATTTGTAGGGATGGGAGGGCGAGGAGTACCAGGACGATAGCAGGTAGGATTGTCCAGATCAGCTCTACTTCTTGGGCGTCTACAGCATTGGACGAGAGTTTTTCTGTTAGTATGTGGGCTAAAAGGTAGAGAACTAGGCTGCAGATAGCTAGGGCAACGATTAGGGCGTGGTCGTGGAATTCAACGAGTTCTTCTATGATGGGTGATGAGGCGTCTTGGAATCCTAGTTGGGAGTGGTTGGCCACATGAGATGTACAGGATTTTTACCTGTGATTTAGTCTTGACAAGGCTATGTAATTGGTTTACTAACGTCTCATAAGAAAGAAGCATGAGCGGTTAATGCAGTTGGCTTGAAACCAGCATGTGAGGGTTCGATTCCTTCCTTTCTTGTACTTGGACAAAGGCCGGTTCCTCGAAAGTATGGTATGGGGGAGGGCAGCCGTGGATTCATTCAACGTTTGTGGTAGTTAGTTCTGGTTGTAGGACTTTTCGTTTGGCCGAAAAGGCTTCTCAGATGATGAATATTAGTATGATTACGGCTACTATTGAGATTAGGGAGCCGATGGAGGAAATGGTGTTTCATAGTGTGTAGGCGTCGGGATAGTCCGAGTATCGTCGGGGTATTCCTGCTAGGCCTAGGAAGTGCTGGGGGAAGAACGTTAGGTTTACTCCTGTAAATATTACCCCGAAGTGGGCTTTTGCTCATGTTTGGTGTAGGGTAAACCCAGTGAGTAGTGGGAATCAGTGAGTAAATCCTGCTAGAATGGCAAAGACGGCGCCTATGGATAGGACGTAGTGGAAGTGGGCAACTACGTAGTACGTGTCGTGCAGGGCGATGTCTAGGGAAGAGTTTGCAAGAACGATTCCTGTTAATCCTCCGATGGTAAATAGGAAGATAAATCCTAGAGCTCATAGTATTGGGGGGGTCTCATTTGATTGTTCCTCCGTGCAGGGTGGCTAGTCAGCTAAATACTTTGATTCCGGTAGGGATGGCAATGATTATAGTGGCTGATGTAAAGTAGGCTCGGGTATCAACGTCTATTCCTACTGTAAACATGTGGTGAGCTCAGACGATGAATCCTAGGAAGCCGATGGATAGTATGGCTCAGACTATTCCCATGTAGCCGAAGGGCTCCTTTTTGCCTGAGTAGTACGTGACTACGTGTGAGATGATTCCAAACCCCGGTAGGATCAGAATATAGACTTCTGGGTGTCCGAAGAATCAGAATAGGTGTTGGTACAGGATTGGGTCTCCTCCTCCAGCGGGGTCGAAGAATGTGGTGTTTAGGTTTCAATCAGTTAGTAATATTGTAATACCGGCGGCGAGTACGGGGAGTGATAGAAGGAGTAGGATGGCGGTAATTAGTACGGATCAGACAAATAGTGGGGTTTGGTATTGTGAGAGTGCGGGGGGTTTTATGTTGATGGCTGTGGTGATAAAGTTGATGGCCCCAAGGATGGAGGAGATACCGGCTAAGTGGAGTGAGAAGATAGCCAGGTCTACTGAAGCTCCGGCGTGGGCAAGGTTACCTGCTAGGGGAGGGTAGACAGTTCAGCCTGTGCCGGCGCCAGCTTCTACAGTGGATGAGGCTAGTAGGAGGAGGAATGATGGGGGGAGGAGTCAAAAGCTTATGTTGTTTATTCGCGGGAATGCTATGTCGGGGGCACCGATTATGAGGGGGACTAATCAGTTGCCGAATCCTCCGATCATGATGGGTATGACTATAAAGAAGCTTATTACAAAGGCATGAGCGGTAACGATTACATTGTAAATTTGGTCGTCGCCTAGGAGAGTTCCTGGTTGTCCTAGTTCTGCGCGGATTAATAGGCTGAGTGCGGTGCCGACTATTCCTGCTCATGCCCCGAAGATGAGGTACAGGGTGCCAATATCCTTATGGTTAGTGGAAAATAGTCATCGGTTGATGAAGGTGACGGGTAAGATGGCTGAGTGTTGAAGCGTTAGGCTGTAGTCCTTTTTACAGAGGTTTAATTCCTCTTCTTATCGGCTCTGTAGTGAAATTCATGTTGAGTTGCAAGCTCATCGATGCGCACTAGGGTGCGTCAGGGTCTTTGTAGGCAGAAGCCAATTGGTTTAGGCATTTAGCTGTTAACTAGAGTTTTGTGGGATCGAAGCCCATCTGTCTAGGGAGGCTTTAGCTTAATTAAAGCGTCTGACTTGCATTCAGAAGATACAGGTTAATATTCTGTAAGTCTTAATGTGCAGAAACTAAGAGGGTTTAACTCTTATTTAAGGCTTTGAAGGCCTTCGGTTTGGGGTGTTATCCTAAGTTTCTAGACAATGGCATGTATTATTGGGGACAGGGGAAGTAAGAGGATTGATAGTGAGGCAAGGACCGCAGTAGGTGTGCTTGGGGCTTTGCTAGTGTATCATTGTTTTATGTGGTTAGAGGAGTTGGGGGGAAGGGTAATTGTTGAGTGGTATGCGAGGCGTAGGTAGAAGAAGAGGCTGAGCAGTGATAGCATGGCAATTGCCATGGCTGCTGGTGTTATTTCCTGTTTAGTTAGTTCTTGGATGATAAGTCACTTTGGTATAAAGCCTGTTAATGGGGGGAGGCCTGCTAGGGATAAAAGTACTAGTATTAGGGTGGCGTTTAGCACTGGGGTATTTGTTCATGAGGTTGTGATCATGGATAGGTTAAGGGCTTTGATTTTGTTAAGGGCTAGGAATACGGCTGATGTTATGATTGTGTATAGGTAGAAGGTAAGTAAGGCCAATTTGGGGCTGTAAACTAGGATGATGGCGATTCAGCCTAAGTGGGAGATGGACGAGAAGGCTAGGATTTTGCGTGTTTGTGTTTGGTTCAGTCCTATTCAGCCTCCTAGTGCTGTTGAGGCTAGGGCCATGGCGGTGAGTAGAGCTGGGTCGAGGGATTTGGATGTTAGTAGGAGCAGGGTTAGTGGGGGGAATTTTATGAGGGTCGAGAGTAGCAGGGCTGTTATTAGTGGCGATCCTTGTAGTACTTCTGGGAATCAGAAGTGAAATGGCACTAGGCCCAGTTTAATAGCGATTGCTGCTGTCAGTAGTAGACAGGAGGTTGGGTGGTTTATTTGTGTGATGTCTCATTGGCCGGTGACTCAGGCATTGGTTATGCTAGAGAATAGGACCAGGGCGGAAGCAGCTGCTTGGGTTAGGAAGTATTTCGTTGCGGCTTCTACTGCTCGTGGGTGGTGGGATTTGGCAATTAGGGGAATGATGGCTAGTGCGTTGATCTCCAGTCCTGTCCAGGCCAGAACTCAGTGGTTGCTGGAAATTGTGATTGTGGTGCCCAAGATGAGGCTGAAGGTTATGATTGGGGTCGCGTAAGGGTTCATTAGTAGAGGAGGGGGTTAAACCATCATTTTCGGGGTATGGGCCCGATAGCTTGATTAGCTGACTCTACTAGAAAATAATATAAGGGAAGTATGGAGAATTTTGATTTCTCTTGTGTGGGTTCAATTCCTACTTTTCTAAGGTCAACAGGAAATGAGAGGGCTGTTATACCTCTATGTTCACTTTATCATAGTGACCCTTTGTAGTTCAGGCACATTTCCTTATGTAAGGAGGTAGGCCTGCATAGCAGATAGGTATGCTGATGTGTCAGAGGCACAGAGCTAGTGTGAGGGGTAGGAAGTTTTTTCATAGTAGGTGCATTAGTTGGTCATATCGGAATCGTGGGTATGAAGCTCGGACCCATAAGAAACCAGAAGATAGTAGGAGGACTTTTGTGGCTAGGATGACGGGGAATAGTTCTGTGGGTGGCCCTAGGGCGCTTGGGTTTAGGAATATGATGGCTGTAAGTGTATTTATTAGCATAATGTTCGCATATTCAGCTAGGAAGAATAAGGCGAAGGGTCCTGCGGCGTATTCAACGTTAAACCCTGAGACTAGCTCAGATTCACCCTCTGTGAGGTCAAAAGGAGCTCGGTTTGTCTCTGCTAGGGTGGATACGTATCATATTATTGCTAGGGGTCATGAGGAGAAAATGAAGTATAGAGGCTCCTGTGCGACGGCAAAGGAGCTGAGTGTGTAGCTTCCGCTTAGTATGATTATTGATAGCAGGATTATGGCCAGTGTCACTTCGTATGAAATGGTCTGTGCTACTGCCCGTAGGGCTCCGATTAGTGCGTATTTTGAGTTCGAGGCTCAGCCTGATCATAGGACTGAGTAGACGGCTAGGCTTGACATGGCTATTAGGAAGAGAACTCCGAGGTTTAGATCTGCTAGGGGAAATGGGAGTGGTAGTGGTGCTCAAGTGGTGAGGGCTAGGACAAGGGCTAGTATTGGTATCAGAATGAATAGAAGTGGGGAAGAGGTAGAGGGTCGGATGGGCTCTTTGGTAAATAGTTTCAGTCCGTCCGCAAATGGTTGAAGTAGGCCAAAAGGCCCGACAACGTTAGGGCCTTTGCGGGATTGTATGTAGCTTAGGATTTTCCGTTCTGCTAGGGTTAGGAAGGCTACGGCAATCAGGATTGGGATGATGTATAGGAGGGATATAATGAGGCAGCTTAGTGTTGTTATTTGAATCATGGGTGAAGCTAGGGAGAGGATTTGAACCTCTGGGGAAAGGGCTTAAGCCTTCTGCACTTGCCGGGCTCTGCCACTCTAGCTGGTCCTTTTCTAGGATTGAAAGTGGTGGGGGAAGGCCCTCTTCACGGTTTAGTTGGTTTCACTGCTTAGAGGGGGGGGGCGTGCTTGTGGTATTGGCCCCACTTTCCCGGTCCTTTCGTACTGGGGAGAGTGTGTCATAGATAGAAACCGACCTGGATTGCTCCGGTCTGAACTCAGATCACGTAGGACTGTTAATCGTTGAACAAACGAACCCTTAATAGCGGCTGCACCATTAGGATGTCCTGATCCAACATCGAGGTCGTAAACCCCCCTGTCGATATGGGCTCTTGAGGGGGATTGCGCTGTTATCCCTGGGGTAGCTTGGTCCATTAATCAATTATATTGGGTCTGGTCACTGTTAGCACTTTGAGGGGTAGCTCTAGGTAAAGAGGTATGGTCTTGTTTTTGGAGGATTTGTTCTCCTCCAAGGTCGCCCCAACCGAAAAATATCGACCAGGCTCTGCGATGGTAGTGGCCCCAGTGGGGTTGATTGAGGATTCGCGGTGGTCGTTGATTTTTAAGTTCCACAGGGTCTTCTCGTCTTATGTTCACATCCCCGCTTTTGCACGGGGAGATCAATTTCACTGATTATCTGTGAGAGACAGTTAAGACCTCGTTTAGCCATTCATACAAGTCTCGATTTATGGGACAATTGATTGCGCTACCTTTGCACGGTTAGGATACCGCGGCCGTTAAACCTAAGTCACCGGGCAGGCATCACCTTCAATACTTGTTTAATTTGCTGAAGGCTATGTTTTTGGTAAACAGTCGGGCCTTATTAATTTGCCGAGTTCCTTTCACAGATTTTAATTGCTCTTATAGGCGCTCCTGAGTCGGGTTAACAGGGTTAGTTAATACGTGGTCTTGTAGGGGTTTTTGTATCTGTCTAGGTCTGTTAATAATGTTTCTATGTAAGCTTGCGCCGTTAGAGGGGTGTGGCCCTGTACATGAGGGGCCTAGGATGATTCCTAGGATTGTTATGAGGATGGCAGCGGTTTTGGTGATAAGGGGTATGGTTATTGGGGGGGTTTTGGTTGGTGTGATGAAAGAGGTAATGATTATTCCTGCTGTAATGCTGCCTAGGGCGAGTCGGGTTAGGGGGGCGGTGATTAGTGGGTTGTTTTCGTTTATTGATACTATTGGGGGGATTCGGGTTTGTCCAGCTTGGACTAGGATGGTTATGCGGATGCTGTAGGTTGCGGTGAATGCTGTGGCTATAAGGGTTAGGAGTAGGGCTCAAGTATTTAGGTATGATGTGTTTAAGCTTTCGATGATGAGGTCTTTTGAGTAGAATCCGGCTAGGAATGGGGTTCCTATCAGCGCCAGGTTTCCGATGGTTAGGCAGGAAGTAGTGACTGGGAGTATTTTCTGTAGGCCTCCTATCTTTCGGATATCTTGTTCTCCGTTTAGGTTGTGGATGATAGACCCTGAGCATAGGAATAGTATGGCTTTAAAGAAGGCATGGGTTGAGATGTGTAGGAAGGCTAGTTGTGGGAGGTTTAGTCCGATAGTGACTATTATTAGTCCTAGTTGGCTGGATGTTGAGAAAGCAATGATTTTTTTGATGTCATTTTGGGTTAGGGCGCATGTGGCAGCGAATAGGGTTGATAGAGCACCTAGGCATAGGCAGGCAGTTAGGGCTGTCTGGTTGGTGGCTAGCAGGGGGTGCATGCGGATGAGCAGGAAGATTCCGGCTACTACTATGGTACTGGAGTGCAGTAGGGCTGATACTGGGGTGGGGCCTTCTATTGCTGCGGGCAGTCATGGGTGGAGTCCAAATTGGGCGGATTTTCCTGCGGCTGCGAGGATTAATCCTATGAGGGGGAGGATTGGGGTTTGGTGGGGGTGTACGGCTTGTTGGATCTCTCAGGTGTTGAATGTTGAAGCTAGTCATGCTACGCTCAGGATCAGTCCGATGTCTCCGATTCGGTTGTAGATTACGGCTCGTAGGGCGGCGGTGTTGGCATCTGCTCGGCCTTGTCATCAGCCGATGAGAAGGAAGGACATGATTCGTACTCCTTCCCAGCCTACGAATAGGAGGAATATGTTGTTTGCGGTTGTTAGGAGGAGTATGGCGACTAGGAATGTCAGTAGGTAGGTGAAAAATTTTGTTACGTATGGCTCTGAGGCCATGTATCATATGGCGAATTGTAGGATTGATCATGTTACAAATAGGGCGATTGGAAGAAATGTTATTGAGTATTGGTCTATTTTTAGGCTCAGGGGGATTTTAAAGTTTATAATGAATTTTCACTCCCAGTGGCAGGTGACAGATTCTACTCCCGAGTAGATGAATGCGGTTGTAGGGGCTAGGCTAATTAGGAATGCGGTTTTAACAGCGCGGGTGGTGGCTTGTGGGGTGTTTTTAAAGTTTTTAAATAGAAATGGCAGGATGATTGGGGTTAGGAGGATTGTCAGCGTGAGTAGTGTGAGGGAGTTGATTAGTAGTGTGGGGTTCACTACTTTTACTTGGATTTGCACCAAGATGGGTGGTTCCTAAGACCAGTGGATTGCTGTTATCCTTTAAAAGTAAGGGGGCTGAGGTTTTAGGCTCAGATGTAAGAGTTAGCAGCTCTTGTTGGTTAAACCCTCCCCTCGGCAGGTAAGAAGGTTTGAACTTCTATTCTTAGAATCACAGTCTAATGTTTGGTTTAAACTATACTTGCATGAGGGGATTCCGGAGATCAGTTCGGGTTTGAGGATTAGGAGGAATATTGGGATAATGTGGAGTGTTATGAGCGGGTGTTCTCGCGTGGTTGAGTTTTGCATAGATGTGATGTGGGAGGGGATTGAGCCTCGTTGGGTCATTAGTAGTATGAATAAGGTGTAGGAGGCGGTTAGTAGGGTTGCGATTCCTGTTAGGATGATCGTGAAGGCAGATCAGTTGAATAAGGTGATTATAATGGTTAGCTCTGCTATGAGGTTTGTTGTTGGGGGTAAGGCTATGTTTGTTAGATTGGCCAGCAATCATCAGGTAGCTATGAGTGGTAGGAGAGGTTGTAGGCCTCGTGTGAGTAGTAGAATTCGGCTGTGCGTACGTTCATAGTTTGTGTTGGCTAGGCAGAATAGTATGGAGGAAGTTAGTCCATGGGAAATTATTAGGATCATTGCCCCTGAGAATGATCAGTGGGTTTGGATTATTCCTGCGGCGATAACTAGGCCTATGTGGCTAACGGATGAATAAGCGATTAGTGATTTTAGGTCTGTCTGTCGTAGGCAGATTGAGCTAGTCATTAGGGCGCCTCATAGGGCCAGGGTTAGGAAGGGGTAGTGCAGGAGGTTGGACAGTGGGCCCATAAATAGAGTGACTCGTATAATTCCGTATCCTCCTAGCTTTAGTAGTAGGGCGGCGAGGAGTATTGAGCCTGCGATGGGTGCTTCTACGTGGGCTTTTGGCAGTCAGAGGTGTAGGCCGTATAGTGGGGCTTTTACTATGAATGCTATGAGCAGTGCTAGACCTGATAGTATTCCTGTCCATGAGGTGGATAGGGTTGGGTGGGTTAGTTGTAGGGTTGGCAGGTGCAGGGTGCCAATTTTCACGTATAGGTGTATGATTGTGATTAGCAGGGGTAGAGAGCTTACTGGCGTGTAGAATAGCAGGTAGATGCCAGCGCTTAGGCGTTCTGGTTGGTTCCCCCATCGGGTGATTAAGATTAGGGTGGGAATGAGGGTTGCTTCAAATGAGATGTAAAATAGTGCTAGTTCTGTGGTGGAAAAGGCTAGTAGGATGAATGGCTGGACTGCGACTAAGGTTGAGATAAAGATTCGTTTGCGTTGTAGGGGTTCTTGTTGCAGGTGGTTTTGGCTTGCTATGATTATGAGTGGGAGTAGTCAGCAGGATAGTACTAGGAGGGGGGATGAGATTTGGTCAATTCCTGTTCAGTTGGATAAAAATTTGTAGGGGTAGTAGGTTGGGATTAATCACTGTAGGCTTAGGGCAGCGATTAGGAGGCTGTATAAGGTGGTGTTAGTCCATAGAAATTTTGGTGGAGACAGCAGGGCTGTTGGAAGAAGTATGATTGTGGGTAGGATGATTTTTAGCATTGCAGGAGGTTTAGGTTGTGTAGATGGTCGGAGCCATGTGTGCGGGTGGAGGCTACTAGGATGGCCAGGCCTGTGCCCGCCTCACACGCTGAGAAGGTTAGCATGAGAATTGGTACCATGGTGAATGAGGAGACTTGGTTTTCGATGGATCATATTGATAGGCCTACGAATATCGATAATATTATGCTTTCAAGGCATAGTAGGGCGGATACTAGGTGGGTTCGGTGGAAGGCTAGCCCTAGTCCGCTGAAAATGAAGGCTGAGTAGAAGCTTAAATGTAGGGGCGACATAAGAAAGTTACAGGGTTGGCTGTAATCTGCTGGGTCGAAACCAGCTATCTTTTTGGTTAGACTAACTTTCTGTTATTCTGCTCATTCTAGGCCCCCTTGAATTCACTCGTAGGCCAGTCCGAGTGTTAGGAGAAGGAGGATCACTACAGTTCAGGTGAGGGTCATTAGGGGGGATTGGAGTTGGACGGCTCATGGCAGGGGGAGTAGGAGGGCGATTTCTAGGTCGAATAGGACGAACAGGATGGCTACTGAGGAAGAATCGGACTGAGAATGGTAATCGAGCAGATCCAAGTGGGTCGAATCCACATTCGTACGGTGAGAGTTTCTCTGAGTCGGGGTTTATTTGGGCGAGTCAGAAGTTTAATGCGGTTAGGGCGGCGCTTAGGATTGATGATAGGGCGAATATGAACATGAGTGCGTTCATTGCTCTCCTCTGGGTTTATACCAGATTCTAGAGATTGGAAGTCAATTGTAATTAATATACTAGAAGAGCAAGATCCTCATCAGTAGATGGTTATGTAGAGGAATAGTCAGATGACGTCTACGAAGTGTCAGTATCAGGCTGCTGCCTCGAATCCGAAGTGGTGGTCTGATGTAAAGTGGAACTTGATCAGTCGGAAGAGGCAGACGGTCAGGAAGGAGGATCCGATGATTACGTGGAGTCCGTGGAATCCAGTGGCAACGAAGAAGGTAGATCCGTAGACGCTATCGGCGATTGAGAATGGGGCTTCGTGGTATTCTATTGCTTGTAGGGCTGTGAAGTAGAATCCCAGGAGGATCGTTAGGGTTAGGGCGTGGATGGCGTGTTTTCGGTTTCCTTCTGTGATGCTGTGATGGGCTCACGTTACGGTAACGCCTGAGGCTAGTAGGATGGCTGTGTTTAGTAGGGGGACTTCTATCGGGTTGAGTGGTTTAATTCCTGTTGGGGGTCATTGGCCTCCTAGTTCTGGGGTTGGGGCCAGGCTCGAGTGGAAGAACGCTCAGAAGAACCCTAAGAAGAAGAATGCTTCGGATGTGATGAAAAGGATTATGCCGTATCGTAGGCCTTTTTGGACTGTGGGAGTGTGATGGCCTTGGAAGGTGCTTTCTCGTACAATGTCTCGTCATCATTGGAGTATTACTAGGAGTATTGAGATGAGGCCTAGGGTTAGTAGTATGGATGAGTTGTAGTGGAATCACATGATTAATCCTGAGGTTGTGAGTAGGGCGGCGGCTGCCCCGAAGATTGGTCAAGGGCTTGGGTCAACTATGTGGTATGAGTGTGCTTGGTGTGCCATTAGATGTTTTCTTGTAAGTATAGGCTTAGAAGGAGCACGAAGACGTAGGCCTGGATTATGGCTACTGCTACTTCTAGGATGGTTAGGAGTAGTAGGATGATTATTGTTAGGATGGATACTGCAGGAAGGGTGGGTATTAATGCAATGGAGGCTGTAGAGATGAGTTGGATGAGTAAGTGTCCTGCTGTAAGGTTGGCTGTAAGGCGGACTCCGAGGGCTAGGGGGCGGATTAGTAGGCTGGTTGTTTCGATCAGGATTAGTGCGGGGATCAGGGGTGTAGGGGTACCTTCGGGTAATAGGTGGGCTAAAGAGGCTGATGGTTGGTTTCGTAGGCCTGTTAGTAGTGTGGCGAGCCATAGTGGGAAGGCTAGGGCTATGTTCATAGATAGTTGGGTGGTTGGGGTGAATGTATATGGAAGGAGGCCTAGAAGGTTGATTGTAAGAAGTATGATTATTAGGGATGTAAATATTATGGCTCATTTGTGGCCATTTTTGTTGAGTGGGACTATTAGTTGTTTTGTGATTAGGTGAAGGAGTCATGTTTGGATAGTAGAAAGGCGGTTGTTGATTCATCGGTTGTTTGGGGACGGGAATAGTAGGGCTGGGAAGAGTAGGGATAGTAGGATTAAGGGGATGCCAAATAGATTGGGGCTGGAAAATTGGTCAAAGAAGCTTAGGTTCATGGTCAGGATCATGGTGTGGGTTTGGTAGTGAGGGAGGTCTTATTTGATGGGGGGTTGGTTGTGGTGAAGGCTAGTAGTTTTGGTTGGATGAGGAGTGCTAGGGTTAATCAGGTTATAATTATGATTGAAAATCATGGTGCGGGGTTAAGCTGTGGCATATCATTAAGGAGGGGGAAGTCCCTCTTTGGCTAGCTTAAAAGGCTAGTGCTGTTGCATAGCTTCTTAATGATTAGGATGATGATAGAAGGGACGATCAGGCCTCGAAATGTGGGAGTGGGGTTGATTCTACTACAATGGGTATGTAGCTGTGATTAGCCCCGCAAATTTCTGAGCATTGTCCGTAAAAAATCCCAGGCCGGGTGGTAATGAATGAAGTTTGGTTTAGTCGGCCTGGGATTGCGTCTGTTTTAACTCCGAGCGTTGGGACTGCTCAGGAGTGGAGTACGTCTCCTGCAGTAATGATCACGCGGATGGGGGATTCTATTGGGATAACTACGCGGTGGTCAACTTCTAGCAGTCGGAAGTGGCCGTTGGGTAAGTCTGGGGTGGGCACTATGTAGGAGTCGAATGATAGGTCTTTGAAGTCTGTGTATTCGTAGCTTCAGTATCATTGGTGGCCGATGGCTTTTAGGGTGAGGTCTGGTTCGTCGATTTCGTCCATTATGTAGAGGATTTGTAGGGATGGGAGGGCGAGGAGTACCAGGACGATAGCAGGTAGGATTGTCCAGATCAGCTCTACTTCTTGGGCGTCTACAGCATTGGACGAGAGTTTTTCTGTTAGTATGTGGGCTAAAAGGTAGAGAACTAGGCTGCAGATAGCTAGGGCAACGATTAGGGCGTGGTCGTGGAATTCAACGAGTTCTTCTATGATGGGTGATGAGGCGTCTTGGAATCCTAGTTGGGAGTGGTTGGCCACATGAGATGTACAGGATTTTTACCTGTGATTTAGTCTTGACAAGGCTATGTAATTGGTTTACTAACGTCTCATAAGAAAGAAGCATGAGCGGTTAACCTCCTGGGAGACCCAGAAAACTTCACCCCAGCAAACCCGCTAGTAACCCCACCACACATCAAGCCAGAATGATACTTCCTATTCGCCTACGCCATCCTACGTTCAATCCCAAATAAACTAGGAGGCGTATTAGCACTGGCCGCCTCCGTACTGATCCTATTCCTAATCCCATTCCTGCACAAATCAAAACAACGAGCAATAACATTCCGACCACTCTCCCAGCTCCTATTCTGAGTACTAGTCGCCGACCTCCTCGTCCTAACATGAGTAGGAAGCCAACCCGTCGAACACCCATTCATCATCATCGGCCAACTCGCTTCAATCGCCTACTTCACTATCCTCCTATTTCTCCTCCCCGCCGCAAGCGCCCTAGAAAACAAAATACTCAACTGCTAAATACTCTAATAGTTTATAAAAACATTGGTCTTGTAAACCAAAGATTGAAGACTTACCACTTCTTAGAGTACCCCAAACTCAGAAAAAAAGGACTCAAACCTTTATCTCCAGCTCCCAAAGCTGGCATTTTCAATAAACTATTCTCTGACCCTAACCCCTAAACCGCCCGAATAGCACCCCGCGACAACCCCCGCACAAGCTCCAATACAACAAACAAAGTCAACAACAGCCCCCAACCCGCCACTAAAAACATCCCTGCCCCATGTGAATAAAACATGGGAACTCCACTAAAATCCGACCGAACAACAAACACCCCAACATTATTCACAGTAGAAACCCCGAACTTCCAAGCCCCCATAAACCCCCCAAACACCAACCCCCCAAAAACAATTGCCACAAACGCTACTGCACATCCAATCACCCGTCAATCCCCCCAAGCCCCAGGGAAAGGCTCCGCTGCTAAAGCTACTGAATAAACAAACACCACCAGCATACCCCCCAAATACACCATAAACAGCACTAAAGCCACGAACGAAACCCCAAGGCCCAGCAACCACCCGCACCCCGCCACAGACGCTAACACCAAACCAACAACCCCATAATACGGCGAAGGATTCGACGCCACACCCAAAACACCCACCGCAAAGCAAATCCCTAAAAAAAACATAAAATAAGTCATTATTCCTGCCCGGACACTACCCGAGGCCTGCGGCTCGAAAAGCCGCCATTGTTCTCAACTACAGGAACTAACCGCAAGCCCCCAATAATTCTACCCCATCTATGCCATTATGCTTAACCCCCCCCCCCTCCCCCCCCGAGGCGGGGGTATTTGGTTATGCATATTCGTGCATAAATTTATATACCCCATATACATACATACTATAGTACCAGTAATATACATTATATACGGACTATCTTATAAGCAGGTGCTAAACCCATACATGTACACGGCCATTAAACCCTTAAACACACTCCTACCAAACCACCCGGCATGAATGTTCTAGGACCATACCCCACAACACCCAATACAACTCCACTCAAGCGCATAACAAGACCCCATTTTAATGAATGCTCACAGGACATGCTCCAACAACAACTCTCCACCACATATCTCATGCAGTTCGTATCAGACGGATTTATTAATCGTACTCCTCACGTGAAATCAGCAACCCGTTGCACATAATGTCCGGTATGACTAGCTTCAGGCCCATACGTTCCCCCTAAACCCCTCGCCCTCCTCACATTTTTGCGCCTCTGGTTCCTCGGTCAGGGCCATCCATTGGGTTCACTCACCCCTCCTTGCCCTTCAAAGTGGCATCTGTGAGTACTTTCACCTTCTCAATGCGTAATCGCGGCATGTTCCAGCTTTTTGGCGCCTCTGGTTCCTCTTATTTTTTCCGGGGTTACCTCACAGGTGGCTATTCCCAGTGATCTCGGGGGTCCCACAATCTAAGCCTGGACACACCTGCCTCACGGCCTATCCTATATTTCAAGGGTCCCTCGATGAGACGGTTGGCGTATATGGGGAATCATCCTGACACTGATGCACTTTGACCACATTCAGTTAATGTTACCTCCACCCTCCGGGTTAAATGGGGCTATTGGATGAATGCTCGTTGGACATAGCACAAAACAACAAATCATTAAGCGCAACCCCTGCGCTTCACAAACTAAACCAGTAAACTTTCGCTAACCACCATGTAGCATAAACCTTCATCGCCCAATCCCAGCAAACTACCTCTAAAACTCCATTAATCATCCCTTCCATGACATCATCGGAACGATGTACATATACACACAAACACATACAAAATAACTTAAACTTATTAGAGAAACTCCAGTACTAAAAATAGTAAACACAAGCAATAATTTCATATACTTCACTCTCACTCACCACTCAACTATCAGCTAACCACACCCCCGTCCACATAGCTTAACACAAAGCATGGCACTGAAGTTGCCAAGATGGCATAAAACATGCCTGCGGACAAAAGACTTAGCCCTAACCTTACGGTTGGTTTTTGCTAAATATATACATGCAAGTATCCGCGCCCCAGTGTAAACGCCCTCGACCACCTACCCCCATACAGGCCTTGAGGAGCGGGTATCAGGCACACCCAAGTAGTAGCCCAAGACGCCTCGCTAAGCCACGCCCCCACGGGTATTCAGCAGTAATTAACATTAAGCAATGAGTGCAAACTTGACTTAGTTATAGCAACAGCCTAACTTCAAGGGTTGGTAAATCTTGTGCCAGCCACCGCGGTCATACAAGAAACCCAAATCAACCGTCCTATTGACACGGCGTAAAGAGTGGTAAAATGCCTATCCTAGCTAACTAAGATCAAAATGCAACTGAGCTGTCATAAGCCCAAGATGCACCTAAACACACCATTAAGATGATCTTAGGAACTAACGACTGATTTAAACCCACGAAAGCCAGGGCCCAAACTGGGATTAGATACCCCACTATGCCTGGCCCTAAATCTTGATACTTACTTTACCGAAGTATCCGCCAGAGAACTACGAGCACAAACGCTTAAAACTCTAAGGACTTGGCGGTGCCCCAAACCCACCTAGAGGAGCCTGTTCTACAATCAATAATCCCCGATTAACCCAACCACCCCTTGCCAACACAGCCTACATACCGCCGTCGCCAGCCCACCTCGAATGAGAGCACAACAGTGGACACAATAGCACCCCGCTAATAAGACAGGTCAAGGTATAGCCTATGGAGTGGAAGAAATGGGCTACATTCCCTATTCATAGGGCACACGGAAAGAAGCGTGAAACCACTTCTGGAAGGCGGATTTAGCAGTAAAGTGGGACAATAGAGCCTACTTTAAGCCGGCCCTGGGGCACGTACATACCGCCCGTCACCCTCCTCAAAAGCCACATCCCACATAACTAATACCATAAATACGCTGAGGATGAGGTAAGTCGTAACAAGGTAAGTGTACCGGAAGGTGTACTTAGAATATCAAGACGTAGCTATAACACCAAAGCACTCAGCTTACACCTGAAAGATATCTACTAGACCGGATCGTCTTGAAGCCCCCCCTCTAGCTCAACCACACAAATAGTACACCAAAACTAAAGAATTTACTAAACTAATTAAACTAAAGCATTTTACAGTCTTAGTATAGGCGATAGAAAAGACACTTAGACGCGATAGAGACCCCAGTACCGTAAGGGAAAGATGAAATAGCAGTGAAACAATCAAAGCGACAGACAGCAAAGATCAACCCTTGTACCTTTTGCATCATGGTTTAGCGAGAACAACCAAGCAAAGTGAACTAAAGTTTGCCCCCCCGAAACCCAAGCGAGCTACTTTCAAGCAGTTAAAGAGAGCGAACCCGTCTCTGTTGCAAAAGAGTGGGATGACTTGTCAGTAGAGGTGAAAAGCCAACCGAGCTGGGTGATAGCTGGTTACCTGTGAAACGAATCTAAGTTCCCCCTTAATCCTCCCTACCGGACATCCTGAACCCTAATGAGATGATTAAGAGCTATTTAATGGAGGGACAGCTCCATTAAAAAAGGACACAACCTCGACTAGCGGATAATTCTTACTACTGATCCTACCGTGGGCCCTAAAGCAGCCATCAAAAAAGAGTGCGTCAAAGCTCCACCACCTAAAAATACCAAAATAAGATGATTCCCTTATCACAAACAGGTCAACCTATGAATATAGGAGAATTAATGCTAAAATAAGTAACTCAGGGCCACACCCCTCTAACGGCGCAAGCTTACATAGAAACATTATTAACAGACCTAGACAGATACAAAAACCCCTACAAGACCACGTATTAACTAACCCTGTTAACCCGACTCAGGAGCGCCTATAAGAGCAATTAAAATCTGTGAAAGGAACTCGGCAAATTAATAAGGCCCGACTGTTTACCAAAAACATAGCCTTCAGCAAATTAAACAAGTATTGAAGGTGATGCCTGCCCGGTGACTTAGGTTTAACGGCCGCGGTATCCTAACCGTGCAAAGGTAGCGCAATCAATTGTCCCATAAATCGAGACTTGTATGAATGGCTAAACGAGGTCTTAACTGTCTCTCACAGATAATCAGTGAAATTGATCTCCCCGTGCAAAAGCGGGGATGTGAACATAAGACGAGAAGACCCTGTGGAACTTAAAAATCAACGACCACCGCGAATCCTCAATCAACCCCACTGGGACCACTACCATCGCAGAGCCTGGTCGATATTTTTCGGTTGGGGCGACCTTGGAGGAGAACAAATCCTCCAAAAACAAGACCATACCTCTTTACCTAGAGCTACCCCTCAAAGTGCTAACAGTGACCAGACCCAATATAATTGATTAATGGACCAAGCTACCCCAGGGATAACAGCGCAATCCCCCTCAAGAGCCCATATTGACAGGGGGGTTTACGACCTCGATGTTGGATCAGGACATCCTAATGGTGCAGCCGCTATTAAGGGTTCGTTTGTTCAACGATTAACAGTCCTACGTGATCTGAGTTCAGACCGGAGCAATCCAGGTCGGTTTCTATCTATGACACACTCTCCCCAGTACGAAAGGACCGGGAAAGTGGGGCCAATACCACAAGCACGCCCCCCCCCTCTAAGCAGTGAAACCAACTAAACCGTGAAGAGGGCCTTCCCCCACCACTTTCAATCCTAGAAAAGGACCAGCTAGAGTGGCAGAGCCCGGCAAGTGCAGAAGGCTTAAGCCCTTTCCCCAGAGGTTCAAATCCTCTCCCTAGCTTCACCCATGATTCAAATAACAACACTAAGCTGCCTCGTTATATCCCTCCTATACATCATCCCAATCCTGATTGCCGTAGCCTTCCTAACCCTAGCAGAACGGAAAATCCTAAGCTACATACAATCCCGCAAAGGCCCTAACGTTGTCGGGCCTTTTGGCCTACTTCAACCATTTGCGGACGGACTGAAACTATTTACCAAAGAGCCCATCCGACCCTCTACCTCTTCCCCACTTCTATTCATTCTGATACCAATACTAGCCCTTGTCCTAGCCCTCACCACTTGAGCACCACTACCACTCCCATTTCCCCTAGCAGATCTAAACCTCGGAGTTCTCTTCCTAATAGCCATGTCAAGCCTAGCCGTCTAC
The DNA here is from genome assembly GCF_964211835.1 of Anser anser. Taxonomy (NCBI): domain Eukaryota; kingdom Metazoa; phylum Chordata; class Aves; order Anseriformes; family Anatidae; genus Anser; species Anser anser. Next base: position 111,476,005 of record NC_139722.1, read on the forward strand.
TCAGTCCTATGATCAGGCTGAGCCTCGAACTCAAAATACGCACTAATCGGAGCCCTACGGGCAGTAGCACAGACCATTTCATACGAAGTGACACTGGCCATAATCCTGCTATCAATAATCATACTAAGCGGAAGCTACACACTCAGCTCCTTTGCCGTCGCACAGGAGCCTCTATACTTCATTTTCTCCTCATGACCCCTAGCAATAATATGATACGTATCCACCCTAGCAGAGACAAACCGAGCTCCTTTTGACCTCACAGAGGGTGAATCTGAGCTAGTCTCAGGGTTTAACGTTGAATACGCCGCAGGACCCTTCGCCTTATTCTTCCTAGCTGAATATGCGAACATTATGCTAATAAATACACTTACAGCCATCATATTCCTAAACCCAAGCGCCCTAGGGCCACCCACAGAACTATTCCCCGTCATCCTAGCCACAAAAGTCCTCCTACTATCTTCTGGTTTCTTATGGGTCCGAGCTTCATACCCACGATTCCGATATGACCAACTAATGCACCTACTATGAAAAAACTTCCTACCCCTCACACTAGCTCTGTGCCTCTGACACATCAGCATACCTATCTGCTATGCAGGCCTACCTCCTTACATAAGGAAATGTGCCTGAACTACAAAGGGTCACTATGATAAAGTGAACATAGAGGTATAACAGCCCTCTCATTTCCTGTTGACCTTAGAAAAGTAGGAATTGAACCCACACAAGAGAAATCAAAATTCTCCATACTTCCCTTATATTATTTTCTAGTAGAGTCAGCTAATCAAGCTATCGGGCCCATACCCCGAAAATGATGGTTTAACCCCCTCCTCTACTAATGAACCCTTACGCGACCCCAATCATAACCTTCAGCCTCATCTTGGGCACCACAATCACAATTTCCAGCAACCACTGAGTTCTGGCCTGGACAGGACTGGAGATCAACGCACTAGCCATCATTCCCCTAATTGCCAAATCCCACCACCCACGAGCAGTAGAAGCCGCAACGAAATACTTCCTAACCCAAGCAGCTGCTTCCGCCCTGGTCCTATTCTCTAGCATAACCAATGCCTGAGTCACCGGCCAATGAGACATCACACAAATAAACCACCCAACCTCCTGTCTACTACTGACAGCAGCAATCGCTATTAAACTGGGCCTAGTGCCATTTCACTTCTGATTCCCAGAAGTACTACAAGGATCGCCACTAATAACAGCCCTGCTACTCTCGACCCTCATAAAATTCCCCCCACTAACCCTGCTCCTACTAACATCCAAATCCCTCGACCCAGCTCTACTCACCGCCATGGCCCTAGCCTCAACAGCACTAGGAGGCTGAATAGGACTGAACCAAACACAAACACGCAAAATCCTAGCCTTCTCGTCCATCTCCCACTTAGGCTGAATCGCCATCATCCTAGTTTACAGCCCCAAATTGGCCTTACTTACCTTCTACCTATACACAATCATAACATCAGCCGTATTCCTAGCCCTTAACAAAATCAAAGCCCTTAACCTATCCATGATCACAACCTCATGAACAAAAACCCCAGTGCTAAACGCCACCCTAATACTAGTACTTTTATCCCTAGCAGGCCTCCCCCCATTAACAGGCTTTATACCAAAGTGACTTATCATCCAAGAACTAACTAAACAGGAAATAACACCAGCAGCCATGGCAATTGCCATGCTATCACTGCTCAGCCTCTTCTTCTACCTACGCCTCGCATACCACTCAACAATTACCCTTCCCCCCAACTCCTCTAACCACATAAAACAATGATACACTAGCAAAGCCCCAAGCACACCTACTGCGGTCCTTGCCTCACTATCAATCCTCTTACTTCCCCTGTCCCCAATAATACATGCCATTGTCTAGAAACTTAGGATAACACCCCAAACCGAAGGCCTTCAAAGCCTTAAATAAGAGTTAAACCCTCTTAGTTTCTGCACATTAAGACTTACAGAATATTAACCTGTATCTTCTGAATGCAAGTCAGACGCTTTAATTAAGCTAAAGCCTCCCTAGACAGATGGGCTTCGATCCCACAAAACTCTAGTTAACAGCTAAATGCCTAAACCAATTGGCTTCTGCCTACAAAGACCCTGACGCACCCTAGTGCGCATCGATGAGCTTGCAACTCAACATGAATTTCACTACAGAGCCGATAAGAAGAGGAATTAAACCTCTGTAAAAAGGACTACAGCCTAACGCTTCAACACTCAGCCATCTTACCCGTCACCTTCATCAACCGATGACTATTTTCCACTAACCATAAGGATATTGGCACCCTGTACCTCATCTTCGGGGCATGAGCAGGAATAGTCGGCACCGCACTCAGCCTATTAATCCGCGCAGAACTAGGACAACCAGGAACTCTCCTAGGCGACGACCAAATTTACAATGTAATCGTTACCGCTCACGCCTTTGTAATAAGCTTCTTTATAGTCATACCCATCATGATCGGAGGATTCGGCAACTGATTAGTCCCCCTCATAATCGGTGCCCCCGACATAGCATTCCCGCGAATAAACAACATAAGCTTTTGACTCCTCCCCCCATCATTCCTCCTACTACTAGCCTCATCCACTGTAGAAGCTGGCGCCGGCACAGGCTGAACTGTCTACCCTCCCCTAGCAGGTGACCTTGCCCACGCCGGAGCTTCAGTAGACCTGGCTATCTTCTCACTCCACTTAGCCGGTATCTCCTCCATCCTTGGGGCCATCAACTTTATCACCACAGCCATCAACATAAAACCCCCCGCACTCTCACAATACCAAACCCCACTATTTGTCTGATCCGTACTAATTACCGCCATCCTACTCCTTCTATCACTCCCCGTACTCGCCGCCGGTATTACAATATTACTAACTGATCGAAACCTAAACACCACATTCTTCGACCCCGCTGGAGGAGGAGACCCAATCCTGTACCAACACCTATTCTGATTCTTCGGACACCCAGAAGTCTATATTCTGATCCTACCGGGGTTCGGAATCATCTCACACGTAGTCACGTACTACTCAGGCAAAAAGGAGCCCTTCGGCTACATGGGAATAGTCTGAGCCATACTATCCATCGGCTTCCTAGGATTCATCGTCTGAGCTCACCACATGTTTACAGTAGGAATAGACGTTGATACCCGAGCCTACTTTACATCAGCCACTATAATCATTGCCATCCCTACCGGAATCAAAGTATTTAGCTGACTAGCCACCCTGCACGGAGGAACAATCAAATGAGACCCCCCCCAATACTATGAGCTCTAGGATTTATCTTCCTATTTACCATCGGAGGATTAACAGGAATCGTTCTTGCAAACTCTTCCCTAGACATCGCCCTGCACGACACGTACTACGTAGTTGCCCACTTCCACTACGTCCTATCCATAGGCGCCGTCTTTGCCATTCTAGCAGGATTTACTCACTGATTCCCACTACTCACTGGGTTTACCCTACACCAAACATGAGCAAAAGCCCACTTCGGGGTAATATTTACAGGAGTAAACCTAACGTTCTTCCCCCAGGACTTCCTAGGCCTAGCATCCCCAGTGGTGCCAGTGCACTCTCTGGAGTCACAGCACTGCATCCCCAGTGGTGCCAGTGCACTCACTGGACTCACTGCAGTGCATCCCCACTGGTGACAGTGCACTCTCTGGACTCACTGCACTGCATCCCCAGTGGTGCCTGTGCGCTCTCTGGAGTCACAGCACTGCATCCCCAGTGGTGCCAGTGCAATCTCTGGACTCACTGCACTGCATCCCCAGTGGTGCCAGTGCACTCTCTGGACTCACTGAAGTGCATTCTCATTGGTGCCAGTGCACTCTCTGGACTCACTGCAGTGCATCCCCAGTGGTGCCAGTGCACTCTCTGGACTCACTGAACTGCATCCCCAGTGGTGCCAGTGCACTCTCTGGACTCACTGCACTGCATCCCCAGTGCTGCCAGTGCACTCTCTGGACTCACTGCACTGCATCCCTAGTGGGGCCACTGCACTCTCTGGACTCACTGCACTGCTTCCCCAGTGGTGCCAGTGCACTCTCTGGACTCACTGCACTGCATCCCCAGTGGTGCCAGTGCACTCACTGGACTCACTGCAGTGCATCCCCACTGGTGCCAGTGCACTCTCTGGACTCACTGCACTGCATCCCCAGTGGTGCCAGTGCACTCTCTGGACTCACTGCACTGCATCCCCAGTGGTTCCAGCGCACTCTCTGGACTCACTGCACTGCATCCCCCGTGGTGCCAGTGCACTCACTGGACTCACTGGACACATCCCCAGTGGTGCCAGTGCACTCTCTGGACTCACTGCAGTGCATCCCCAGTGGTGCCAGTGCACTCTCTGGACTCACTGCAGTGCTTCCCCACTGGTGCCAGTGTACTCTCTGGACTCACTGCAGTGCATCCCCAGTGGTACCAGTGCACTCTCTGGACTCACTGCACTGCATCCCCAGTGGTGTCAGTGCACTCTCTGGACTCACTGAAGTTCATCCCCAGTTGTGCCAGTGCACTCTCTGGACTCAATGCACTGCATCCCCAGTGGTGCCAGTGCAATCTCTGGACTCACTGAAGTGCATCCCCAGTGGTGCAAGTGCACTCTCTGGACTCACTGCAGTGCATCCCCAGTGGTGCCAGTGCACCCTCTGGACTCACTGTACTGCATCACCAGTGGTGCCAGTGCACTCTCTGGATTCACTGCAGTGCATTCCCAGTGGTGCCAGTGCACTCTTTGGACTCACTGCACTGCAGCCCCATTGGTGCCAGTGCACTCTCTGGACTCACTGCACTGCATCACAGGTGGTACCAGAGCACTCTCTGGACTCACTGCACTGCATCCCCAGTGGTGCCAGTGCACTCTCTGGACTCACTGCACTGCATCCCCAGTGGTGCCAGTGCACTCTCTGCACTCACTTCTCTGCATTCCCAGTGATGCCAGTGAAGTCTCTGGACTCACGGCACTGCATCCACAGTGGTGCCAGTGCAATCTCTGGATTCACTGCAGTGCATCACCAGTGGTGCCAGTGCACTCTCTGGACTCACTGCAGTGCATCCCCAGTGGTGCCAGTGCACTCTCTGGACTCACTGCACTGCATCCCCAGTGGTGCAAGTGCACTCTCTCGAGTCCCTGCACTACATCCCCAGTGGTACCAGTGCACTCACTGGACTCACTGAAGTGCATCCCCAGTGGTGCCAGTGCACTCTCTGGACTCACTGCAATGCATCCCCAGTGGTGCCAGTGAACTCTCTGGACTCACTGCAGTGCATCCCCAGTGGTGCCAGTGCACTCTCTGGACTCACTGCACTGTATCCCCAGGGGTGCCAGTGCACTCACTGGATTCACTGCAGGGCATCCCCAGTGGTGCCAGTGCACTCTCTGGACTCACTGCACTGCATCCCCAGTGGTGCCAGTGCACTCTGTGGACTCACTGCACTGCATCCCCAGTGGTGACAGTGCACTCTCTGGACTCACTGCAGTGCATCCCCAGTGGTGCCAGTGCACTCTCTGGACTCACTGCACTGCATCCCCAGTGGTGCCAGTGCAGTCTCTGGAGTAACTGCAGTGCATCCCCACTGGTGCCAAAGCACTCTCTGGACTCCCGGCACCGCATCCCCAGTGGTGCCAGTGCACTCTCTGGACTCACTGCACTGCATCCCCAGTGGTGCCAGTGCACTCTCTGGAGTCACAGCACTGCATCGCCAGTGGTGCCAGTGCACTCTCTGGACTCACTGAACTACATCCCCAGTGGTGCCAGTGCACTCTCTGGACTCACTGCACTGCATCCCCAGTGGTGCCAGTGCACTCTCTGGACTCACTGCACTGCATCCCTAGTGGTGCCACTGCACTCTCTGGACTCACTGCACTGCTTCCCCAGTGGTGCCAGTGCACTCTCTGGACTCACTGCACTGCATCCCCAGTGGTGCCAGTGCACTCACTGGACTCACTGCAGTGCATCCCCACTGGTGCCAGTGCACTCTGTGGACTCACTGCACTGCATCCCCAGTGGTGCCAGTGCACTCTCTGGACTCACTGCACTGCATCCCCAGTGGTTCCAGCTCACTCTCTGGACTCACTGCACTGCATCCCCAGTGGTGCTAGTGCACTCTGTGGACTCACTGCAGTGCATCCCCAGTGGTGCCAGAGCACTCGCTGGACTCACTGAAGTGCATTCTCAGTGGTGCCAGTGCACTCTCTGGACTCACTTCAGTGCATCCCCAGTGGTGCCAGTACACTCTCTGGACTCACTGCAGTGCATCCCCAGTGGAGCCAGTGCACTCTCTGGACTCACTGCAGTGCAACCACAGTGGTGCCATTGCACTCTCTGGACTCACTGCACTGCATCTCCAGTGGTGCCAGTGCACTCTCTGGACTCACTGCACTGCATCCCCAGTGCTGCGAGTGCACTCTCTTGAGTCACTGCAGTGCATCCCCTGTGGTGCAAGAGCACTCTCTGGACTCACAGCAGTGCATCACCAGTGGTGCCAGTGCACTCTCTGGACTCACTGCACTGCATCCCCAGTGGTGCCAGTGCACTCTCTGGACTCACTGCACTGCATCCCCAGTGGTGCTAGTGCACTGTGTGGACTCACTGTACTACATCCCCAGTGGTGCCAGTGCGCTCTCTGGACTCACTGCAGTGCATCCCCAGTGGTGCCAGTGCACTCTCAGGACTCACTGCACTGCATCCCCAGTGGTGCCAGTGCACTCTCTGGACTCACTGCACTGCATCCCCAGTAGTGACAGTGCACTCTCTGGACTCACTGCAGTGTTTCCCCAGTGGTGCCAGTGCACTCTCTGGACTCACTGCTCTGCATCCCCAGTAGTGCCAGTGCACTCTCTGGACTCACTGCACTGCATCCCCAGTGGTGCCAGTGCACTCACTGGATTCACTGCACTGCATCCCCAGTGGTGACAGTGCACTCTCTGGACTCACTGCAGTGCATCCCCAGTGGTGCCAGTGCACTCTCTGGACTCACTGCAGTGCATCCCCACTGGTGCCAGTGCACTCTCTGGACTCACTGTACTGCATCCCCAGTGGTGCCAGTGCAGTCTCTGGAGTAACTGCAGTGCATCCCCACTGGTGCCAAAGCACTCTCTGGACTCACTGCAGTGCATCCCCAGTGGTGCCACTGCACTCTCTGGACTCACTGCAGTGCATCCCCAGTGGTGCCAGTGCACTCTCTGGACTCACTGCAGTGCATCCGCAGTGGTGCCAGTACACTCACTGGACTCACTGCACTGCATCCCCAGTGGTGCCAGTGCACTCTCTGGACTCACTGCAGTGCATCCCCGGGGGTGCCACTGCACTCTCTGGACTCACTGCACTGCTTCCCCAGTGGTGCCAGTGCACTCACTGGACTCACTGCAGTGCATCCCCACTGGTGCCAGTGCACTCTCTGGGCTCACTGCAGTGCATCCCCAGTGGTGCCAGTGCACTCTCTGGACTCACTGCACTGCATCCCCAGTGGAGCCAGTGCGCTCTCTGGAGTAACAGCACTGCATCCCCAGTGGTGCCAGTGCAATCTCTGGACTCACTGCACTGCATCCCCAGTGGTGCCAGTGCACTCTCTGGACTCACTGCGCTGCATCTCCGGTGGTGCCAGTGCACTCTCTGGAGTCACAGCACTGCATCCCCAGTGGTGCCAGTGCAATCTCCGGACTCACTGCACTGCATCCCCAGTGGTGCCAGTGCACTCTCTGGACTCACTGAAGTGCATTCTCAGTGGTGCCAGTGCACTCTCTGGACTCACTGCACTGCATCCCCAGTGGTGCCAGTGCACTCTCTGGACTCACTGCACTGCATCCCCAGTGGTTCCAGCGCACTCTCTGGACTCACTGCACTGCATCCCCAGTTGTGCTAGTGCACTCTGTGGACTCACTGCAGTGCATCCCCAGTGGTGCCAGTGCACTCTCTGGACTCACTGAAGTGCATTCTTAGTGGTGCCAGTGCACTCTCTGGACTCACTTCAGTGCATCCCCAGTGGTGCCAGTACACTCTCTGGACTCACTGCAGTGCATCCCCAGTGGTGCCAGTGCACTCTCTGGACTCACTGCAGTGCATCCCCAGTGGTGCCAGTGCACTCTCTGGACTCACTGCAGTGCATCCGCAGTGGTGCCATTGCACTCTCTGGACTCACTGCACTGCATCTCCAGTGGTGCCAGTGCACTCTCTGGACTCACTGCACTGCATCCCCATTGCTGCCAGTGCACTCTCTTGAGTCACTGCACTGCATCCCCTGTGGTGCAAGAGCACTCTCTGGACTCACAGCAGTGCATCACCAGTGGTGCCAGTGCACTCTCTGGACTCACTGCACTGCATCCCCAGTGGTGCCAGTGCACTCTCTGGACTCACTGCACTGCATCCCCAGGTGGTGCTAGTGCACTGTGTGGACTCACTGTACTGCATCCCCAGTGGTGCCAGTGCACTCTCTGGACTCACAAAGTGCATTCTCTGTGGAGCCAGTGCACTCTCTGGACTCACTGAAGTGCATCCCCAGTGGTGCCAGTGCACTCTCTGGACTCACTGCAGTGCATCCCCAGTGGTGCCAGTGCACTCTCTGGACTCACTGCACTGCATCCCCAGTAGTGCCAGTGCACTCTCCGGACTCACTGCACTGCATCCCCAGTGGTGCCAGTGCAGTCTCTGGAGTAACTGCAGTGCATCCCCACTGGTGCCAAAGCACTCTCTGGACTCACTGCAGTGCATCCCCAGTGGTGCCACTGCACTCTCTGGACTCACTGCAGTGCATCCCCAGTGGTGCCAGTGTACTCTCTGGACTCATTGAAGTGCATTCTCAATGGTGCCAGTGCACTCTCTGGACTCACTGCAGTGCATCCCCAGTGGTGCCAGTACACTCTCTGGACTCACTGCACTGCATCCCCAGTGGTGCCAGTGCACTCTCTGGACTCACTGCACTGCATCCCCAGTGGTGCCAGTGCACTCTCTGGACTCACTGCACTGCATCCCCAGTGGTGCCAGTGCACTCTCTGGACTCACTGAAGTGCATTCTCAGTGGTGCCAGTGCACTCTCTGGACTCACTGCAGTGCATCCCCATTGGTGCCAGTACACTCACTGGACTCACTGCACTGCATCCCCAGTGGTGCCAGTGCACTCTCTGGTCTCACTAAACTGCATCACCAGTGGTGCCACTGCACTCTCTGGACTCACTGCACTGCTTCCCCAGTGGTGCCAGTGCACTCACTGGACTGACTGCAGTGCATCCCCACTGGTGCCAGTGCACTCTCTGGACTCACTGCAGTGCATCCCCAGTGGTGCCAGTGCACTCTCTGGACTCACTGCACTGCATCCCCAGTGGTGCCTGTGCGTTCTCTGGAGTCACAGCACTGCATTCTCAGTGGTGCCAGTGCACTCTCTGGACTCACTGCACTGCATCCCCAGTGGTGCCAGTGCACTCTCTGGACTCACTGAACTGCATCCCCAGTGGTGCCACTGCACTCTCTGGACTCACTGCACTGCATCCCCACTGATGCCAGTGCACTCTCTGGACTCACTGCACTGCATCCCCAGTGGTGCCACTGCACTCTCTGGACTCACTGCACTGCTTCCCCAGTGGTGCCAAAGCACTCTCTGGACTCACTGCAGTGCATCCCCAGTGGTGCCAGTGCACTCTCTGGACTCACTGCGCTGCATCCCCAGTGGTGCCAGTGCACTCTCTGGACTCACTGCACTTCATCGCCAGTGCACTCTCTGGACTCACTGCAGTGCATCCCCAGTGGTGCCAGTGCACTCTCTGGACTCACTGCACTGCACCCCAGTGCTGCCAGTGCACTCTCTGGCGTCACTGCACTGCATCCCAAGTGGTGCGAGTGCACTCTCTGGACTCACTGGAGTGCATCACCTGTGGTGCCAGTGCACTCTCTGGACTCACTGCACTGTATCCCCAGTGCTGCCAGTGTACTCTCTGGACTCACTGCACTGCATCACCTGTGGTGTCAGTGCACTCTCTGGACTCACTGCACCGCATCCCCAGTGGTGCCAGTGCACTCTCTGGACTCGCGTCACTGCATCCCCAGTGGTGCCAGTGCACTCTCTGGACTCGCGTCACTGCATCCCCAGTGGTGCCAGTGCACTCTCTGGACTCACTGAAGTGCATCCCCAGTGGTGCCAGTGCGCTCTCTGGACTCACTGCAGTGCATTCCCGGTGGTGCCAGTGCACTCTCTGGACTCACTGCAGTGCATCCCCAGTGGTGCTAGTGCACTCTGGACTCACTGCACTGCATACCCAGTGGTGCCAGTGCACTCTCTGGACTCACTGTACTGCATCCCCAGTGGTGCCAGTGCACTCTCTGGACTCACCGCACTGCACCCTGAGTGGTGCCAGTGCACTCTCTCGACTCACTGTACTGCATCCACAGTGGTGCCAGTGCACTCTCTGGACTCACTGCAGTGCATCACCTGTGGTGCCAGTACACTCTCTGGACACACTGAAGTGCATTCTCAGTGGTGCCAGTGCACTCTCTGTTCTCACTGCGCTGCATCCCCAGTGGTGCCAGTCCACTCACTGGACTCACTGCACTGCATCCCTAGTGGTGCCAGGGCACTCTCTGCAGACACTGCAGTGCATCCCCAAAGGTGACAGTGCACTCTCTGGACTCACTGCACTGCATCCCCAGTGGTGCCAGTGCACTCTCTGGACTCACTGCACTACTCCAGCCGCGGCAGTCGCTCCAGCCGCGGTAGCCCTCCAGCCTCGGCAGCCGCGGCAGCCGCGGCAGCCGCTTCAGCCGCGGCAGCCGCTCCGTCCGCGGAAGCCGCGGCAGCCGCTCCAAACGCGGCAGGCGCTCCAACCGCGGCAACCGCTCCAGCAGTGGCAGCCGCTCCACTCGGTAGCGGCTGGAGCGGCTGCCGCGGCTAGAGCGGCTGGAGCGGTTGCCGCGGCTGGAGCTCCTGCCGCGTTTGGAGCAGTTACCGCGGCTGGAGCGGCTGGAGCGGCTGCCGCGGCTGGAGCGGCTGCCGCGGCTGGAGGGGCTACCGCGGCTGGAGCGGTTGACGCGGCTGGAGCGGAAACCGAGGCTGGAGCGCCACTCTCTGGACTCACTGCACTGCATCACCAGTGGTGCCAGTGCACTCTCTGGACTCACTGCACTGCATCCCCAGTGGTGCCAGTGCACTCTCTGGACACACTGAAGTGCATTTTCAGTGGTGCCAGTGCACTCTCTGGACTCACTGGAGTGCATCACCTGTGGTGCCAGTGCAGTCTCTGGGCTCACTGCACTGCATCCCCAGTGCTGCCAGTGCACCCTCTGGACTCACTGCACTGCATCCCCAGTGGTGCCAGTGCACTCTCTGGACTCACTGCAGGGCATCCCCAGTGGTGCCAGTGCGCTCTCTGGACTCACTGCAGGGCATCCCCAGTGGTGCCAGTGCACTCTCTGGACTCACTGCACTGCATCCCCAGTCCTGCCAGTGCACTCTCTTGACTCACTGCACTGCATCCCCAGTGGTGCCAGTGCACTCTCTGGACTCACTAAGTGCATTCTCTGTGGAGCCAGTGCACTCTCTGGACTCACTGCCCTGCATCCACAGTGGTGCCAGTGCACTCTCTGGACTCACTGCACTGCATCCCCAGTGGTGCCAGTGCACTCTCTGGACTCACTGCAGTGCATCCCCAGTGGTGCCAGTGCACTCTCTGGACTCACTGCACTGCATCCCCCGTGGTGCCAGTGCGCTCTCTGGACTCACTGCTGTGCATCCCCATTCCTGCCAGTGCACTCTCTTGACTCACTGCACTGCATCCCCAGTGGTGCCAGTGCACTCTCTGGACTCACTGCAGTGCATCCCCAGTGATGCCAGTACACTCACTGGACTGACTGAAGTGCTTCCCCAGTGGTGTCAGTGCACTCTCTGGACTCACTGCACTGCATCCCCAGTGGTGCCAGTGCACTCCCTTGACTCACTGCACTGCTACAGCCGCGGCAGCCGCTCCAGCCGCGGTAGCCCTCCACCCGTGGCAGCCGCTCCACTCGGTAGCGGCTGGAGCGGCTGCCGCGGCTGGAGCGGCTGGAGCGGCTGCCGCGGCTGGAGCGGCTGCCGCGGATGGAGAGGCTGGCGCGGCTGGAGGGGCTGGAGCGGCTGCCGCGGCTGGAGCGGCTGGAGCGGCTGCCGCGGCAGGAGCGTCTGCCGCGGCTGGAGGGGCTACCGCGGGGTTGACTCGGCTGGAGCGGATGCCGAGGCTGGAGCGGCACTCTCTGGACTCACTGAAATGCATTCTCAGTGGTGCCAGTGCACTCTCTGGACTCACTGCTCTGCATCCCCAGTGGTGCTAGTGCACTCTGGACTCACTGCAGTGCATCCCCAGTGGTGCCATTGCACTCTCTGGACTCACTGCACCGCATTCCCACTGGTGTCAGTGCACTCTGTGGACTCACTGCACTGCATCCCCAGTGGTGCCAAAGCACTCTCTGGACTCCAGGCATCGCATCCCCAGTGGTGTCAGTGCACTCTCTGGACTCCCGGCACCGTATCCCCAGTGGTGCCAGTGCATTCTCTGGACTCACGGCACTGCATCCCCAGTGGTGCCAGTGCAGTCTCTGCAGTCACAGTAGTGCATTCCCAGTGTTGCCGGGGCACTCTCTGGACTCACAGCACTGCATGCCCAGTGGTGCCAGTGCACTCTCTGGATTCACTGCATTGCATCCCCAGTGGTGCCAGTGCACTCTCTGGACTCACTGCAGTGCATCCCCAGTGGTGCCAGTACACTCTCTAGACTCACTGCACTGCATCCCCAATGGTGCCAGTGCACTCACTGGACTCACTGTACTGCATCATCGGTGGTGCCAGTGCACTCTCTGGACTCACTGCACTGCTCCAGCCGCGGCAGCCTCTCCAGCCGCACCAACACCGGCATCCGCTCCAGCCTCGGCATCCGCTCCAGCCGCGGCAGCCGCTCCAGCCGCTCCAGCCGCGGCATCCGCTCCAGCCGCTCCGGCCGCGGCAGCCGCTCCAACCGCGGCAGCCGCTCCAGCCGCGGCAGCCGCTCCAGCCGCTCCAGCCGCGGCAGCCGCTCCAGCCGCTACCGAGTGGAGCGGCTGCCACGGGTGGAGGGCTACCGCGGCTGGAGCGGCTGCCGCGGCTGGAGCAGTGCAGTGAGTACAGGGAGTGCAAAGGCACCAGTGGGGATGGAGTGCAGTGAGTCCAAAGACTTCACTGTCACCACTGGGAATGCAGTGCAGTGAGTCCAGAGAGTGCACTGGCACCTCTGGCGATGCAGTGAAGTGAGTGCAGAGAGTGCAATGGCACTACTGGGGATGCACTGCAGTGAGTCCAGAGAGTGCACTGGCACCACTGGGGATGCCCTGCAGTGAGTCCAGAGAGTGCACTGGCACCAATGGGGATGCACTACAGTGAGTCCAGGGATAGCACTGGCACCACTGGGGATGCAGTGCAGTGAGTCCAGAGAGTGCACTGGCACCACTGGGGATGCCCTGCAGTGAGCCCAGAGAGTGCACTGGTACCACTGGGGGTGCAGTGCAGTGAGTCCAGTGAGTGCACTGGCACCACTGGGTATGCAGTGCAGTGAGTCCAGAGAGTGCACTGGCACCACTGAGAATGCAGTGCAGTGAGTCCAGAGAGTGCACTGGCACCACTGGGGATGCAGTGCAGTGAGTCCAGAGAGTGCACTGGCACCACTGGGGATGCACTACAGTGAGTCCAGAGAGTGCACTGGCACCACTGGGGATGCAGTGCAGTGAGTCCAGAGAGTGCACTGGCACCACTGGTGATGCAGTGCAGTGAGTCCAGAGAGTGCACTGGCACCACTGTGGATGCCCTGCAGTGAGTCCAGAGAGTGCACTGGCAGGACTGGGGATGCAGTGCAGTGAGTCCAGAGAGTGCACTGGCACCACTGGGGATGCCCTGCAGTGAGTCCAGAGAGCGCACTGGCACCACTGGGGATGCCCTGCAGTGAGTCCAGAGAGTGCACTGGCACCACTGGGGATGCAGTGCAGTGAGTCCAGAGAGTGCACTGGCAGCACTGGGGATGCAGTGCAGTGAGTCCAGAGAGTGCACAGGCACCACAGGTGATGCACTCCAGTGAGTCCAGAGAGTGCACTTGCACCATGGGGGATGCACTGCAGTGAGTCCAGAGAGCGCACTGGCACCACTGGGGATGCACTGCAGTGAGTCCACAGAGTGCACTGGCACCACTGGGGATGCAGTGCAGTGAGTCCAGAGAGTGCACTGGCACCACTGGGGATGCACTGCAGTGAGTCCAGAGAGTGCACTGGCACCACTGGGGCTTCAGTGCAGAGAGTGCACTGGCACCACTGGGGATGCAGTGCAGTGAGTCCAGAGAGTGCACTGGCACCACTGAAAATGCACTTCAGTGTGTCCAGAGAGTGCACTGGCACCACTGGGGATGCAGTACAGTGAGTCCAGAGAGTGCACTGGCAGCACTGGGGATGCAGTGCAGTGAGTCCAGAGAGTGCACTGGCACCACTGGGGATGCACTGCAGTGAGTCCAGTGAGTGCACTGGCACCACTGGTGATGCAGTGCAGTGAGTCCAGAGAGTGCACTGGCACCACTGGTGATGCAGTGCAGTGAGTCCAGAGAGTGGCGCTCCGTCCTCGGTTTCCGCTCCTGCCGCGTCAACCTCTCCAGCCGCGGTAGCCCCTCCAGCCGCGGCAGACGCTCTAGACGCTCCAACCGCGTCAGCCTCTCCAGCCGCGTTAGCCCCTCCAGCCGCGGCAGCCGCTCCAGCCGCGGTAACCGCTCCAAACGCGGCAGGAGCTCCATCCGCGGCAGCCGCTCCAGCCGCTCTAGCCGCGGCAGCCGCTCCAGCCGCTACCGAGTGGAGCGGCTGCCACGGCTGGAGCGGTTGCCGCGGTTGGAGCGCCTGCCGCTTTTGGAGAGGCTGCCGCGGCTTCCGCGGACGGAGCGGCTGCCGCGGCTGGAGCGGCTGCCGCGGCTGCCGCGGCTGCCGAGGCTGGAGGGCTACCGCGGCTGGAGCGACTGCCGCGGCTGGAGTAGTGCAGTGAGTCCAGAGAGTGCACTGGCACCACTGGGGATGCAGTGCAGTGAGTCCAGAGAGTGCACTGTCACCTTTGGGGATGCACTGCAGTGTCTGCAGAGAGTGCCCTAGGGATGCAGTGCAGTGAGTCCAGAGAGTGCACTGGCACCACTGGAGATGCACTTCAGTGAGTGCAGAGACTGCACTGGCACCAATGGGGATGCAGTGCAGTGAGTCCAGTGAGTGTACTGGCACCACTGGGGATGCAGCGCAGTGAGTCCAGAGAGTGCACTGGCACCACTGTGGATGCAGTGCAGTGAGTCCAGAGAGAGCACTGGCAGCACTGGGGATGCAGTGCAGTGAGTCCAGAGAGTGCACTGGCACCACTGGGGATGCACTGCAGTGAGACCAGAGAGTGCACTGGCACCACTGGGGATGCACTGCAGTGAGTCCAGAGAGTGCACTGGCACCACTGGGGATGCACTGCAGTGAGTCCAGAGTGCACTAGGACCACTGGGGATGCACTGCAGTGAGTCCAGAGAGTGCACTGGCACCACTGGGGATGCACTGCAGTGAGTCTAGAGAGTGCACTGGCACCACTGGGGATGCAGTGCAGTGAGTCCAGAGAGTGCACTGGCACCACTGGGGATGCACTGCAGTGAGTCCAGAGTGCACTAGCACCACTGGGGATGCACTGCAGTGAGTCCAGAGAGTGCACTGGCACCACCGGGAATGCACTGCAGTGAGTCCAGAGAGTGCACTGGCACCACTGGGGATGCACTGCAGTGAGTCCAGAGAGTGCACTGGCACCACTGGGGATGCAGTGACGCGAGTCCAGAGAGTGCACTGGCACCACTGGGGCTGCAGTGCAGTGAGTCCAGAGAGTGCACTGGCACCACTGGGGATGCACTGCAGTGAGTCCAGAGAGTGCACTGGCACAACTGGGGATGAAGCGCAGTGACTCTAGAGAGTGCACTGGCACCACTGCGGATGCGGTGCAGTGAGACAAGAGAGTGCACTGGCACCACAGGTGATGCACTCCAGTGAGTCCAGAGAGTGCACTTGCACCATGGGGGATGCAGTGCAGTGACGCCAGAGAGTGCACTGGCACCACTGGGGATGCAGTGCAGTGAGTCCAGAGAGTGCACTGGCACCACTGGGGATGCACTGCAGTGAGTCCTGAGAGTACACTGGCTCCACCGGGGATGTCCTGCAGTGAGTCCAGAGACTGCACTGGCACCACTGGGGATGCAGTGCAGTGAGTCCAGTGAGTGCACTGGCACCACTGGGGATGCAGTGCAGTGAGTCCAGAGAGTGCACTGGCACCACAGAGAATGCACTTCAGTGAGTCCAGAGAGTGCACTGGCACCACTGGGGATGCACTGCAGTGAGTCCAGAGAGTGCACTGGCACCACTGGGGATGCACTGCAGTGAGTCCAGAGAGTGCACTGGCACCACTGGGGATGCAGTGCAGCAAGTCCAGAGAGTTCACTGGCACCACTGGGGATGCAGTGCAGCAAGTCCAGAGAGTTCACTGGCACCACTGGGGATGCAGTGCAGTGAGTCCAGTTAGTGTACTGGCACCACTGGGGATGCACGGCAGTGAGTCCACAGAGTGCACTGGCACCACTGGGGATGCAGTGCAGTGAGTCCAGAGAGTGCACTGGCTCCACTGGGGATGCACTTCAGTGAGTCCACAGAGTGCTCTGGCACCACTGGGGATGCAGTGCAGTGAGTCCACAGAGTGCACTAGCACCACTGGGGATGCAGTGCAGTGAGTCCAGAGAGTGCACTGGCCCCACTGGGGATGCAGTGCAGTGAGTCCAGAGAGTGCACTGGCACCACTGGGGATGCAGTGCAGTGTGTCCAGAGATCGCACTGGCACCACGGGGGATGCACTTCAGTGAATCCAGAGAGTGCACTGGCACCACTGGGGATGCACAGCAGTGAGTCCAGAGAGTGCACTGGCACCACTGGGGATGCACTGCAGTGAGTCCAGAGAGTGTACTGGCACCACTGGGGATGCACTGCAGTGAGTCCAGAGAGTGCACTGGCACCAGAGGGAATGCACTGCAGTGAGTCCAGTGAGTGCACTGGCACCACTGGGGTGCAGTGCAGTGAGTGCAGGGAGTGCACTGGCACCACTGGGGATGCAGTGCAGTGAGTCCAGAGAGTGCAGTGGCACCACTGGGGATGCAGTGCAGTGAGTCCAGAGAGTGCACAGGCAGCACTGGGGATGCAGTGCAGTGAGTCCAGAGAGTGCTCTGGCACCACTGGGGATGCAGTGCAGTGAGTCCAGAGAGTGCACTGGCACCACTGGGGATGCAGTGCAGTGAGTCCAGAGAGTGCACTGGCACCACTGGTGATGCACTGCAGTTACTCGAGAGAGTGCACTGGCACCACTGGTGATGCACTGCAGTGAGTCCAGAGAGTGCACTGGCACCACTGAGAATGCCCTTCAGTGAGTCCAGAGAGTGCACTGGCACCACTGGGGATGCACTGCAGTGAGTCCACAGAGTGCACTAGCACCACTGGGGATGCACTTCAGTGAGTCCAGAGAGCGCACTGGCACCACTGGGGATGCAGTGCAGTGAGTCCAGAGAGTGCACTGGCACCACTGAGAATGCACTTCAGTGAGTCCAAAGAGTGCACTGGCACCACTGGGGATGCAGTGCAGTGAGTCCAGAGAGTGCACTAGCACCACTGGGAATGTAGTGCAGTGAATCCAGTGAGTGCACTGGCACCAGTGGGGATGCACTGCAGTGAGTCCAGAGAGTGCACTGGCACCACTGGGGATGCACTGCAGTGAGCCCAGAGAGTGCACTGGCACCACTGGAGATGCAGTACAGTGAGTCCAGTGAATGCACTGGCAACACTGGGGATGCAGTGCAGTGAGTCCAGAGAGTGCACTGGCACCACTGAGAATGCAGTATAGTGAGTCCAGTGAGTGCACTGGAACCACTGGGGATGCAGTGCAGTGAGTCCAGAGAGTGCACTGGCACCACTGGGGATGCAGTGCAGTGAGTCCAGAGAGTGCACTGGCACCAATGATGATGCAGTACAGTGAGTCCAGTGAGTGCACTGGCACCACTGGGGATGTAGTGCAGTGACTCGAGAGAGTGCACTGGCACCACTGGGGATGCACTGCAGTGACTCCAGAGAGTGCACTGGCACCACTTGGGATGCAGTGCAGTGAGTCCAGAGAGTGCACTGGCACCACTGGGGATGCAGTGCAGTGAGTCCAGAGAGTGCATTGGCATCACTGGTGATGCAGTGCAGTGAGTCCAGAGAGTGCACTGGCACCCCTGGGGATGCACTGCAGTGAGTCCACAGAGTGCACTGGTAGCACTGGGGATGCAGTGCAGTGAGTCCAGAGAGTGCACTGGCACCAATGGGGATGCACTGCAGTGAGTCCAGAGAGTGCACTGGCACCACTGGGGATGCAGTGCAGTGAGTCCAGAGAGTGCACTGGCACCACTGGGGATGCACTGCAGTGACTCCAGAGAGTGCACTGGCAGCACTGGGGATGCAGTGCAGTGAGTCCAGAGAGTGCACTGGCACCACTGGGGATGCAGTGCAGTGAGTCCAGAGAGTGCACTGGCACCACTGGTAATGCACTGCAGTGAGTCCACAGAGTGCACTGGCACCACTGAGAATGCACTTCAGTGAGTCCAGAGAGTGCACTGGTACCACTGGGGATGCACTGCAGTGAGTCCAGAGAGTGCACTGGCACCACTGGGGATGCAGTGCAGTGAATCCAGTGAGTGCACGGGCACCACTGGGGATGCACTGCAGTGAGTCAAGAGAGTGCACTGGCACCACTGGGGATGCGGTGCCGGGAGTCCAGAGAGTGCACTGGCACCACTGGGGATGCAGTGCAGTGAGTCCAGAGAGTGCACTGGCACCACTGGGGATGCAGTGCAGTGAGTCCAGAGAGTGCACTGGCACCACTGGGGATGCACTGCAGTGAGTCCAGAGAGTGCTCTGGCACCACTGGGGATGCAGTGCAGTGAGTCAAGAGAGTGCACTGGCACCACTGGGGATGCGGTGCTGGGAGTCCAGAGAGTGCACTGGCACCACTGGGGATGCCCTGCAGTGAGTCCAGAGAGTGCACTGGCACCACTGGGGATGCAGTGCAGTGAGTCCAGAGAGTGCACTGGCACCACTGTGGATGCACTGCAGTGAGTCCAGAGAGTGCTCTGGCACCACTGGGGATGCAGTGCAGTGAGTCCAGAGAGTGCACTGGCACCACTGGGGATGCAGTGCAGTGAGTCCAGAGAGTGCACTGGCACCACTGGTGATGCACTGCAGTTACTCCAGAGAGTGCACTGGCACCACTGGGGATGCGGTTCGGTGAGTCCAGAGAGTGCACTGGCACCACTGGGGATGCAGTGCAGTCAGTCCAGTGAGTGTACTGGCACCACTGGGGATGCACTGCAGTGAGTCCAGAGAGTGCACTGGCACCACTGAGAATGCCCTTCAGTGAGTCCAGAGAGTGCACTGGCACCACTGGGGATGCACTGCAGTGAGTCCACAGAGTGCACTAGCACCACTGGGGATGCAGTGCAGTGACTCCAGAGAGTGCACTGGCACCACTGGGGATGCACTTTCAGTGAGTCCAGAGAGTGCACTGGCACCACTGGGGATGCAGTGCAGTGAGTCCAGAGAGTGCATTGGCACCACTGGGGATGCAGTGCAGTGAGTCCAGAGAGTGCACTGGCACCACTGGGGATGCACTGCAGTGAGTCCAGAGAGTGCACTGGTACCACTGGGGATGCAGTGCAGTGAGTCCAGAGAGTGCACTGTCACCACTGGGGATGCAGTGCAGTGAGTCCAGAGAGTGCACTGGCACCACTGGGGATGCAGTGCAGTGAGTCCAGAGAGTGCACTGGCACCACTGGGGATGCAGTGCAGTGAGTCCAGAGAGTGCACTGGCAGCACTGGGGATGCAGTGCAGTGAGTCCAGAGAGTGCACTGGCACCACTGGGGATGCACTGAAGTGAGTCCAGAGAGCGCACTGGCACCACTGGGGATGCACTGCAGTGAGTCCACAGAGTGCACTGGCGCCACTGAGAATGCACTTCAGTGAGTCCAGAGAGTGCACTGGTACCACTGGGGATGCACTGCAGTGAGTCCAGAGAGTGCATTGGCACCACTTGGGATGCACTGCAGTGAGTCCAGAGAGTGCACTTGCACCACTGGGGATGCAGTGCAGTGAGTCCAGAGAGTGCACTGACACCACTGGGGATGCAGTGCAGTGAGTCCAGAGATTCCACTGGCACCAATGGGGATGCACAGCAGTGAGTCCACAGAGTGCACTGCCACCACTGGGGATGCAGTGCAGTGAGTCCAGAGAGTGCACTGGCACCACTGGGGATGCAGTACAGTGAGTCCAGAGAGTGCACTGGCACCACTGGGGATGCACAGCAGTGAGTCCAGAGAGTGCATTGGCACCACTTGGGATGCAGTGCAGTGAGTCCAGAGAGTGCACTGGCACCATTGGAGATGCAGTGCAGTGAGTCCAGAGAGTGCACTGGCACCAATGGGGATGCAGTGCAGTGAGTCCAGAGAGTGCACTGGCACCACTGGGGATGCACTGCAGTGAGTCCAGAGAGTTCACTGGCACCACTGGAGATGCACTTCAGTGAGTGCAGAGACTGCACTGGCACCACTGGGGATGCAGTGCAGTGAGTCCAGTGAGTGTACTGGCACCACTGGGGATGCAGTGCATTGAGTCCAGAGAGTGCACTGGCACCACTGGGGATGCAGTGCAGTGAGTCTAGAGAGTGCACTGGCACCATTGGAGATGCAGTGCAGTGAGTCCAGAAAGTGCACTGGCACCACTGGGGATGCAGTGCAGTGAGTCCAGAGAGTGCACTGGCACCACTGGGGATGCAGTGCAGTGAGTCCAGAGAGTGCACTGGCACCACTGGGGATGCAGTTCAGTGAGTCCAGAGAGTGCACTGGCACCACTGGGGATGCAGTGCAGTGAGTCCAGAGAGTGCACTGGCACCACTGAGAATGCAGTGCTGTGACTCCAGAGAGCGCACAGGCACCACTGGGGATGCAGTGCAGTGAGTCCAGAGAGTGCACTGGCACCACTGGGGATGCACTGCAGTGAGTCCAGAGAGTGCACTGGCACCAGTGGGGATGCACTGCAGTCAGTCCAGTGAGTGCACTGGCACCACTGGGGATGCAGTGCAGTGAGTCCAGAGAGTGCACTGGCACCAATGGGGATGCACAGCAGTGAGTCCACAGAGTGCACTGGCACCACTGGGGATGCAGTACAGTGAGTCCAGAGAGTGCACTGGCACCACTGGGGATGCACTGCAGTGAGTCCAGAGAGTGCTCTGGCACCACTGGCGATGCAGTACAGTGAGTCCAGAGAGTGCACTGGCACCACTGGGGATGCAGTGCAGTGAGTCCAGTGAGTGTACTGGCACCACTGGGGATGCACTGCAGTGAGTCCAGAGAGTGCACTGGCACCACTGAGAATGCACTTCAGTGAGTCCAGAGAGTGCACTGGCACCACTGGGGATGCACTGCAGTGAGTCCACAGAGTGCACTGGCACCACTGGGGATGCAGTGCAGTGAGTCCAGAGAGTGCACTGGCACCACTGGGGATGCACTTCAGTGAGTCCAGAGAGTGCACGGGCTCCACTGGGGATGCACTGCAGTGAGTCCACAGAGTGCACTGGCACCACTGGGGATGCAGTGCAGTGAGTCCAGAGAGTGCACTGGCTCCACTGGGGATGCAGTGCAGTCAGTCCAGAGAGTGCTCTGGCACCACTGGGGATGCAGTGCAGTGAGTCCACAGAGTGCACGAGCACCACTGGGGATGCAGTGCAGTGAGTCCAGAGAGTGCACTGGCAACACTGGGGATGCACTGCAGTGAGTCCAGAGAGTGCACTGGCACCACTGGGGATGCAGTGCAGTGAGTCCAGAGTGTGCACTGGCACCACTGGGAATGCAGTGCAGTGAGTCCAGAGATCGCACTGGCACCACGGGGGATGCACTTCAGTGAGTCCAGAGAGTGCACTGGCACCACTGGGGATGCAGTGCAGTGAGTGCAGGGAGTGCACTGGCACCACTGGGGATGCAGTGCAGTGAGTCCAGAGAGTGCAGTGGCACCACTGGGGATGCACTGCAGTGAGTCCAGAGACTTCACTGGCACCACTGGGAATGCAGAGAAGTGAGTGCAGAGAGTGCACTGGCACCACTGGGGATGCAGTGCAGTGAGTCCAGAGAGTGCACTGGCACCACTCGGGATGCAGTGCAGTGAGTCCAGAGAGTGCACTGGCACCACTGGTGATGCACTGCAGTTACTCCAGAGAGTGCACTGGCACCACTGGGGATGCGGTGCGGTGAGTCCAGAGAGTGCACTGGCACCACTGGTGATGCACTGCAGTGAGTCCAGAGAGTGCACTGGCACCACTGAGAATGCCCTTCAGTGAGTCCAGAGAGTGCACTGGCACCACTGGGGATGCACTGCAGTGAGTCCACAGAGTGCACTAGCACCACTGGGGATGCAGTGCAGTGAGTCCAGAGAGTGTACTGGCACCACTGGGGATGCACTGCAGTGAGTCCAGAGAGTGCACTGGCACCACTGAGAATGCACTTCAGTGAGTCCAGAGAGCGCACTGGCACCACTGGGGATGCACTGCAGTGAGTCCACAGAGTGCACTAGCACCACTGGGGATGCAGTGCAGTGACTCCAGAGAGTGCACTGGCACCACTGGGGATGCACTTTCAGTGAGTCCAGAGAGTGCACTGGCACCACTGGGGATGCAGTGCAGTGAGTGCAGAGAGCGCACTGGCACCACTGGGGATGCACTGCAGTGAGTCCACAGAGTGCACTGGCACCACTGAGAATGCACTTCAGTGAGTCCAGAGAGTGCACTGGTACCACTGGGGATGCACTGCAGTGAGTCCAGAGAGTGCACTGGCACCACTGGGGATGCAGTGCAGTGAATCCAGTGAGTGCACTGGCACCACTGGGGATGCAGTGAAGTGAGTCAAGAGAGTGCACTGGCACCACTGGGGATGCACTGCAGTGAGTCCAGAGAGTGCTCTGGCACCACTGGGGATGCAGTGCAGTGAGTCCAGAGAGTGCACTGGCACCACTGGGGATGCAGTGCAGTGAGTCCAGAGAGTGCACTGGCACCACTGGTGATGCACTGCAGTTACTCCAGAGAGTGCACTAGCACCACTGGGGATGCGGTGCGGTGAGTCCAGAGAGTGCACTGGCACCACTGGGGATGCAGTGCAGTCAGTCCAGTGAGTGTACTGGCACCACTGGGGATGCACTGCAGTGAGTCCAGAGAGTGCACTGGCACCACTGAGAATGCCCTTCAGTGAGTCCAGAGAGTGCACTGGCACCACTGGGGATGCACTGCAGTGAGTCCACAGAGTGCACTAGCACCACTGGGGATGCAGTGCAGTGACTCCAGAGAGTGCACTGGCACCACTGGGGATGCACTTCAGTGAGTCCAGAGAGTGCACTGGCACCACTGGTGATGCAGTGCAGTGAGTCCAGAGAGTGCATTGGCACCACTGGGGATGCAGTGCAGTGAGTCCAGAGAGTGCACTGGCACCACTGGGGATGCACTGCAGTGAGTCCACAGAGTGCACTGGTACCACTGGGGATGCAGTGCAGTGAGTCCAGAGAGTGCACTGGCACCACTGGGGATGCACTGCAGTGAGTCCAGAGAGTGCGCTGGCACCACTGGGGATGCAGTGCAGTGAGTCCAGAGAGTGCACTGGCACCACTGGGGATGCAGTGCAGTGAGTCCAGAGAGTGCACTGGCACCACTGGGGATGCAGTGCAGTGAGTCCAGAGAGCGCACTGGCACCACTGGGGATGCACTGCAGTGAGTCCAGAGAGTGCACTGGCACCACTGGGGATGCACAGCAGTGAGTCCAGAGAGTGCATTGGCACCACTGGGGATGCAGTGCAGTGAGTCCAGAGAGTGCACTGGCACCATTGGAGATGCAGTGCAGTGAGTCCAGAGAGTGCACTGGCACCACTGGGGATGCACTGCAGTGAGTCCAGAGAGTGCACTGGCACCACTGGGGATGCACTGCAGTGAGTCCAGAGAGTTCACTGGCACCACTGGAGATG